>NC_057796.1:166834071-167143234 GCF_018294505.1 Triticum aestivum
CCCACCCCCTAAAAATCGACTGTCCCAAAAGGCGATCCAGTCGACTGAAGTGTAGCTAAATCTGAGCAGCATCGCAAGCAAGAGCAAGAGCGAGAGCAGTATCGTGAGCAAGAGCAAGAGCAGACCAAGCAGGGGACCGAGAGCAAGAGCAGAGCAGCAGCGCGAGCAAGAGCTAAAGCAGCAGCAATTCCTACTGATGTGGACGTCGCCGCCGAGGGAGCGACACCATGGAGGAAGTGGCCGGCGACGCCGCCGTGGATGGAGCCACGCCATGGAGGCTCGGGACAGAGCGCGGGCAGCACCGTGAGCTCAAATCAAGAAGAAAATGCGGCGATTAGTGTACAACCCCTTTGGTGGTGCCAATTAGGCCTCAGCTTCATCCGAGGAAACGGTGATGATGATGCTCTTCCGGTGGTGCAGGTGAAGACGGCGGTGTGGGAATGGAGGTGGCGTGAAAGATGAGGGGAACATCGGCGCAGCTCCTTGGAGGTGGATGACGGGGTGGCTGAACCGGCAGGACGACGAGATCGACGACGGATCCTCATCCGGTACGGTGGATGAGGGACGTCGAGGTGTTGCTGTGGACGACGTCGTCGGGGAAGAGGCTCCGGTTGGGTGGCGGACGGAGGAGGGTGTGGGGCTTCGCGGGTTTTCGCGGCCCCGGTGTACGAATGGGTGGGCGGATGGGATGGGAGTGGGGAACCATGGCTCAGGGACGCGCTTGTCCGAAATGTGGGTTAAGTTACGAAATTACCCCCACCGATTTGAGCTAGGTGGTTCTTTCGGTTCAGGGGTATCACGGGCATTTCGCGTGTCGGGATTTCACAGGAGGTGCGAGTTTTCTCGCGCGTTGTAATTTTGGAATAGCATGGCGCGGGTTGAGATGGAGGGAGTTCTCAGAGCACAATGAGACAAAGATATATCTTAAATATTTCGGGGTAACAAGGCGCAGGTTGAAGAGGCGGGAGTTTCGTAGCATGCTAGCTTGAAATTTCGGCATAACAAGGCGCGGCTTGAAATTTCGGGAGAACAAGCTTAACGTGTACCAAAAACAAAAGACAATTCGCACCTCATCACTAGAGAGAGCTATGTCCCGTTTTACTATATTACTAGAAATGCAATCAAATACAACAAAAAAATAAAAAAATCAGGACAACAAACATAACGTGCACAGTACCAAAACAATTTGCACTTCCCTCAACAATAAAAAACAATGTGTGTTGTCTAGCATATGGACTAAATTTGAGTACATTTTCCCTGTTTGAATGGGATTGTACTCGGGTTAGTTATACAACCATCTAAATATTATCTTCACAACACATGACATGAATATAGGAGAAGTAAATTCCTATATAAATACGAACTACATGTACATACGATCTCAAATTCAAATATATGTATAGATTTTATGTTGAATTCAAATCATAGTACATGTATGCTCTAGCTAGATGTTCGGAATCTAAACCATGTATGATATAGTACGTACAATGTGTTTAACAAGCACAACACACACACAAACACCATTTAGACTAGTAAGGTACACGTGCATTGCATGCATGAGATTTGGCAACCAAATTATGAATAAATACCACATTATAGCATGTAAGCTTTGAGTCATATATGCATGATGTAGATGTTCATTTAATTCTTATAGTTCATTTCATTCAAAATCATGTAGTTTTTATAAGAAAGCTAATCTATTTTAAGATTCATGGAATTGTGCGTTGTAAGGCATAAAGTAAAAACAAATAATGGCAAATCATGTAGAAAAACATTTGGAAAATTCTGATACAGAAGATTCTAGAACAAAGAAGAAGTGCTTGTGTGTTGAGGTTTGTGCATTATGCTTAAGTTCAACCATGGAGTCTTCTAGATTGTACATGTGGCAAAATCTGGTGGAATCTATATGATATCCAACAGCCAGTGTGCTCAAATTTGCCATCTCTGCACCATCGGATTGGCCTCATCCAACGACCATCTTTCAAAGTTAAAGTTATCTGCACACTATATAAAAAATAAAAAATATAATATATATAGGGGTATAGATATAGATATGTGATCCGAAAGCCACCCATCATCTCCAATTAGAATAGTGTGTCCATGCACGGATGCAATGTGGCCAAACGATGTCTGCCATCGATATCTCAAATACAAATCAGTCTGACCTTGTTCAATGTGTATACAGTACAACATGTTCGTTTCCAAACCACACCACGCATATCTCAGTTATATTCATGCATGCATGGGTTTCAAACATCATGATCTCTTATTCAAATATTTGAATTCTACTTTACATTGATTATGACGTCACCTAGTCTTTTACACCCACACAATCATCTTCGCTTTATAATCGTACCATTAACTTTCTCTCATGCATGCATGCACACATAGTACCAGTCGGCATTATCCATCGCACACATGCAATCTTTTCTTCAGGTCGGTCTCCCATGCATGCAACACACACACACCTCCCCCTCCCCATCATATCGTGCATTATTTAACTCTCACGTGCATGCGCAACGATCGATGTTGCTCTATGTATGTGTATATATAGCTAGGTCTTTCACAGTTTTCCACACAAACCGATCAATCTATATATCTAGTAAGGTCTCACCCTCTTTCCCACGTCCACATCGATCAATCTATACCTCTCTATATAGGATTACATAGCTAATATACCCACATTAATTATATATCCAACGTCCCCCTCTCATCATCCATGCCTCCGCTTCATCTCTCAAACGCGCGCACAGTGGCGAAGACAGGGGCAGCAAGGGCCCTGCCCCCCTAACATTAATATATATCGAGGCTAATATGAATGTGATCACTAGGAAATTGCTGGTAAAATGGTTTAAGTCGATGAATTGGCCCTCCTCGTAAAGGATTAGCAATGCTTGCCCCCCTAGCTCATTTATGTATCATGGCTTCGCCACTGCGCGCAACAACACACGTTCTCGCCCCCTCTCTTCAAATATCGATCTCGCACTTGTGCACTCCTTCATAGTCTCCCTCCACTTGGCCCCTCGCACCATCTTCTAGCCCCCCACCTGATTTTGCCACATGTACAATCTAGCAGACTCCATGGTTGAACTTAAGCATAGTGCACAAACCTCAAAACACAAGTGCTTCTCCTTTGTTCTAGAATCTTCTGTATCATAACTACCCAAACTTTTTTTCTAGTTGAATTTCCATTATTTGTTTTTACTTTATGCTTTACAACGCACAATTCCATGAATCATAAAATAGATTAAGGGCTTCTTTGATTCAAAGGATTCTCAAAGGAATTTTGGAGGATTCTAATGCTTAGGAATTTTTCCTATCTTGGTTGTTTGATTCGTAGGATTGTAAACCATAGAAATTTTTCCATAGGATTCATTTGCACTAGATTTCATAGGAAACATCCCATCCACTCAAACCACTTTGAAAGAATCTTGCGTTTTTTTCTATGCACAATCAAACACTCGTACAATCCTGTAGGATTCAACACGACATTCCACTCTAATCCCATGTTTTTCCTATTCCCGCGTTTTGGAAATCCTACGAATCAAAGAGGCCCTAGATTTTTTATAAAAACTAATTTATTTTGAATGAGATGAACTATAAAAATTAAACGAAGGTCTACATCAGGCATATATGACTCAGAGCTTACATGCTATAGTGTGGTATTTATTCATAATTTGGTTGCCAAATCTGATGCGTGCAATGCACGTGTACCTTACTAGTACTTCGAGTATGTGCAAACACGTAAATTAGAATTCCAATGGCATGCTACACCGTGTCTCTCGTACAGTTCATGAAGCTACGTGGCACATGTGGAGGCATTGTCGCGACCTCCTTGTGTGGATTGATCACAGTGACGTGCTGCTGCTTCCAGAAGAATGTACTCGTCCTCTCTGAGCCACACTGATGGTACATGCATGAAGCAAAGATGTGCACGCACGCCACACACGCACTCATTCCCTGGCATGCACACGCGGGTACACGAGGCGACGCATTTTTGTACAAAGATCCACCCCATGTGATAATTTGACGCGTGTAAAGTCCTTCATTTCATTGATGGTCAATTAATACAGCGCATGCAAATTGAGTGGACGTGAGGGTGGAAGAAAGACATTACTACTCCACTGCGCGCATGCGAGTAGTTAAATCATGGGGTGCCAGTACTTCCATTGGTCTCCTTCGTATTTTGTGCCAATTTTTGACCATATTTGTAAGTAACATAACATTTATGCATGTCATAAAAGGTGGCACAAAAAAATGGGGCCAATAAACCAGGACGCAGGCAACATGATCAATTTTTGCCAGGGCTAATGTTGGTGGCCTTTGTATTTAAATATGGATGGAGTGGAGTAGTACTATCTTTATCTTAGCCTCGTAGGCCTCTCCCAGCGCCTAGGCTCGCCTTCCTGCCTCGCCGACCGGATCCCGCCATGGAGGATCCCGCCATGGATAATCCCTTAGATCCCAGGATCCCGCGGGCTACCCTCTCGCTGCGACCCGCAGCACTGCCGCCTTTGAGCGAAACCCCCATGTGTTTTAGTGGGGATCCATTGCTCTGGAATCACAGATCGGTGGCGACGGAGGACATGCCAGGGCTGCGTTTCAGGTGGTGGGCAGCAAGGGCAAATTGGATCGAGGAAGCGTCGCATTGATTTGAGAGAAGTTCCAAGGAGCTGCGCCTGGCGCAGCACAAGGCGGAGGCGCAAGTCGATCTCAGGGGAGAGATGCTGAGGGATGTCAGCATCTGGCAGTGTCGCGTTGATTTCGAGCTAGGGCTAATGGTAGAGAACATATTCACGGAGTCGGCTGCGGATGAAAGAACGCGCATGCCTGCGCAATGGCATGAGCAGCCGGTGCAACTGTTCAAATGGGTGATAGGAGAAGCCAAATCCCGGGACCAGTTGCGGCGGCGCCGCTGGCCATGCATCGTAGGCGAGGTGAGCTGCCCTCCTTCCCCGCCAGCGATGCAGTGACCTAGTCGGTTGCTGGTGCAGTGAACTTGCAACGCTATGTCGGTTTGCAACCTTGACAATCACTCCATCTATATATATTGTTTTCTTGTAAAAGATACTTGGTCGTTTGGAAAAAGATGGTAATTGATTTATCACTAGTTTTAGAATGCTTGGTCGTGACAATCAACCGAAGCCACAACCTGAAGTCCCCATCGTGTAAGTACTTTACGGTCGGTCGCACCAACAGACGGTCGGTCGAACCCGCGTCTCACCGAAGGGACACACATCGGCTTGGTCTGACATGTACGACCAGTTACATCACTGACTTGTGCGACCGCATTTGAGCAGTGTAGTACTCCCTCTATCTCAGTTTACAAGTCTTGCACGTGCACCTAGGTCATTAATACCAACTTAATAAGAGGCATACATTACGAAAAATATATCATTACAAACTTCAAATATTCTATTTTTTAATGATATATTTTTTATGTTAAACAATTTATGTTCTAGTAAACTCATCAGGAGTACTTGAAATTTATGTTCCACTAAACTCATCGGGAGCCGCTTCGGGCTTCGAAACCAAAACCATCAATTAATATTTACCTTGTTCCCATCACATTTCAAAGTACTAGTGCTACAATTAAGTGCAAGCCTGCTCATGCCTACCAGTACGTACCAAACCTGAACGTGTTCCCACTATGTAGGTTTTAGTACTAGTGCTAGTACTTAGGTTATAAAAATGGGAACTACCTAACCGAAAATTACTCTACCTTCCTCCTCATAAGTCCTCCTTCTTCGTCCGTCCTTGCCATGGACGGTGTGTAGAGCTCTAGGTCGAGAACTACTCGTAACAAGGGAGCGGTAACCAAGGCTGCGGGAAAAAAAGAGAGGGCTCGCCGCCACGCAGAGACCTCAAAGGATCTCTCACGGGCAGGCGATGGCTCCCAGGAGCACCCTAGCCGCGGGGGCAAACATGCCGAGCTGGTGGCGCTGGAGTCTTTATCCCTCGACGGCATGCCCGATTAGCTCAATAAGCACCTCAATAAGCAGAAGGAGTTCATCCACGGCTTGGTGGAGCTGCTGAAGGAGAGCCTCGATGACATGCTCGCTGAGCTCAATGAGCAGGGGGAGTTGACCACCGGCTTGGTGATGCTGCTGAAGAAGAGCATTGCCTCGGAGAAGAAGGCGACCGGAGAAATCCTGCAACTTCAGGAGGACAAGGCAAAGCTCTGCCACGAGCTTGACCTACTGAAGGAGGAGAAAGCCGGCTGGAAGAAGTTGCATGAGAATAGTAGTTCCTCGATGAAGATGTTGCATGCCCTCGTCATGGAACAGAAGGAGTTTGCAAAGCTCCACATCGAGCACCCGGCTGCTGTCAAGGTATGTAATGTGGCCGTGGAACATATGATGAAGGCTCGTGTCGAGAAATCCCGCGTCATGGACACAATGAAGAAGATGGCGGAGGAGACGCGCAAGGAGATGGAGGTCGTGGAGGCGATGAAGAACCAGTTACGACTCCGCGGCTACCAACCCTTCATGTAGTGAGAGCAGCGCCCAAGACTTGTGTGTGCGTCTTCCTTGTTTTTTTGGGGTGATAATCTTCCTTCTTCTTTTGCTCATGTGTTTCTTCTTTTGCTTCGGGTGTTTCACCGCACGTTTCATCTTCTCTGCGAGGCATGAATAGAACAATGCTAAAAATGAGATAACTAGCAAATTAGATCATTCTTTATCGCCAATAGAACAATGCCTCTTGCTAGTAATATATAATAAGAGTAGAGAGTAGAGGACATGGCACTGGGCTACCGTGTTTCGTGCTCCTCTGTCGTTCTCCAGTGGAAAACTTGAGTATACCGCACGGTTCTTTGCTCCTCCTCAGGTCGTTGGCACATTTATACAAGTAGTCAAATCACAAGGCCCCGCCTTCTAGTAGTAATGAGCCATCAAATCACAAAGGCCCTCGCCTCTCTTGAAACCGACCTAGCTAGACTGCCCCGCCCTCTAGCCTTTTAAAAAATGTATACTTTTGTACAATAGTAGGATTGATGGATTGCGCCATGGAGCAAAACTAACAAGATGAAATTAAAGAAAAAAGGTGGTACATATAGAGAGCGCTCGTCGCCAAATTATGCATATAGTACTATTAAAAAAGCTAGTACATGCTTAAATGGGGTGCTAAATTCTATTAGAGAAATTAGCATACCTATTTAATTCTTGGGTTCTTATTATTTATGACACTAGTTTGTGTATCGCTACTTAGTTTTGCCATTAGAAGTTACAACTACTCAAAAATGCCATCGATCCGTGAGATGCCTGCTCAAAACTGCAATTAGATATCTGAAAAATGCCATTGTTAAGTTAGATGTTTGCTCAAAAATGCCATTAGACATTGTGATTTTCATGTCAAAACTGTTGACCATGGTACATGACAAAAATAAGCCGATTCTCACAATGATAAGTGTGGCCCTGCTTGTCAGGAGTAACCAAGCGAACAATTTTACAGGAAAATAAGAATGTTGTTGGGATCATGTAGGCCCCACACTTTATTTTACTGTAGTGAGATAGAGGGAGAGCTGGCATGTTGGTCCATCGGTATTTATGTCATTATAACATTGCAAAAGAGATTTGAGTCACAATAATGGTGTCCAACACAACACACCCCTCAAATAAAACTAAGCACCCTGAATTTCTTTGACAAAACTAAGCCCCCTGAAATTCTTTGACAACTAAACTGTTGGCTATATGATGTTGGCCATATACATTGTACGTACATAATGTGAAGAAACGAGTGGTAGTCGTAGTACTATACCAACTAAAAGATGAATTGTAAGAAATACTAGTATGTACGTACTGAGGAGTTAAAGTAACAAGAAGAAACATAACATAGTTCTGTTGGGGGCTCAGCACAACACACCCCTCAAATAAAACTAAGCACACCAGAAATTAAACTAAGCAACTAATCCGGTACACACTGCATTAGAACCACCATGAGCAACAACACTGCCACCTTACTCAGAGTCCTCGTCCACGTCCTCGACTTCGTCCTTGTCCCTCTTCCTCTTGGCCGATACTTCTTTGCTTGAACCGCACACTTGGCTCTTACTCTTCATCCAACCCTTGTAGATATTGAAACAAAGGTAGCCATCCATTGCAGCATAGTGGATGTGGTCTATATCTAGTACATTCCACTGCCATGCACGATGAAACGTGTGCGGAGGTTTCCTCAGTTTACCATACGAAGGATGAACCATGGCTCCTGCCAGGGTCAGCATTGAAGGCTTATCACGGGAGGACACCAGCCCATTATTCTGGAGGTCGAAGGGTTTGCCTACAACGAGGCATATCCGTTCCAGGACTCTTATGTTGTTCGTAAAGTCTACAGTAACGAACTTGACTCGGCCGCCCTTGAGGAACTTCTTAAATTCCTCGCACTCAATGTCGGCATGGCATATGTGGTAGACCAAGCATAAGTCATGCATGCAAACCTGGATCACGGCGGGCTTCTTCCTCTCTTCCTCCTTTAGATTCTTCTCTTTTCCCAGGACTGTGGTGTACTCAACATCTAGCCCAACGACCCACTCATCATTTGAGTTTTCAAACATGCGTCTGAAGCGATCAAGGCATCCTTTCACCGTTGCGGAAGAACGGGTGTAGATGACATCGAACTCATCACCGGTGATGGTTCTAACCTTGTACTCACCGCCGACCATGAAGATTTCGGATGCAATGGATTTGGGAGGAGGGTTAGGATTAGTGGAACTGCCGTAATGTGAAAGGACGGGACGACTAGGAGCGGTTTATCGATTGTAAAAATGCCGAGTTGGGGGGGAGGGGGCATGGGAACGACAAGGTAGTGGCTTGCCTGGTGGATAAATGGATTCATGCACAATACTATGGGGGCCCTATTAGATGTCATGTCTACTCGACGCCCAATTAAATGGCTTTCAATGTCATGTCAAGCGTCGGGAAAATTATAGGTGATACGAAGCTTCCGAGAGCCCTTGGATCTGAGATCGAACGGTTGCATGGCGTGATTCTAGACCTATGGGTGAATATCCTATCCTAGAGGGTTATTCTGCAAATTTTCAGCAACTTAGCATGCGACCGTTCGATCTCAGATCCAAGGGCTGCCAACAACCCGTATCATGGTCGCGCCTACCACGACCGTCGCCTCGCTCGCGCGGTCGCGCCCTTGGAGATTTAACACAGTGCGTTAGGCTATCTGATGTCGGCATGTCATACATAGTCATCACTTAGTCACTCATACTACAACAAGGTTAGCTATAAGGTTGGCTATAAGAGTATTTTTTTGTTTACTTCTCTCTATCTCTTTCTTCATAGTATTTATTGCATTTGCCAAGGAGTGACCTCTTCCAATGAAATGGTGCTTAGATGAGGTGCTATGGGCATTAAATGGCTTAACAACTCAAGTCCCCAATGCATATGTGCATAGTTTTTTGTTGCTAAGTTTGCTTCATCTAGGTACACGCGCTTAGCACCATTTCTTCCTGGGGTCACCAAACTAGTCTCTCTCTTCTTAATTAACTTACCACATCAGACTTTATGCCTATGTGGCAGGCTTAGCACTAGTAGGATCAAGTACAATAGTGGGCTATAAGCCCGCTTTACATGGCATTTTTGCATATGTGGGGGAAAGAGGCAAGGAAAAAGTGGAGGAGTGGGCTCTCAAGCAAGAGTCAGCCTCTACATGGTGGAGCATCGGGAGAGGCACCTGTATGGAGGTGGTCAGGAATCGGGAGACTCACGCCGGTCGTTGCGCCACAGTTAAAATGATAATGGAAAGTCAAATCATCGGGCCCCACCCGTGGAGCAGTAACTCGGTGTCAAATCACACAGCCCTACGTTTGCAGCAGCCTACTCCCTCATCTTCTCGTGTCTCTGTCGAACCGACTAGGCGGAACTGCCCTGCCTACCGCGCGGGAAAAGCCCCGCCCTCGACTTTTAAATAGTACAGTATACTAATTTTGTATCCATGGATTGCGCCATGGAGCAAAACCTCAAGAAAATGGCGGTACACATTTACGGAGTACAGTATACAGCACGCCCATCGCGTTCACGTCGCACCCCAGACGGTCGGTCGGTCTGGCACGCCGCTCTCCGAATGGAACGCGCGTCATATTGCGTTTGCACACACATGTGGGACCGCAATTGAGAACCGACCATAGGCACACTCCCTGGCCCCGCAAGTCGGGTGAGTTAATACAAGAGAGAGACGAGCGATAGTTCTAGAGAAGTGTTGTACAGACGTTGGTGTCTGGACGATCCCTGCATGACACGGAAGATCAGTTCGTCCATGCATGTGACCAGACTACAGCAGACATGCCTAGATTGGCTATCGTCTACATATCGTGCAGGCTGTGTTGTACAGGGCTGTAGTTCTGGTGAGAAATCTAAAAAAAGGTTTCTTGTCATCTCACAAAATTAGGTGTCATGTGCTTCAGATCACTGCGAGGGTTAAACAGCGACAACTGAGTTCCTCCAAGGCGCTAGTCATGGGGGCCACATGCACGAAGACTACTCAGCTGCCATCTATGTCAAGCCGGCTATGTTAATTAGGGCTTCTATCGATGGACCCCTTTCTACGAGTTTATCTTTAGTTTGAGCTTTGATCCTCGTCTAGTTTGTCCGTCGGGATTCATGTTGTCTCCTTTGGGCAGTGAGGTTATGGTTTCTTGTCATGTTATAATCCGGTGCTTCAGATCAAAATGAGGACAAGTGCGCCTCCGGGGCACGTGCATGAAGACAGTCATTGACGAGGTCAAGCCGGCTCTGGTAGACAAAAGAAAACTAGTAGTACTCCACTATATAGGCAGGAGCCTCCGCGCTTGCTTGCTAGTGTTGCTCTCTTTACATTGTGTCGTCTTCTCCAGATCTAAACACGACAGCGGTGGCCACACTCTCTCTCTCTCCCTGCTCACCGCTGGTCACAGATCCAGCTGGATCCTCTCCGCCAGGGAAGTTGAGAAGGTGTAACGTTCATGCGGTTGTCCTCGGCGACGGCTCTTACCCACTGCCGGCGCGTCCCAATCAGCATGCCTTGTCATTCTCTCCCAAGCACCGCTGGCTAGGGAGGGCCTCCGACCCCTTCTTCCTCGCTGCCGTAGTGTGGGCAGATCCGGCCTCCCGCCGCCCACCTAGCAACGTCCCGGTGACCCTCAGGTATAACTTCCTTCGAAACCGGCCTTGCTCTACTTCCCGAGCTCCTGACGTTGCTGCATTTGTATCTTTTACTATTTCCCAGGCTCCCTCGTAGATAGGATCGATCGGCTGTTCGAAAGGCACCTAAATTTTTACTGTTAAGAGGTAAAACTAGTTCATGCACTCGAATCTAGTACTACTTGGTTCAAACAAGGAAGAAAGGGGGTGGGGGTGGGGGAAGATTTGTTACCTTAATCTAGGACTTGGTCGAAAGAGGAAATAATGGGGGCGAAAAGTAGCAGAGACTGGCTATCCAACTGGTCTCTAGGTCTAATAGGTGAATAAAGGGAAACACAGTACAAACTCAATATAAACCCGATCTATTGGTTGAAAAAGGAAAGAAAGTGGGGACTGGGGGACGAGTCAACAGAGTAAGTCTAGCCTCACACAGTATAAGGTGGCTATACCGGAAAAAAATGGGACCAACCCAGATATCCTATTCTGATGTTTGTTGCCCCGAGCCACTCTTATGTAATGCCACTGGTAAAATGTAGCAGTCGCACTGCTAAAAGTAAGGACACATTAAACCAATGTTGCTGGTAAAATGAAGCAATGGCACCATTAAAGTAATGTCGCATTTAACGGTTGTCATAGTTAATCCTAATGCCCACACTAATATCTAGCAATGCTGCTGCTTTAGAAATTGCTACTGTCCTTGTAGGATTGCCATTCAGGTAAGGAAGATGCTTCTTTTCATTTGATGTATGTTTCATCACTTGTTTGTCGCCCTCCTTTCCACCTTTTTTGTGCAAACAGACACATACATTTCACGCTTGATCTTAGTTGAACTGGACAAATGATATCCAAATTATAGTTGAACAATCGAGGAGCTTCACACCAACCTTGATGTTGCTCAATTTTATTGTAACTAATGAAGAAGAAGCTCTGTGGGTTTCGTTTTCTGATGGAAATGGATCCCTGGGCTGGAGCCCTTTTATTAAAAAAAATGAAGAAGCTGCTAGCTCATGGGACATTGCTTCATTTTAGGTGAACTGCACCAAAAGGTCCCATGAATTGAATCATCCATGTTGGTGACTGGTGTCATCCCTTCTACGATGGCGTTGACTGCAGACATGGTTCCCATCACGAGGTATGTTCCTTTTTGGTCTGTCCGTTTGCCAAAGATCCTGCATGTTGAGTCTGCTCTTGTGCTACTGTTTTGGCACTGCCATGATAAAGCATCAATGTTATTATTTTGCACCTTAATCTAGTGGCACTATTAATTTGAGGCAATGTTTTGGCACCGCTAGTGGCACTGAATTTTTTTATATATCGAAAGAGGGGGTTTCCTCCGATTTCATTAAAGAAATCCAACCATAGAGAACCATTATCCGACAACATCTCAATGTAAACAGGCAGTTATGCAACTACTACTAGAACGGACTGAGTACTAGCAGGAAACAAGTTCGCTACATAAGCTAGGTAGATAGGGGGACGCAACACCAGCTCGACCAAGTTTGGATTACAACCCAAATGCTACCACAGAAACATCAGAGGGGAAGATAGGGACTGAAATAGCCAGCTTCAGCATCCCAGTCTAAGCACCCCGGCCTCCATCCTTGCGACGCACGGTACACCTTGTTTGCCACCTGCTCGACAATAGTGCCACTGATAAAATGAAGTAATAATACAGTTAAAATAGAGCGAGTGTCCTCTCTATCATTTCATTTCCAATGTAGATAAAGAAAGTGCTTCTCTTTGTTAGTATATGTTTCATCAACTTGTCCCATTGTTAATGTTTAAGCGTTTCTGCAAACTGGGGTGCTTAATTTCAGTTGATCTGCACAAAAATAGAGATTGGAATGTCTCAAGGCCCCTCCTTGTACTACCGCTGTACATTGATGTTCATCACTGGCAGAAGGTGTATCGGGGAGACTTGGGTCGATTTCCAGTATGAGGCGTACCGTATGAGGCATCGCGGGGCCCATCTCGCCCTCGCATCATGGCATACTATGATACTATCGCAATATTTTCTTCTATTTATTAGTGTATGTTTCATCAACTAGTTCCACTATAATGTAATCACACCTTTCCATTATCTGTGCAAACAGGGTTATTCAGCTGCATTTTGGTGGAACTGCACAAATGTACGGATGGAACCGGCATATATGTAGAGTGTGAGGTGCCAAGTAAAAATTACCGACACCAACCCTGCTCCATCTAATCATTGGCATCCACCACCATCAGTGGGATGTGTGGCGCTCACTGTGGACGGATCTTTCTCGGCAGCAAATCCTCTAACCAAATACGAGTAGCTTAGACTTCAAAAAAAATACTAGTAGCTTATATTGGAAGTTTTCTAGGGTGTACTCTTTTCTTAAAGAAGAACCAATCTATTTTTCTTTATTTGTACACAGTGTCACAACTTTGACCCAAAGGTCCAGAGCTATTTTAGGGTGATTGGCGTAGTACTCGGAGACTAATTGTAAGCATGATTTTTATTAGATGTCACATTGATTGTAAGCATGAGCAGATGGAAGATTAGGTTAGTGCAAAGCTTACCTTAAACCCTACCGACGCCGTTGAAATGAGGCGAGCATCGAGGGAACCGTGCAGAATGGCGGGGAAGCGACGTCGCGCCATCTGGCCTCCTCTTGTGGTGGGAGAACGAATACTCCTGTGGCTCCGGCTGGCTCTGCACTCTCACGAACGGCACACCGTACTCGATTGTTTCGTTATCCTCTGGGTGCTCAACCTTTGACCTGCACGCCCACCACCTCCGCCTGACTTTCGCCTTGGGCGAATCTGTCTGCTCCATCGCCTAGAGGAGATACTCAATGAACTCGAAGGACAGCGGCGTGACTGCCGCCGAGGAGTACGTCGCCGCCCTCATCGCCGCCATCTCGCTCTTTCGCATACATTGCCACATGGCCCTCACCATTCTGGAAATCTCCCACTCATTGTCAAACCAAGTAGGGATCTCCTTCAACCTGGCTAACTTTGCCTGGTCGCCGCCGGCGATCTGCCTGATTCGCTGCTGGATTCTCTCCATAGATGTCCTTCTGAGTGGTCCGGTGCTAGCTTTGGAAGATGGGAGGAGAGACGGTGGTCTTGCAATAGAGAAGAGGGAGAGGCGAGATGGTGGTTTTGGAATGAAGATGATGGAGAGGAGAGGGGGTGGTTTTGAAATGGAGAAGAGGGAGAGGCGAGACGGTGGTTTTGGAATGGAGATGATGGATAGGAGAGGTTTCCCTGCCTTTCGGTTGCTGACAGGTGGGCCCCGCGCTTGGTGGGACCCATGTGTCAGTGTCTCAATGGCATGATGGGCTACGTCAGGGGATCCTCGTCCGAGGAGAGAGGAGGTGGTTTTGCAATGGAGAAGAGGGAGAGGCGAGACGGTGGTTTTGGAATGGAGATGATGGAGAGGAGATGAGCGTGCGGGAGCGATTTAGGATTGGACGAGAGGGCTGGCGCGCTGTGACTGGATCAAAATCAAAATCAATTTACCCCTCAATTAAGAAAGCGACTCCACATTAACTAGTCTCCCTTTTATTCTGGGTCATAATTGACCATGATTTTCACAAATAAAATATATGTTATACGTTGCAAAAATAATATAATTTGGAAGAACATTCAGATACGAATCGAACGATACAATTTTTGGTGACATGCATTCACATTTTGCTTGTCAAATACAGTACGTGGTCAAACTTTGACCCAAAATACACAAAACAAAAAAATACTTCCAAGACAAGCGCCGCTCCTCTCCTCTTAAACCACCGCCGCTCCTCTCCTGTTCCAATCTAAATCCAGCGCCGCTCCTCTCCTCTTCCATTTCAAAACCACCGCCCCTCTTCTCCTGTTCAATCCAAAACCAGCGTCACTCCTCTCCCGTTCTAATCCAAAACCAGCGCTGCTCCTCTCCTCTTCCATTCAAAAACCACCGCCGGCGAGTGAATGTGCTGTGGAGAAGTAGATCGATGGAGGAGTACAACCGATACGTGAGGATCGCAGACGGCGACCCTGTGAAGCTAGCTAGGATGTTGGAGATACAATCTTGGTTTGACAACAAGGACCAACTAGCAGCGATGGCGACTTCCATGGCCAAATATCTGCAATAGAGCGAAAAGGCAGCGATACTCCCGAAGGGAGTCGCGCGGGAGTACATAGAGCTGCTCCTCTGGGCCATGGAGCAAACAGATTCACCGAATCCGATCATGAGGGAGCGGTGGTGGGAGTATCGATCCCAGATGGAGCATCCACCCGAGATTGAAGGATCGAGCATCTACAGGGTTCCGTTTGTGAGGGTGTCGTGCCAGAGCGAGCCGGTGGAGTCTTCGTCGACCAAACCCAGCTGCAAGAGGAGAAAAGCAGTTGGCCCGACGATGCTTCCCCGCCATCCTCTCCCTCGCCGTTCACATCGTCTCATGGGGCGGCTGTCTGCCGCCGAGGAATAGGAGGGGACTGCCCCCCAGCCCAATAGTCGGGCAGGTTGTGAATTGTCAGGAGGAGCTTAGGGTTGTCAGTATTTGGAGGTTGTGAATTGTGTTTTGTGTTGTGTATTTTGAGAGTACTTTCATATATGAATGTCTTTTGAATTTCAGATTTGCAGTATTGAGCGTATGAAGTATTTTATGAATTCTAGAGATCTATTTTTAGCACTTAAAAAATGTAGTTTCATAGGAGTATAAAAGTGCAGACAATGTGATTCTCAGAGAAGAAACTGCAAGTTTCAGTTTCAGATAAGAAACTGCAACTTTCAAAGGCAGAGCATTTATATTAACACGGCCTTTTCAAAAAGGGTTAACATCATGTTGGAAGTTTTATTCATGGTCGAAAATGGAACTACCAGCCAGTTAAAATCATGCTGATCAACATTCATGCATAGCACATCTTCATATGATGCACAGTCAAAAAGATATGCTATTTTCAAAATGCCCACACAATGTCGAGTGTGCGAAAAACAGAGAAAACGAGGGACGAAGTTTTGGCAAGTGTTGGACGTGGTGTGCGTAGATGACAATGGGAACACACATGTCAATAATGGCAGAGGCAAAAAAATTGGAGATCTTTTCCCTGCATCAGGTGGAATCGAACCCGGGCGGAACAGCTGTCGGGTAGTGTCACTTGGCCACTGGGCTAGTTCACTACTTTCGTTACAAATAAGGCACTACCTTGGGTGGTCCGATCACCTCCTGCGCCTTTATGCGCTTGCCGCGGCACCGCTGTCTACCATTGTGAACATGCTGAACAAACGAGAGGAATCTGGAGAGGACTGTACGTGGAGAGGCGGACAATCGGGGCCCACCAGGTCTATGGCCGCACGCAAGCAAGTGCCTCATCGAAAAAAACTTCCTCCTAATGCTATACTGATGTTGGGGCCCACGGGTTTGTCAACATAGTTACATTTCTTTTAGGTGCTTCAACGTAGGAGATAAATTTACAATGAAGCTGTGGAGCTGGCGGGTAGTATCATTTTATTATCACTGGGGCAGCAAGTATCCGCTGGGTTTTGGGCTGCCCCGTCTAGGCTTTCTTTTTTAACATGCGCAGCCCACGACATGCCGGTTTGTATTTTTTTGAGGGCCACCATGTATCGACCGGCCTATGGACCTCCCGTCCGAGGTTTTATTTTTCCTGAAACATTGGCAACCCAATTTATGTATTTTTTTGAAGGAAACGCAGAGGTCTGTTCAATTTTTCTATATAAGAATAGGAAAGCCTGGTCCAACTTTTGTTTCCCTTCTAACTATATTATATATATTTAATTTATTTTTTATCTTATTATATATTATTGTTATTGTCTTGATATATTTAACAGATACTTACATATGTAAGAAAACAATATCCCACATCTTATTAACTTATAAAAATAATTTCTTAACAATAAAATACTGGATTTTTTTGCACCGAAAATCCTGGTGATTATGTACAAAAGCTTGGTAAGATTTAAGGACCAATGTAATAATAAATCACTTATTATTTAAATATATTTATAACAAAATGCTCAGCCCCTGTTTATTTTTTGATAACATTGCTGCGCCCAACCCAACATTGCAATTAGAATCAGCCCAGCAAAATCATGTATTTCAAGAAAGTGCAAATGGCCTGTAATTTTTTAGGAGAAAAATAAATGGGCCGCATGGACACTACATTATTTGTTCACCCAGCCCACCAAATGGACTGTAATTCTAAAAAAAAGAGATCAAATTGACTTTAAATTCTGAAAAAATGGGTTGAATACGTGCCACATTTTTGGAGGCTGAAATGTGGGCCAATAGGTCGAAGCCAACGCAAGTCGTTGTCAACTTACCCAGCAAATGATTCCGACATCGTTAGCCGTTAGATTTACATCCAACGACCGACATCCATCTTCAATCTCTCGTCTTCTTCCTCCAGCGCCGCCGGGACCACCTGCTCCCGCCTCCTGCTGCTAGCAGCTATGCTTAGCACGCTTCATTGTGAAGCGCAACCCCTCCGTTGGCCAGGCCATCCCTCCACCCCTCCACACCTACTGTTCTTCTCCACCGACTGCCGAACCACACCACACCAGAACCAGTTAACCCTCGTACACGTCTCTGTCTGCGACTCTACTCCCGCGTCTTCCCATCTCCGGCTCGTTGCTGTCCGGGGCCTCACCGTCATCCACCACCTTGGATGCACTCGGCGCGGAGTAGTCAACATGGTCAACGAACGACATCCATCGGAAGTAGACTGTGCATGGAGAGGCTGACAGCTGGGTCCACGGCCGCACGCAAGGAAATGCCTCCTTATTACGCGCAAAATAATGATTCCTCCACCTGACAGCTGGGACCCACCGGAAGGGCCTCTGTATTTCGCAAAAAAATGTCCCTCCCCCCCCGCTGACAGGTCGGACCCACCAGCTATATCTTCGCACTCAAGGAAGTGCCTCCTATTACGCACAAAAAAATGAATACCCCCGGCAAGCTGGGACCCACCATAGTGCGAGGCTGACTTGTGGGCCTACTAAGTTGACAGGGATGGAACGATTCTAGCTCCAGTGACCATACGATGTCCATCCAACGGTGGTAGTGCTTCTTCAACCTCTGGTCTTGTTGCTCTAGCCGCCCAAACCAGCGCCGGTCGTGCCGCGTGCTCCTGCTTCCCATTCCCGGTTGTGATGCCGTGGAGGCCTCACCGCCCCTACTATTCCCACCGCTGGCCAGGCCCTGCGGCGCTGGCAGCCTCACACCGCAGCCGAACCAGTGAACCCTCACACTCCTCTCCGCGTGGGCATCCACTGCCGCGTCTTCCCCGGCTCCGCGTCGTCCCCTTCCTAGGCCTCACCGTCGTCCACCGCCCTGGTGCTCTCGCCGCGGCGTGGTCAAGGAATGACTTCCATCGGAAGAGTACTGTACGTGGAGAGGCTGACAGCTGGGTCCACGGCCGCAGCAAGGAAGTGTCTCCTTATTTCGCAGAAAATAATGATTCCTCCACCTGACAGCAGGGACCCACCGAACGGGCCACCATATTTCTTGAAAAAAACGTTTCCCCCCGACTGCTGGGACCCACCAGCTACATCTTCGCACGCAAGGAAGTGCGTCCATATTACGGGCAAAAAAATTGATTCGCCCCCCTGACTGCTGGGACCACCAGCTACATCTTCGCACGCAAGGAAGTGCCTGGCAGTCGGGACCCACCCGGTCGAAGCGTACGTAGCATTGTCATTCTGGTCGCGAATGTGCACGTACATACTGGTCGATGTAGAGGCGCACACGTGTGGTAGTAGAGGCGCACACGTGTGGTAGTAGAGACGCGCACGTAGCAAGTACACGTACGTACAGCGGCCAGGCTCCAAGAAAGTAAATACGGCCACGTACGTACATACGGGCGGGGTCTCGAACGCCTACTCGCACATACGTACGGCCAGGGCTCGTGTACATGGCTGGGTCAAAATGGAGAAACTGCGTCGTCGTCGTGTTCATGGGGAGGCAATGGAATGCGTCGTGTTCAACGCGAGGCAATGGAACGCGTGCTGTTCATCGGGAGCCAACCGGCTTGGACGGAACAGGCGATGGAAATGAGGCCCGGCGTACCGCAGAACGGAGGAAACGGCCTTGTGTTCGACCGGCCATGGTGGAAACGGGATCCTGTTCATCGGGAGGGGTCTGGCGTACCGCAAAATGGAGGAAACGGACCTCCTACGCTCGAAACAGGGTCCTGTTGATCGGGAGGGGTGTGGCGTACCACAAAACGGAGGAAAGGGACTTGTGTTGGAGCGCTACAGTTGAAACGGGGGTCCTATTCATCGGGAGGGGTGTGGCGTACCGCAAAACAGGACTCCACGGGATACTGTTCATCTCCACCGTCGACCTCCTCCAGCCTCCACGAGCTCCTGTTCATCCACCGTCGACCTCCTCCAACCTCCACCTGCGAATGTTCACCCACGGGCTCCTGTTCATCCAGCCTCCACCGCGCACTCCCACGGGGGTCCTGTTCAACCACCCCTCCACGGGCTACTGTTCATCCAGCCCTCCACTGGCTACTGTTCAACCAGCCCTCCACCGGCTACTGTTCAACCAGCCCTCCACGGGGTCCTGTTCATCCACCAGCTCGACCGATCGGGGTACTGTTCATCTAGCGGCAACGGCCTCTACTACCACGGGTTCCTGTTCATCCAGCAGCAACGGCCTCTACTACCACGGGTTCCTGTTCATCCAGCGGCAACGACCTCTACTACCATGGGTTCGTGTTCATCCAACCCCCACCAGGAACTATTCATCCAAACCCCCCAACAACGCTCACTGTTCATCAAGGGAAGGAGGCAGCAGTGTTCGATCGGCTTCAGTTAGCAGCAGTAGCGAAGGAATCACTCGGGTTCAGTTAACAACAAGGGATCGAGGGATCACTCGGGTTCAGTAACGCGTAGCCTGCAGTGCAATCGCTCGGGTTCAGTTAGAGCCCAACGCCTCGCACACACGCACGTACGTACGAGAGAAACGCGCATCACTCAGCCCCCGACCACCCACCATAACCGGGAACTCCCCGATATTTTCCTTGTCCTCGCTTCTACCATGGTTTTTCTGTCATGGACGGCCCAAAGAATGTCATGCAGCTGCGTCGCCGGCCTGCCTAGGACGAAAAGCCCATTTTCTGTCATGATTTTTTGTCATCGAAGTAGGACGCCACCACATCTATGATACCGGGTTTTGTCACAATTATTGTCATAGAAGTGTCATAAGTATGACAGAATTTTTTTTCGTTCGGCCCAAAATGTCACGGATGTGTCTTTTTTTGTAGTGAAAGGTCGCGATCACAAGGGGCAATGCAACGTGACGTTCTTTAGCACTAAGGGGTTGAGCATACAAACAAATAAGCGCATGGCAACCTCTGCTTCCCTCTGCGAAGGGCCTATCTTTTACTTTTATGAGTTTACTTTTATGCAAAGTGTCAAAGTTTTCTCTCTATTCCTTTTTATTTTCTCCTTTGGCAAGCATCATGTGGTGAGGAAAGATCTAGGCACATATGTCCAGCTGAATATGGGTAGTATGAGTTATTATTGTTGACATCACCCTTGAGGTGAATACGTTGGGAGGCCTAACTATAAGCCCCTATCTTCTATGTGTCCGATTGAAACGTTTTGCTCATGTGTATGCGGTGAGTGTTAGCAATCATAGAAGACTATATGATGGTTGAGTATGTGGACTTGCCTAAAGGCTCCTATACGTGACCCTTCCTGAAAAGATGATTACTTGTAGTTGCAAAATTGACTGAGAACATAGTTTGTTGGTTTTTAATAGAGTTTGGCTTTATACTTCGATTGTGTGATGAACTGTTACTTATTCATGAGAAGTATATGAAAAAAGTTCTATGATAAAAGTCTTATGTTTAATTTTGTTGTTGTTATAATAATCTACATGATGCTTCTATGTCCGTAGTTTGTTTTTATCGACACCTCTCTCTCTCTCTCTAAGCATGTGGACATGTTTTTCGATTTCGGTTTTCGCTTGAGGACAAGTGAGGTCTATGCTTGGGGAAGTTGATATGTCCATTTTGCATCATGTTTTCTTACTGTTATTTATGATGGTTTTATCCATAGTAATGCTTTTTTGAGTAATTCTAATGCCTTTTCTCTCATAATATGCAACGTATACACAAAGAGGGAGAATTCCGGCAGTTGGAAATCTGGACCTGGAAAAGCTACGTCAGGCCACCTATTCTACACAACACCAAACAAGCTGAAACTTCACAGAGATTTTTTATCAAATTTATGAGGAATATTGGAGCAAATAACTACCAGAGGGGCCCCACCAGGTGAGCACAACCCACGTGGGCGCGCCAGGGAGCCCAGGCGCGCCCTGGGGGGTTTTGCTCACCCAGGCCCACCTCTAGTGCCCATCTTCTGGTATATGTCATTTTGACCTAGAAAAAATAAGGAGAGGACTTTTGGGACGGAGCGCCGCCGTCTCGAGGCGGAACTTGGGCAGGAGCACTTTTGCCCTGCGGTGGAGCGATTCCGCCGGGGGAACTTCCCTCCTAGAGGGGGAAATCATTGTCCTCATCATCACCAACAACTCTCCCATCTTGGGGAGGGCTATCTTCATCAACATCTTCAGCATCACCATCTCATCTCAAACCCTAGTTCATCTCTTGTGTTCAATCTTGTTACCGGAACTATAGTTTGGTGCTTGTAGGTGACTAGTAGTGTTGATTACATCTTGCAGTTGATTACTATATGATTTATTTGGTGGAAGATATGTTCAGATCCAATATGCTATTTAATACCCCTCTGATCTTGAGCATGTTTATCATTTGTGAGTAGTTACCTTTGTTCTTGAGGTCACAGGAGAAATCATGTGAACTTGATATGTGTTCGATATTTTGATAGTATGTATGTTGTGATTCCCTTAGTGGTGTCATGTGAACGTCGACTACATGACACTGTACCATATTTGGGCCTAAGGGAATGCATTGTGGAGTAGCAATTAGATGATTGATTGCGAGAGTGACAGAAGCTTAAACCCCAGTTTATGCATTATTTCGTAAGGGACCGATTGGATCGAAAAGTTTAATGTTGTGGTTAGAATTTATTCTTAATACTTTTCTCGTAGTTGCAGATGCTTGCGGGAGGGTTAATCATAAGTAGGAGGTTTGTTCCAGTAAGAACAACACCTAAGCACCAGTCCACCCACATATCAAAGTATCAAAGTAGCGAACACAAATCGAACCAACATGGTGCAAGTGACTAGATGAAATTCTCGTGTACCCTCAAGAACGCTTTGCTTATCATAAGAGACTATTTTGGCCTGTCCTTTGCCTCAAAAGGATTGGGCTACCTTGCTGCACTTTTGCTACTACTATCGTTACTTGCTCGTTACAAATTACCTTGCTATCAAACTACTCTGCGACTTACAATTTCAGCACTTGCAGACATTACCTTGCTGAAAACCACTTGTCATTTCCTTCTGCTCCTTGTGGGGTTCGACACTCTTACTTATCGAAAAGATGTACAATTGGTCCCATATACTTGTGGGTCATCAGGCTCCAAATCTAGTGGGTCCCGGCTAGCAGGGGAATCAATTTTTTTTGCGTAATAAGGTGGCATTTGCGTCCGAAGATGTTTTTTGGTTTTTTTTTATTTCTTCTTTTTTGAGTTAGAATAAAAAGAAAACAATTTAGGATCTTCGGTACAATCTATATTTTCACGAAAAGGATCATAATAAAGCTGGTGGGTCCCAGCTGCCAGGGAGAGGAAACTTTTTATTTCCGCGTAATAAAGGAAGCACTTCCTTGCGTGCGAAGATGTAGCTGGTGGATCAAACCTGTCAGGGGGAGAAATTATTTGTTTTCACATAATACGGGGGCACTTGTTGCGTGCGGCCATGGGCCATGTGAGTCCCTACTATCAGCCAATCCACATACATGCCTCATCCGATGGCTGTCGTTTGTTGACAAAGTTGACCACGCCGCGTCGAGAGAACCAACGCAGTGAAGGATGGCGAGTATTATGAAGGGAACGACCCGGAGCCTGTGAAGACACAGTAGTGGATGCCCACGCGGAGGGGAGTACGAGGGTTCACTAGTTCGGTTGCAGTGTGAGGCTGCCGTCGCCAGTGAAGAACAGGAGGTGTTGGTGAGTAGAGGAATGGCCTGGACGGCGTTTGGGAGTAGAGTGGGCCGATGAAGCCTGCGCGGCAGCACAGCCGACCACGGGAGGCGGTAGCAGGCGGTACCGCCGGCGGTAGTTTGGGCGGCTGAAGCAAGAATATCCGAGATTGAAGAAGCACTACAGCCGTTGGATCGACATCCAACAGCCATTGTTGCTAGAATCGTGTGTTGACTATAAGTTTAAATAGCCTTCCGTACGCCTTAGTAGGAACACAAGCCTTCCGTACGCGTCACTGACTATAATTCTTAAAAAAATAGTAGGCCCACAAGTGAGCATCACATCTGTGGCAAAGAACATATAGCCCATTTGCGATTTGTATTAGTGTACATCCCATTTTTGAATTCTAATTGAATTTACTACAACCCATTTATAGTCTGTTAAAATTATAGCCCATTTTCTAGCCAGGACATCGATTAATAATTTAAACCAACCTCTTAAAACAAAATTCAACCAAAAATCCCACATTTTGATGGGATCCGAAAAAAAAATTATTCCGAAATTTCGAGTCATATTAAATATAGTTTCAAAATGAATTTGTATTAGGTAAAAATCTAAAGAAATACTGCGTGTGCAATAAGTAATGAAATGAAAATTTCCAAATTCAAACAATAATAGTTTTGAAACTAATTACCTGGTTGGTGCGTTTTTGTATATTTACAGCCCAGTTTTTATAATTACATCCCATTTATTGTTTCTTAAAGCCCATTTTCTTGTTAGGCCTAATGCATCCCTCATAGGAAAGATTTACACCCCAGCAGGGCGGAGAATAACATGTTGACCTGGCTTGGGTATTCCGCAAAAAAAATTATAACTGACCTAGCCATTTTCACCTTAAAAAATAATATCTGGGCTGGACATTTGGTCGACATAAAATAATAGCCTAGGCTAGACGAGCCACAGCCCGCCCAGTTGATACCCTGCTCCTCTGAACAACAACAAAAACAACGCTCAAGAAAAACTCCGCTTACACCTAAAAAAAGAAATACTGCTCGAGCTGCTGGTTCCCAACTGTCGGCCGCTCCTTGTGCAATTCTCTCGTTTATTTACTATATAGGTTGACGATGGTGTGGGACCGTGATGTCAAGAAACCAGGAGGAAGCAAAAAAAGTAGTTGTATATAATAAGGAGGAACTTGCGTACGTATGGCTATGGCCCTAGTGGGTCCCTACTGTTATCCAGTCAAAATAAAGTCATCTCCTGATTACTCATGTTCGTTGACCATGTTGACAATGCTCGGCGCCATGGCGAGCGCAACAACTCGAAGGACGACGGAGAGGGCCTCGCGGGCCCTACGGGTGGTTTGATACATCACCCGCTGCTCATTCAGGAAGCCAGGATCATTGGACACCTATGAGCACCTTCGAGAGACTGAGATGGCATGAAACGGTAAGGCCGCGCTTGGGAGCTCTGGATTGTTTCACACCTGTATTAAGATACAAGTGTAATTTACTCGTCATTGGAAACAATGCGTAAAATACAGGCATAATGAAACCGAGGGACCGAGGTCTATAATGAAAACCGGCGAGTTACGCGTGTAATTTGAGAGACCAGTGTATATTTTACTAGTTGAAATCGACCAACCAAGTGCTTCGCCCAAGCCCATCTGCTTTTATTTACAAGCGTCAGTTTTCCAAGCGGTTTCAGTTGGAAAACGACGATCCAATCACGGCCTAAGATGATGAGTTGGTCGGAAGCTCATATGGTTTCACCTCTAACCTACCCGAGTTGTAGTATAGGCTATGAATGAAACATAAGACAATGAACTTCTTAAGCACAGAAACAACAGAAGAGGATGATCTTCTTAACATGCAAATCACAGGCATTAGATCAACATGCAAAACAAAATGAACCATTATTCTCAGGAGGCACGGTGAACAGCTCGTGATGCCGCATGCCACAGCATTCCAAGCTCAACTTTGCAATCAAACTCACAAGGCATGGCATTACATAGACAACATTCAGAACAAACTCTTAAAATACCTTACATAAGTCAATATTCATGTGACTATGCATCTCAGCAGAGTAAATATTTACTTCTGAACTAAAGACATGAATAGGAAAAAACGATCGACGCTGCTCATAGCAAAGGGTGTCCCACTCAAAAATATCAAATGCATGTCTTCTGGCTAACATCAATGAGCAAAATTTGACAAGGTTTTCCAATTCCAATATATTAAACTAATGTCTTCTTGCTAACATCAATGATTAAACTTTGACAAGCTTTTCCCATTCAAAACATGTAATGCCTATGATTGTGGAACGGGCAGGGTTTGTCATCAGTTTGTCATCTGATAGTCCGGTGGCTCAAGGTGACGACGAATGATTAGAGAACCATTCGATGTATTCTGCATGATGAAGTATAATGGAGGAGACGAACCATCTGAATATTTTATGCAGTTCCACTAAAATCAAGCTGAGCATCCCTGTGGATTTCGTATTTATATGCTGCAAAAAAACAAAGACACATCAACACACACATGAATATTGGCCCCAG
The DNA here is from genome assembly GCF_018294505.1 of Triticum aestivum. Taxonomy (NCBI): domain Eukaryota; kingdom Viridiplantae; phylum Streptophyta; class Magnoliopsida; order Poales; family Poaceae; genus Triticum; species Triticum aestivum. The sequence continues at coordinate 166,859,804 of NC_057796.1, forward strand.
TGTCAACCCAACAATCGGTGGACTAACAAACTGGAAGTACGGTAAACAGATTACCACACCCAGATTTCCCATCATTGTTGCTTAGAGTGACATTGACAGACTTGGAGTCCTGTCCTGGCTTCTTGTACTTGTTTGGGAACTTGTTTGCCCAGTGTTCCTCCGAACCACAAGTAAAGCAGCCATCTCTCTTTTTGTCATTCTTCTTACCCTTCTTAATGGCCGACGTTGGCAGCTCCATTCAAACAAATAGTCTGGTGGCTCAAGGTGAAGACGAATGATTAGAGAACCATTCGATGTATTGTGCACGATGAAGTATTATGGAGGACACGAACCATCTGAACATTTTGTGCAGTTCCACTAAAATCAAGCTCAGCATCCCCGTCTGCATAAATACAGAAAAAGCATGATGAATATAATAGTGGTACTAGTTGATTAAACATACGCTTACAACTATAATCATCTTCATTATCTTTAACAGGAAAAGATAGCAATACAATAGCTTGAATTAAACATTTATTCAAAACAATACAACAATATAAGTAGCACAACATAACAAAGCAAAATCATGTGGATGAAGGCCGATACTGACCTCGTTTGTTACAGATGCGTCGGCAACTGACTTGGTCATACCTTTCCTTGTGGAGTGAATTTTGCACTCCACGTGTTGTTGAGTTGCCCATGCTCGCTGCAGACTAGTCATGTCACCAGCGTCTACTGATACTCTATAAAGCTTCTCGATCATTCCTTATGTAATGTAGTGCAAACAGTGACTGCTTCTTTCTGCAAAGTGGTAAGACCAACTGGACCCACTAATGCAGCAGTTTTCCTTAGACACATTGGCTCCTTTTGTGCAGTTCAACTAAAATAAAAGTCGAAATAAAACCGAGCTTTAATTTTGATATCCCTGTAAGCAACAATAGCTAAAAGGGAAACAATTACTGAGAAATAACGGTTGAGGACTTGTACTCCGAGAAGAAAAACATCTACTGATCTACCTTATCTTAATGGGAAACAAAGCAAGAGACTAGCAATTCTCAATCAGTGTGATTCATTCATATTAACTGAGACATTATCTTAATAATGCCTTGTTTCAACATGTATAAAGAACGACATAGCAGAAAAGTACCATTCCTTAAACAATGCGACTAATTCATATTAACAGAGACATTATCTTAACAATACCTTGGTTAAACATGTAGAAAGAACTACAAAGCAGGATAGTACCATTTGTAAAACATTGTAACTGCTATATAATAATAGAGACATTATATCAACAATACATTTCTTAAACATGTACTCCGGCCGATCCCTAACAGAAATGGTGCTCCCGCCGATCCCTAACAATTGTTGCAATTTTGAACTAAGATTTAGTAGTTAATTCTGAGAGTGGCATTGTTTAATTTTACCAGTGACATTAGATTAACAAAAAACATAAACAGTTCCAGGGGAGAGTGGGCGCAACAACACCATGTGCTTCCATCTACTTATAAAGGGGGTGATGCAGAGTTTTGTTGTAACAAAGAAACAAGCATCATGTCTGGGTTGGAACAATTTTTGCTCACTTAATGGTAAAAGACAGCAGTTCAATAGCTTCAATTCAACATTTATCCAAAACAGTACCAATACAACTAGCACAACATCGCAAAGCACACTGCAGCATCATGTGGATGAAAGTCGGTACTGACCTTTCTTGACCAAGATTTGAAACAACTCGCGAGGAGGACCTGAAAGAGATCTCAACACATATATGGAAATCGATCTCCTTTTGTGCAGTTCCACCAAAATTAAGCAAAGTCGCCGGTGTGACATTCAAGTTGAACTGCACAAAACACTCTTAAAACAAAAGTGTTTCGCGTAGCGAAGCAAAATGTTGCAATAGCAACAAATTGAATAGATATCCCTGTTTTAATAGCGGCAAAAAAGGAATCAATTACTAGCCAATAAAGGAGGATGAAACATGCGGCCACAAAAAGAAGCATCTACCTTATCTTGATGGAAAAAAAGTATAGGACAATAGCATTTCTAAAACGGTTGCATTGGTTCATATTAACAGAGAAATTCCCTTAAAATAGCATTTGTTATAAATGTAATTTACTTTTAACAGTGGCATTGCTTCAATTTCCAGCGGCATTCTTAGATTTACAACAGCAAAATAGTTGTATGGAACATGGGACATGCCAGCACCATGTGCCTCCACACGTAAAATTAGGTGATGTAGAGTATGTTGCCAAGCAGCATATCTGTGTTGGTCCCATATTTGTTCTCTTTCAACCTTTTTCCTATGCGACAATAGGTATAAGGGAAACAATTACTGACAAATAACGGTTGATGACTTATACTCCCAGAAGAAAAACATCTACTGATCTACCTTATCTTAATGGGAAACAAAGCAGGAGAGTAGCAATTCTCAATCAGTGTGATTCATTCATATTAACTGAGACATTAGCTTAACAATGCCTTGTTTACACATGTATAAATAACGACAAAGCAGAAAAGTACCATTCCTAAAACAATGCGACTGATTCATATTAACAGAGACATTATCTTACCAATACCTGGTTAAACATGTAGAAAGAACTACAAAGCAGGATAGTACCATTTGTAGAACACTGTAACTGATATATAATAACAGAGACATTATCTCAACAATACATTTCTTAAACATGTACTCTAGCCGATCCCTAACAGAAATGGTACTCCCGCCGATCCCTAACAAGTGTTGCAGTTTTGAACTAAGATTCAGTAGTTAATTCTAAGAGTGGCATTGCTTAATTTTACTAGCGGCATTAGATTAACAAAAGGCATAAACAGTTCCAGGGGAGAGTGGGCGCAACAATACCATGTGCTTCCATCTACTTATAAAGGGGGTGATGCATAGTTTGTTGTAACAAAGCAACAAGCATCATGTCTGGGTTGGTCCCATTTTTTTCACTACTAAATGGGAAAAGACAGCAATTCAATAGCTTCAATTCAACATTTATTTAATACAGTACCAATACAAGTAGCACAACATCTCAAAGCACACTGCACAATCATGTGGATGAAGGCCTGTACTGACCTTTCACGATCAAGACAAAATACGAATCTACCAACACGAATAGGAAATCCAATCACGTTTTGTGTAGTTGCACTGAAATCAAGCAAAGTTGCCGGTGTGACATTTAAGTTCGCTATAGCAACAAGTTGAATAGATATCCCTGTTTTAACAAAGGCAAAAAAGGAAACATTTGCTGGCCAATAAAGGAGGATGAAACATACGACGACAAAAATAAGCATCTAACTTATATTGATGGAAAACAAAGTAGGACAGTAGCATTTCTAAAACGGTTGCATTGATTCATATTAACAGAGACATTCTCTTAAAATAACATTCGTTAAAAATGTAATTTACTTTTAACAGTGGCATTGCTTCAATTTTCCAGCACCATTCTTAGATTAACAACAGCAAAATAGTTGTATGGGACATGGCACGTGGGACATGCTAGCACCATGTGCGTCCACACGTATAACTGGGTGATGCAGAGTATGTTGCCAAGCAGCATATCTGCGTTGGTCCCATATTTGTTCTATTTGAACCTTTTTCCTATGTGAGGGAAGCAAATCTAGTCCTGCACAAACTATCCGACCCCCCAGTTTCTTTCCTTTTTCAACAAAGAGATCGGTTCCTTACAGATGTGTGTACTGGGTTACCCCCTTTTTCCCCTTTTTGACCAACAAAGCGGCTAGATAGCCAGTCTATACTACTTTCCCTCCCTCCTTTCCACATTGAACAACGTCATAGATTTATGCTCTACCCCACTGCACCCTTCTTTCCTCTTTGAACCAAGACCTAGATTCGACTACATAATCGAAAAAGATCTGCATGCAGCTAGAGCAATGACGGTTTCATAGAAAGTTATACCTTAGGGTCGTTGGGATGTCGCTAGGCATGCGGCGAGAGGCCGGATTTGCCCACACTACGTACGATAGCAAGGAAGAAGGGGTCGGTGGCCCTCCCGCACAGGCGCTGGGTGAAAGAGAATAGCGCAACCAGTAGTGATTGCCTCCCTCGCCGAAGGCAATAGAGTGAACACCGCACCTCCTCCCCTTCCCGGTGCGACGGGATCCGGACGGCTCCTTCAACAGCTGTGAGGGGGGAGAGAGAAACAGAGGCAAACGCAGTCTTGTTGAGATCTGGTGAAGAGGGTGAGAGACTGTAAATATAGCAAACCCTATCAAAGGAACGCTGAGCCTCCAGCGTGTGTGTGTATATATATGTGTGTGTGTGTGTGTAGTGCTACGAGAGTGTGGAGAGTGCAAACCCTAGCGAAAAAGCGCTAAGGCTCCAGCTTATATAGTACTACTTATATAGTACTACTCGTGTAGTGGAGTGGTTTTCTTTTTCTCTCCATAACAATCGTTTTAAATTGTGTAAATACGAAACGAAATTCTTTATTTAACGTACCAGTGAAGAAAACTACTTACGATGAACTAACGATCCACGCGTCCTGGTTGCACTTCCTGTCCTTCATGTGCGGTACACTTCCCTCCGTTAAGTGAACAACCACACATGCGCCAAATTATCGGAAACGTGTGAGAGTGTGTACAAATAAAGAATTTTAATTTCAATTATTGGAGAAGTTTGAGAGTATGTACAGTTTGCCCTCTCTCAGTAATTATGGTTTGTTGTGTTCGGCCTAAACTTGGTCAAACTTTACAAAGTTTGACTTCAGTAAAATCTAATATGCAGAGTAAATAAAAATGGAGGGCTACTACGTCCATCCGGGTTTTTAGTCCACACCATTTTTTTAATCAAAGTCTGACCACATATTTAGTTAATAGCTGGACAAATAAAATTACAGGGGAGCTAAAGACAATGTTGTGAGAAGGCTTAGAAACCAATTCAAAGCTTATGCTCTTAGTACCAACGTCGGTCCTTCTTTGAGGAAACATTTGGTTCGTAGCCAATTGTGTGATAAAATTGCACCAACATGAAAAACGACTGTGTCTCCAACGCAACCAAGGTGAACTGATGAAGGATATCATCTTTGTGGGTAACAAGCGAAGATCACTGATGGAAGACAACTTGTTTTGCGTTGAAAATCGATCAGCTTCACCAGCCGATGCAACCATGAGGCGCAACCATGAGCATCGACAGGTCATCGTGGCGATGCATCATCCATTTGGCATCAAGTTTGGGTGAGGCACCAATGAAGTTCGACAAATCCTCACTGTGGTCTGTTTCTTCTCGGTAATCAAGCTCGAGGAAGGAAGAACCACGTGGCAGAGGACAGTGAGGCGGAACAACAATGGCCATCCAATTTTGTGCAGTTCCACTAAAATTGAGGAAGACATGCCCGGGTATAGAGATACACATCGCTGTTTGCAAAAATATAAAAAAAGATATAGTGTTGTTACTTTGTTTTGGCAGTGGTACAAGGTTAACAACGACATCTCAATTGTCAATAAGAATTAATGAAAAGTACACCAACAAACAGAAGCATCATGATTATCTTGATGGGAACTAAACCAGGATACCTGAGAAAAAAAGCATTTCTTCATTTAACCAGTGATATTATTAGATTAGTAGCAGCAATAGGAGCATATGGAAAATGACCGCACAACCACCATCGAGGCATAAACCAGGATAACTTTTCGAGTGGAATTTCCTCTATAATATTAAAAAATAGGTGATGTTGTACCAGCCGACGAACCCTAGCAACTGTGCATGGGGAGCTGGGGAGTAGTGGCATAGAAGAAAACCCACATGCAGCAACCTGGGGAGCTGGACCAGTACAAGAAGTTATACCTTAGGTGGGCAAGATGTCGCTTAGGCTGGCAGGCGGGATCTGAACACACGACGGCAGCGAACAAGGGCGCGGAGGACCTTCGTCCGCGCCAGCGCCGGCTCCGAGAGGACGGTGCGCATCGGCTTCCTCCAGCACCGACAGTGACAACATCAACGCAGCACCTCCTCACCTCCCGCAGCTGACGGGATTCAGCCGGATCTGTGACCATCGGTGAGGAGAGAGATAGAGTGGACACTGACATCTTGTTTTGATATGGAGAGGGTGAGAGAGCGAGACATGAGAAACCCTATCAAACAAGAGGCTATATATACAATGGAGTAAAAAAATCTCTCCATAGGAGTGGTTTTAAATAGAATACGCGCGTTCCTGGAAAAAAGAAACGAAAACTGGCGGACAAATATTTTTAACGTACCGAGAAAGAAAACTCGATCAAAAACACGCCCCCGCTTCCAGGTCGCGAGAGTCTTCACGCACACACACATAGACATAGACATGCATATCCGTGTTTACGTAAAATTCCATCTCCATCTCCAATCATATTTGTCCAACTGGCACATTATTTACGTTCTTAATTATATACGCAGCAATATTAACGTACAACATCTCTTGTTTGCAGGCGTCCGGACCACTTCCATGCCCGCTCCTGACCAACTCGAACCCTCTTCATCACCCGCGCGAGCTTCCCCCGAAACAGTCAGTGTCGCAGTCATGCCCAGCCAGAGCGGACGTGACCTCTCACTGGTGCCGGCATTGAAGCAGGGAGCCCGCCGAGAGAGCGTCGCCCGCGCCGCTTCCCGGTGCACATGACTTCTCCGCGTTCAAAGGTCGCAATAGCCGGCCACAACATGCATGTAAAAAGTTCTTAGGAGTCCGTGCTATAGCTAGTTGTCCTCCCCCTCCTCGTCAATCTCTTCTAGCAGTGCTAGTACTGCTCCATGGCGCGATCCATCGACAAGGATGCGGGAAAGTTATCGTATACTCGGTTTGCGGTGAGTGGCATGCCGAGCGACCGTGTGGGGTGGATCCGTGGGGGAGGGTGAGACATGAATGCGGCAGACGTGATTTAAACATTGGTTTTGGTCGATGGCGCGATCCAACGAACGAAACGTTGGTTTCTCTCTGTTTCCATTTTTTCTCCAGAAAAACGGAAACTTTCCACTCCATTTTCATTCCTACTCCAAGGGTGCCCCGTTACAACATTCCATCAAATACAAAGGAAAACTAACACACATGCTGATGCATCTCAATGATTCACAGATCATAGCCAATATTTACTTCACAACTAAAGACAAAAGTTATGAGAGTGTGTACAAAAGAAAAACTACTGATGGGGTCACTACGACTTAAACCCTAAACCCTAAACAGGATTTTATTTCCTAGCTAGGTAGAACCTGTCGAAGGAAAGGCGGCCGACACCCTCGGATCATACTATGCTTTTGTGCAGTTCTACTAAAATTGAGCTAAGCATCCCTGATGGCAAAGATATTGAAGAAGTGTGATTAGAATAATAGTACTGGCAGTAGTTCATGAGACATAAACTCATCACAAATAGAAGCCGGTAGAAGTAGAGAAAGATCGACATGGAGATGGAGCTACGTGGGGAGCTGCTGCAGTGGAGCAAGCCGGCTCCAAAAGGAAGTTGTACCTGGGACGTCGGGCTGTAGCTAGAAGGGCGGTTGGGAGGCGGCATCAGCCCATACCGCGGGGACCCCCGATTGGGACGCACCGACAGTGGGTTTTCTCACTGGCCAATGTCGACCGCGTCTACGCAGAACATCGCCCCCTTCCCCTAGTGGCGGGATCAGGCGAGATCTGTGACCGGCGGTGTGGCCACCGTCTTTCTATGCTTGTGAAGAGAGCAACCCAAGCAAGCAGGCTTGTAGCTTAGGCTCCTGGTAGTGTATATATAGTGGTTTTCTTTTTATCTCCATATCAACCATTTTATATTTCGTACGTGTCATTGAAGAGTGAAATGATGATTGCTTCTTCGAACTAACTTACTTTGTGATTTGACTGCTCCTTAGTGGCCCCTACACGTACTCTCCCTACGTGTATGACCATTCCTGAGGCTCACTTGTACTTATCTCTATTTTCTTGCATGAAACATAGACACGATGCACATAGAGGAATTTTTTTACTGCACGTTGTTACGTAGTACTACTAGTACCTACTCCCTCCTTCCGGTTCACTACTAGTACTCCCTCCATCCTGGCTTATTGGTCCCCTTTGTACTCAATTCATGGGCTCGGTTTCCTCAAGAAATTGTCTTTACCAACGTATTAATATCAGGAATGCATGCGTAAACAACGAATGATTAAACCTTGCATGCAACATTTTGACAAAGCATTGACTTATGAACATGTGAATGTGAGGGACTACAACCTCGTGCATGCATGCAACAGTCACACGTACACATGGATGCAAAAACGCGCACGACGCCCTAATGCATGCATGTCCGAGCACACGAGGAACACACACGTGCATGCACACACATACTCAGCCAGGGTGAGCTAGTGACCGTATAAACACCGGAAAATGTATATATTGAGTGCAATGAGCGTATTATGAAGTGTCAGGGATATACCCCGCGGTACGACCCGACCGGAGTTATAACCTGGCTGGGACTTGGTAAACCGGCAGGTGTTAAGTCCGATGATAACCCGGCAGGTGTTAAGTCAGATCATAACCCGGCAGGCACTCATAACCCGGCAGACAGAGTCGCCTGGGGTTAACAAGCCCGAGACGTTAAGAAGCCCAAGATGTTAAGAAGCCCATGAAGAGAAGTCAAAATAGTTTAAGTCGTAATCCGACTTGGACTCTACATGTAACCCGCCCATTTAACATATATAACAAGGGGCGGGGCACCCCAAGAGGGGGGAGAAGAATCTTAGGGCTAGACACAACTAAAGGAGAGCCGGTTTACGGCGACTCCCTCATGATGATAATGAGACGTAGCCACAAACAGCATGTAGGGTTATTATCGGATGATGTTTCCCGGGGCCCGAAGCTGTCTAAACCCTTGTCTTGTGTGCGTTTCTCGATTCCGCTCAACCCCTCTCAAGCTACCACATAGATGCGTTGGCCTCACGACTAAGTCCTCACACTAGGACATCTGCCGTGACAACTCCACGACAGCACCCCAAGGGCAGCACCCAAGCACCGGTCCACCCACATACCAAATTATCAAAGTAACGAGCGTGAATCATATGAGCGTGATGAAAACTAGCTTGACGATAATTCCCATGTGTCCTCGGGAGCACTTTTCTCTATATAAGAGTTTGTCCAGGCTTGTCCTTTGCTACAAAAAGGATTGGGCCATCTTGCTGCACTTTATTTACACTTGTTACTTGGTACCCGTTACACATTACTTTATCACAAACTATCTGTTACCGATAATTTCAGTGTTTGCACTCCGCAAGCGGTCCGACGGGTCACCCGTTTCCATCTCCGTTGCCTCGCCACTGTGACGAACCACCTGTTCCAAGTGGTCGCCTCCAAGCCACCCCTGCTGCATCTCGGGTTGCGCCACGCCGCCGCCTCCCGTCTGAGTCGTCTTTATGCAGTGCCTCAAAATACAGTAGAGGCAAGCTACAGCACACCTCTAAACCGGCCAGATACATCCGTCGAAGCTGACCCGCCTACACCTTGGGCCACCATATCTCCACATCTGCCCAACTTCGCAGTAAGCCCGCCTGGGCCCTGCCGTCTCTGCCACTGCACTTCTAGCCTGTGCGCCTCCGTCCCAGCCGTCGGTTTATGTGCCTCCGCGCCACGTCGACTGCGTTCCTCCGCCTCGCTGCTGTGCCCGCACGACTCTGAGCGGGAATCTCCAGGTTCCGTGCCGTGGGCGCCCTTTGCTCCGATTTGCTCTGTGCTGAGTCGCCTCACCGGTCTACTTTTGTTGCAAGCCGCATCATCCGCATCTGAACCAGCTTTTGTCTCAATACGCCGTGAGTCGCCTCTTTCGCGAGTCGCCGCCCTTGCCGGTCTGGCGCGTGTTCCGAGCTGCCAAGCCCTACGAGGCCGCCCCGACTTTGTTTTCTTCTCGCTAAGTAGCCTGGAGCTACTCCCGCGGATTACCTGCCTTCGCCTGTGCTGCGGCTGCAGCTGACCCGCCTCTCTCCGCCTCCACTCATAGCTCACCCGCCTCGTCGAGCTGCTGCCTCCGGATCACGGCCCGCTCCCACGCACCTGTCAGCCTCGTCCAATTCCGCCTTAAAGATGCCACCGAGGCCCTCGCCCAGCTGGCTCCACCCGCTGCTCCACCCCGACGAGTCACCGCGCCTGCCTCTGCCATAGCACCGCTCAAGCCGCCGCGGTTTCCGCTGTTTCAACCCGCCACCGCACGCGACCCAACCTGCCTTGCGTCCGCGCACCTGTCACCTGAGCCGCCCGCCGGGTTGCCTCCATCTTGCTCGGCTTCAAGTCGGCCTTGCCTCCGCTGAGTCGGTGTATCACGCCAGGGAGCTGTCGTGTTGTCACCTCTGCTTCAACCTACCTCTGTCGTGCGTCGCGGCCGTGCCAAGTCGCTGCAACCATCCTCATGGTCTTTAAGTCGCCATCAAGTCACCAAGCATCAGAGGGTCAAATTGCCTGGTCAAACTGCTTCGTCGACCGGCCTCTAAGGCCTTGTGTCGCTTCTGTCTCCACCGGTTGCCTCCCGCATGCTCGCCGTCTTCGGTGTGCCAGCTGGCTCCTGCGTCCTCCGTCGATGCGCCTTGAACCGCTGCCCCGCCGGATTACTTCTGCCCGCTTCAGCTGCCGCCCCGCCGGATTACCTCTTCCCGCTGTTGCCCGCCGGGTTACCTCTGCCTGACACCGACCTGCTGTTCCGTCCCGCTTCAGCTGCCGCCCCGCCGGGTCACATCTGCCCGTGGCTGGCACCGGTTCTTCCCTGCCTGAGCTGTCGCCGGTTGCTTCCAAAGTCGCCATGGCCGTGCGCCATTCCAAGCCACAGGCCGCCTCCACCTGAGGGCTGGGCCACCGGAACAAGTCGCTGAATCGCTTCCACTGACCTCCTTCTAAGCCGCCTCGACCGGCGCGGCCTTGAACCGGATCCTGCCTCACCGGGTCACCCACGCAGTGCCCTGTGCCGCCGCATCGGCTGGCCTTGAGTCGTCGCTCGCCGTCCGCGCTTTTCACCGGCCATGCCCGTCTTCTACCCGCTGCTGCGCCGGATTGAGCCGCCCCGACCTCATTTTAAGTCGCCGCCGGATCCTTGCAATGCGCCTCTCCTTTGCTGCGAGAGCCGCCCCGTTGCTGTGAGTCGCCGACGCCGCCTCATTTACCCTTGAACCAGATGTTGCAGCGGTCACTGTCGCCTCCTGTCTGAATCGCCACCGATGCTACTCGTCGCCACACATCAAAATTTACAGGCAGGCAATCATTACTTTGGAAAGGGGAAAAAGACAAAGGAAAAGCACATTGATGACGTGCATCTATACGGACTATCTTTTGTGTCCGACTATGCTCAGTATCATTGACCACGTTCATCCGATGAAAATACCAGGTGCTATCTTTTCTATGTATTTTATCAGCACATATTAAATTGTTGAAGAAAAATCACTTTGGTCTGTAGTATTTTTTCGCAGGATCATTATTCATTACAAAGGTGTCGTAAGGAGCGTGCGCCAAATTATTTTTGCACTAGCGCTTGTCCGTACCGTGCTGCTCGACGGATACGTGTGCAAGTCGCGGCCTCTGCTACATCAACACAACGCGATTGACTCGCCCGTCCACTCCGGTTTAAACCGCCGCGGCTGAATCATTTGTCTGTACCCGCGGCCGACTTGCCCGTGATGGCTTTCAGCTTCACCGTAATGATCATCAACTCCGCGGTGGATAATTTTTGGGCTAACTTATCAGGTGAAATTCATCCAGTACATTTTTATATTATTGCTTTCTTTAAAAGAGCAATTACTCCGGCTTGCAAAGTTATCTAATGCAGGATCCTAAACCGCCATATTGGTGAAAATTCAAAGGCCGTCAGAAAATTTCCGGCTTAAAAAGAAGGATTTTGGTTTAAAATTGGGCTCAAGGGAAAGCTATCTCCCACAAAGCTTTGAAGCTCTCAGTATCCGGTTTAAGAATTTCTGGTTCAAAAAGAATAATCTCTCGCAAGTTCGAGTTCTCAGAAAAAAATTACAGGGACCAAAGAGAGTCTGTTGCAAAAGCACAACTCAAACATAGGCGCCCATTGAGCACAGCTCAAAATATTACTTGGGGGCTCTTTTGTTCTAAAGAACAAAGAGTCTATAAACTTGTAATAGGCTATAAAAGCCAGGCTTGGAAGCCAGGTGTATTCACCTAAAACCCCGGGTTATCCTGCCTTTTTATGCAAGTCACTCCGCCCAGGTAATCCTGGAAAGACCCGTCGAACGTTTGACAAGTCAATCTTATACAGACCCTGAACTTGTCAAAGTTAAAATGACGATTGGTTAATGTGAGGTCCATCTTATAAGGTTTGTAAAACGGTTTAACTCAGTGGCCTGGCAGCCCATGAAAAGCCTCGCTTCTTGTATGTTTTTTCGCAGATTCTTTCTTTTTGAGGTTTATTTGATAAGATTTATAAAGTTTTATGATTATAATTCGTCGGTGTTCATTGACCCGGCTTGACTTTCGACTATAAATCGTCAGTACATGATAAATTATAGTCTGGTGTTTATTGACCCGGCCTGGCTTTTGACTATGAGTCGCCACTATGAAGGTAAAGATAACCCGGTGTTTATTAACCCGGCCTGGTTTTTGACTATACGTCACCAGTAAGAGGTACACTAATATCCGGTGTTTATTGACCCGGACCAGTTTTATTCATAAACCGGCAATACATGATAATTCCCAGTATTCAAGTTTTGGGTTATCACCCTTACTCTACTGGTTTGGTAAAACCAACAATGTGATCACATATCACAGGAACCGGTATTCAAACCGGGTTATATTATTCAAATCTTTAATAGCCAACATGGCTGGATTTTTATTATGGTTATCAATAACCAGTATTATGATTGAGGTTTTCAAAGTCGCTTTAGCGCAATGGCTATTAGTTTATCGATGGATATGATTTATGCTACAATGGAAGGAATAGACCTGAGTCGCTGCAGGCTTACGACCTGACACTTGGGGGCTACATTATTCAAATTGAGATTACGTCAAATATGCAAGTCCCATGTCACTGCCAGCATGCACCATGGCACTTGGGGGCTAATGCAAAGTCATTTTTTCATCACCTTATTGAAGACCCGACTCATCACATTGTAATGAGCCGGCCCTTGGGGGCTACCAATTGCTCCTGTCAACAATTCAAGGTACACTAGTCTTAATCCATTATATTGAAGGGTCCACTCCTCAATTGGTAAAGCACAAAGCTCTTAACCTTGTGGACGTGGGTTCAAGCCCCATGATGGGAGTTACATCATATGATGTTATTTTCAATGAAGTATATATAAAGTCCCAGCTCAGTATTATCTTACTGAGCCGGCCCTTGGAGGCTACACGTTGTCGTTAAAGTCTACATGATCATATTTTCAAAGTCCCTGCTCATTATTTGCATAATGACCCGACCCTTGGAGGCTACACTGGTTGAAGTTTTTATGAGCATCAGGCAATTACAAGTCCCAGGTTGCTGCAAGCATGACAACCCGGCACTTGGGGGCTACATATGTGGAATACTCAGTTCTGACTAGTGATTGAGATGAACAACCTGTATTTCTTCAAGCTTGTGACATTCATGTTGAAGCAATTCTTAAGCTGTTACTACGTTACCTTCTTAAGACTTGGGGGCTACAAGTGATAGGCATATAAGAGGTAATTTTCAAAGCTGATGTTAACAAACATTTATGACCCGGTGCCATCAATATTTATAAACCGGCAATTTTGGCAATGATAAACCGGCAAGCTCTACATCCTTAAGCCGGCTGAAGATCAGATGAGTATTTCAAGGACCAATATCTTTGGTAAGCATTGGGAGCTGAATCAAATGAATTATTCTTCACAATATTTCTCTGTGACAAACCAATGTCAGCAAATTGATTATGAAGCTGGCCTCTTGACCCGGATTTTCTAGAAGAAGGAAATTACAAGGACTTAAGGATGATCAGGATCAGTTTAACATGGATAAATCCAAATTAAACTGGGGGCTAATGTCGGGGATATACCCCGCGGTATGACCCGGCCGGAGTTATAACCCGGCTGGGACTTGGTAAACCGGCAGGTGTTAAGTCATATGATAACCCGGCAGGTGTTAAGTCAGATCATAACCCAGCAGACAGTCATAACCCGGCAGACAGTTATAACCCGGCAGACAGTCATAACCCGGCAGACAGTTATAACCCGGCAGACAGAGTCACCTGGGGTTAACAAGCCCGAGAAGTTAAGAAGCCCAAGATGTTAAGAAGCCCATGAAGAGAAGTCAAAATAGTTTAAGTCTTAATCCGAGTTGGACTCTACATGTAACCCTCCCCTTTAACATATATAACGAGGGGCAGGGCACCCTAAGAGGGGGGGGGGAGAAGAATCTTAGGGCTAGACACAACTAAAGGAGAGCCGGTTTACGGCGACTCCCTCATGATGATAATGAGACCTAGCCACAAACAGCATCTATGGTTATTACCGGATGATGTTTCCCGAGGCCCGAAGCTGTCTAAACCCTTGTCTTGTGTGCGTTTCTCGATTCCGCTCAACGCCTCTCAAGCTACCACATAGATGTGTTGGCCTCATGACTAAGTCCTCACACTAGGACATCCGCCGTGACAACTCCACGACATGAAGTCCACTGGCCGTATTTTTTACAAATATATACAGTGACAGACAGTGTATTCATCTCGTTTGAAATTGAGCCATATTAACTAGAAAGGAGGCAATATGGACTAGCATTACTTTGCTGTGTCCGGTCAACTTGCCGAATGAGGAGAAGCTTGCAGGACGGGAGAAGCTTGCGCACACTAGCTCACAGGACAAGGAGAAACTTTTTACTAATGCAATCTCTCCCTCGCTCAGGCGGTGGACATTTAACAGTTAATTCGCTGTCAGATTGCCAGAAGCATACACTGTACTAGTACCATTATTGTTCGACTTCCCGAAGAGGCGAACAACAAAGCGCAAAGTTTACTAGTACTACTATAGAGGTATGTACTACTACTAGGAACCGGATGGAGTAGCGTTTGCACTATTATTTTATTTTTAAATGTGATAAAGCAATCTTCAACACATTTGGTTCTCTTCGAGGGTTCTCGCATTTGATAATGGAAGTTGATTGCATGGAACAGTCGCCACAATTCTCGCTTAATTCTGGCTCATACCCTGTTACAAATAGGAGCGCTCGGTAATATTTTGTCTTTTTCTGTTATTCAGCATGTAAACAGGTCAGCAAACCTTGCGGCGCATCTTTGTGCGACCCGTGCTTGCTACACTTTGAATGTCACTGAGAGCGGGCTTGATGAAACACCTCGCTTCCTTCTTCTTTTCTTGCGGGGTAACTTGCTTCCTAGTAGTCTCTTGGCTGATCATCGTAAGAATGATTATATATGAATAAAGCTCTCTCATTTACTCGCAAAAAAGATTAAGCCATATTAATTGGAAAGGAGGGAGTATGGACTAGCACTACTTTTTGGTGTGTCCCGTCAACTCGCATAATGAGGAGAAGCTTGCAGGACAAGGTGAAGCTCGCTTACGCCCACTCCGTCTACCTCAAGCCTGGTGGCTCGCAGGACGAGGAGAAGCTTTTGACTAATGCAACCTACCCTCGCTTAGGCGGTGGACATGCAACAGTTCATTAGGTGTCAGATTGCCAGAGGCATACACTGTAGTACCATCATTGTTCGACTTCACGAAGGGGCGAAGATCCAAGCGCAAGGTTTAGTAGTACGAGTAGTACTACTACTAGAACCGCATGGTGGAGCATCTGTACTATTATTTCATTTTAATCTCTGATAAAGTACACATTTATTTGGGAGAAGTGCGGAAAATAGCAGCCCAATAGTAGTATTAAAAAACATCGAACATGTAATGATGATATCGATCAACCATGCTCGAATATATCTTGGCCTCCGTGCGAGCCCATCTGTGTGTTCTCGCTCCTCGTCTCTCTCAAGGAATGGCCGGTTGCCCATTTTGCCATCAATTGAGATCGGTTTGCTCACACTCCGGTCCCACATGCCAGTTAAATGCCAGGAGGAAGTGCGTTGGCCGACTGGCCATACACGTACTTGGTTTTTGCACCTTCATACTACTACTCCCTCCATCACAGTTTACAGGGCGCACTTCATTCTCATGCATTTCTCTCCATGCATATCCACCACCAGAGAGACTTTAGACGCGTTTGGTTCCATGCTCAATTAATTAAGGCGTGGTAACCGCAATCAAGTCCACAATTTCCTCTCGATGTACTACGTGTGTATGCAGAGTGGACTAAGTTCATGCATGTGTGTACCCGGGGTGGAAGCACTGCATGCATGTGTGTACGCATTACTTCCTCTAGTAATAGATGTCGTGCTATAACTACCAATGCTATTTTTCAGGCCGATCGCTAGTCGCCTTGGTCCTACAGATTGTTTTTTAAGCACACTTTATAAACAGTGACGGAGGGAGTAGTATGAGCGGATTCAAAGAAGAGCGTATTGATGGTTGCTTCTTCCGAGCAACTTATAGTGGGAAAGGTGGGGCTTATGATTTGACTGCTCATTACTCACTATTAGTGCGGCGCAACGACCGGGCTGAGTCTCCCATGCGGTTGTGCACTACTCCCTTCGTTCTTAAATATACTACGGAGTATTTATCTTTCTAGAGATTTCAACGAGTGACTACGTATGAAGGAAAAATAGTGAATCTACACTCTAAAATATGTCCATTTGAAACTTGAAAAAAGATAAATATTTAGGAACGGCGGGAGTATAATTTTGTGCATGGCACATGGACCCGGATGCTGAAGAGGCTTCTGGCAATGCTATCAAGCTTCCAACATTTGTTTACATAATTGACATACTATACGAATAATTTTCTAGCGACATGAAATTGTACAATGCTCTGAGCTTTCAGCTTTTGTTTCGTGTGTCTTGCCATCCATGCTCTTTCGAAAAAAATAAAAAACTAACTTCCTTGCTAATGCATCTCAATGATTAGCAGCTGAGGGCTAATATTTACATCACAACTGAAGACAAAGTTGTGAGAAGGTGTTAAATTAAAATTGATCCATCCTTTCATCGGCAGCAACTTCCCCCCAGCTCTGTCTAAATCAAAAAGGCATGTTGGGAAAAAAGTAGTTGTCTGGAGCATGCAACATTCTGATCATTTTGTGCAGTTCCACTAAAATAGAGCTGAGCGTCCCTGTTCCAAAGATATTAAGTGTGATTACAATAATAGAGGACTGTTGATGAAACAATAAACACACAAATAGAAGCCGGTCACCTTTGCAGTCTCTCTTAAGACTAACTAGTTGTAGAAAATTAAGCAAATAGTTGGAGAAGATTAGGCTCGGAGTTGGATGAGGAGGATAGAGGAAAACCAATCTCCCTTTGTGCAGTCGCACTGAAATGTAGACACATTGCCCGTGTGACAATTTAAGTACAACTTCACAAAACACTCTTAAGAAAAAAGTGATTTGTGCAGTTCACCAAAAGGTCGCAATAGCAACGAGGTGAAATGGATAGCCCTGTTTGCAAAGAAGAGGTAGAAAGGAAGCAATTACTGGCCAATAACAGTTGATGACACATACGACGACAAAAAAGAAGCATATTCCTTGTCCTAAGGGAAGATAACAACACAGTTGTGTTTGTCTAAAATGGTGTGAGGACGAGATTGCAATATGGAAAGTACGCCAGACGAGCTACGTTTTGGGCAAAGAACTATGGAAGATCCACATGCAGCGACATGGGGAAGACGGGCAGTGGAGCAAGGCCGGAGGGGATACCTGGAGGTCGTCGGGATGTAACTAGGAGAGCGGCGGCAGGCGGGATCTGCCCATACTGCGGCAGCGAGCAGGTGGCGTAGGCCCTACCGCGCCGGAGCTTGGTCAGAGAGAACGGCGGGTACCGCAGATCGGGACGTGCTGCCTCGGCGCAGTCAAACGGAGAAACGATGCACATCCTCCCTTTCCACCGATAGACGGGATGCTGCCGGATCAGTGACCAACGGTGAGAGAGAGAGGCCGCCGCCGCCTTGTGTGAGATACTCTGAAGAGAGACAAACCTCGGCAGGCAGGCTCCATTGTATATAGTAGAGCGGACTACCTTTTTCTCCATAAAAATCGTTTTATATTCTATGTACGTGCCATTGAGCGATATAACGTTATTTAAAAATAATGCGCCAATGCATCAAGTTGAACTTTGTTTGTGCACGCGTGGTACACGACCTCCGTAGGTAAACAACCACTACACGCACTCAAATTAGCACGTGGGCTGCCATTTTGTATAGAAATGAGATCCACCATGTACCCGCGCGGGTGTGGCTGGGCACGAAGCATGAGTACGTGCACCTATTCTCTTCGTGTACGTACACCACCTACGTGGGGTTGTGTGAGAGAGATACAAATGTAGAGAGATATAGTATGTGTGTTCGTGAGTGTTTTTGGGGGTGGCGTGAGAGATAGACAGGCAATATGTGTTGATGATATTTCAATCAAAAAATGTAACATATGCAATGTGTGTGAAATAGAGGCCTGGATATATCATATATATAGAGGGGGCAATCCACGATAAGAGAGTGGAGGTATCATTGGCGTGAGGTATCCATAGAATCGAAGAGATGGATGATGTGTGTGTGTGTGCACGCGCGCGATCGATAAAGAGTGCCATCAAATTTGTGTGTGCCCATGTCAAGGATATAGGGTGGCTGGCCTACTGGAACGTGAGAGGGGACATGTGCAGTTTGTCTCTGTGGCATGGATACCTACCAACAGCGCTCGACTATCGGTGTGTGGTGGGGGGGAGAGACCTAATTAGCTATAGAGGTACCTACCTTATGTATTGTGGGAGATCGATCGGCATCCATGCATATGTGTAGGAGAGGAATAAGGTTGGGAGAGAGACAGAGCTAGAGTGTCGGAGGGGTTGGTGGTGGAGTTGCTTCTAACAAATGGTGGGAGAGGCTTGCTAGACAAACGGAGGGCACGCCTGCAATATCAATAAGAGAGGGGATGCCTGCCTGTCTGTGCACGTGCGTGTGAGAGACGGGTTAGGAGGCATGCACGAATGATGAGGGGGGGACGATATGGATGTGGTAAGTAGACGTTACTACATAGGAAGATGAATCGTCCTTTGTCAGAGAAAGGAGAGACATAACTTGTGAGGTACATCAATCGATGGGTGGGGAAAATAGTTAAAGTCGACCTAGGTATAAGTAGGGAGATCGATCGGTCATGTATGTGTTAGAAGCAAATAAGGCCCGGAGAGAAGGATAGAAAGAGAGGGGTGCAGCTAGGAGGTGGTGTGAGAGGCATACTATATCGAGGGGGAAGGAGTGCGCGAGTACGAGATCGATGAAAAGAGGGTGGGAGTGAGGCATGGACGGTGAGAAGACAAGAGGGAAAGCTTGTGTTTGTGGTAGGCATACCTGGCTAGAGAGGCATATCGATCGATGTGTGCCATAAAGAAGGAGCTGGGGGGCCTACACACACCATGGGTGAACGACCTAAAGTGAAAAGACAAATTTGCGCAATGGATCTAGAGAATGCCGAGGGAGGGTGAGAGGGATGTGGGCGCGTGCATGCATGTGAGAGAGTTTGTGCTAGCTACAAAGATAAGAGGATTGTGTGGGCATAAAAGACGAATAGAGATCATAATTCATTAAAAAGTGAATTCGGATATTTGAAGAATTTATCATAGTGTTTTAAACCGACGCATGCGTGAATATATATAACGGTGATACACATGGTGTGGTTATGAACATGTTATACTACATGTAATATATTTTATCTCTACTCTTATAAAAAAACAAAGTTGTTGATGATGGTGTGCCTGCCATCCTGCAATATAGGTCGTCCGATTTATATCTGACGGATAGGAAGGAAACTATGCCAATTTTGAAAAAAGATACCCACACCCCTCTCCACATTTGCAAGTAAGGCCTCCCCTCGATCATCTTGATGTTCCGTGGAACGCATGGGCATCTTGCTAGTAGTACATATAATATATAGAACATTGATTATAATTTGGGATAATGTGTGGCTTTTGCAGCTCAGGGCTAAATACTTGTCATAATGTAGGGGGTGGGGCACTATACTTTGTGTGATAAACACGGTGTACGTATGGAACATGGTTTAGATTATGAATATCTAGTTAGTACATCAAATGTACTATTATTTGGAATCAATATGATGTGTATTCAAAAAATTGAATTCGAGTTCATATAGTACACATAGTTCATATCTATCTATATAGTAATCATGTGGTGTGTTGTTAAGGTAATACACGAATGATGGTTGAAGTTGGCAACAATCACAATTGTAGATTCTTATTCAAATAGAGAAACAAATTCAAGTTTAGTTCGAATTGCAGCGGCAGTATAGACATTTGGAATTCACTAAACTATTGGTATGAGTAGGTTCCATGCATTATACAGCCAGCGATTGGACATAACATGGATTCATAGCTTTAAATAGCATTTTGTATAGTAAAACAGGACAAGAATCTCTCTTTGTGTGGTGTGAATAGTTTTATATTTTTCGTTTTTTCTTTGAGGGAAGTGCGAATTGATTTGGTACGTACAAGTACTGTACAATATTATACGTTAGGCTTGTCCCTAAAATTCAACCCGCGCCTTTCTATGTCCCGAAAATTCAGATATCGTGCTCCCAAAACTCGCGCCTTCACAACCCGCGCCTTGCTATCCCGAAATTACAATGCGCGCGAAAACTCCTCCAGCTGCCAAATCCCGACACGCAAAATCCCCCTTCTAACCCTGAGACGAAAGGGCCGCTAGTTCAAATCGATGGGGGTACTTTTGTAACACGGCCTACATTTTGGACAAGCGCGTCCCTAAGCCATGGTTCCCCCCTCCCATCGCCTCCTTCCTGCCATTCGAAATCCCAGGCTGCCATAACCTCTCCGCTCCAGCCGCGGAACCCCACCCTCCTCCGCCTGCCACCTCACCGCTGCCCAGCCGGAGCCTCTTCCCCGACGACGACGTCCATGGCAATAGCTCGACGTCCCTCATCCACCTCCCCGGATGAGGATCCGTCGTCCATCTCGTCGTCCCGCCAGTTCAGCCGCCCCGTCCTCCATCTCCAAGGAGCTGCTTCGATGATCGCCTCGTCTATCGCGGTTGCTCCATCCTCACAGCGCCACCTTAACCTGCTCCACCAGAACCACAGCATCCTCATCGACTCCTCGGACGAAGCCGAGGCCTACTCGGCGCCACCAACGAGGTGGTACACTCATCGCATCGCACCTTCTCCTTAACTCGACATCCCTACGCCGACGGTGCTCCATCCTGCACCCCCATTGCGTGGCTACCTCGAAGCCGGCGGCGCGGGCGATATCTCCTCGGCGGCTCTCCCCCAGTGTGAGGCCCCTTCGGCGGCGGCGTCAATACCAGCCGGATCTGCTGCTGCTCCGGCTCTCGCTCACTTGCTCGAGCTGCTGCTACTGCTCCGACTCTCGCTCGCTCGCTGTCGCGGTATATCCATGGCCACCTATGGGACCAGGAGCCCCTTACTGGTTCGGCAGGGGGACGTCGCGTTGCATAAAGAGCAGACCAGTGCACGGCAGCACGGCAGAGAACACACAAGCAATTTACCCAGGTTCGGTCCGCCGCGAGGCGTAAAACCCTACTCCTGCTTTGGTGGATTGATGGTGGAATGTGGATGGTGCAACGCAGTACACTTGCCTGACAGGGGTCGCCGTAGGGCAGCAGCGACTACGCGCATATGGGGGTGTGGGTTCGTCAACTTTCTAACCCCCCGTACGAGTGCCATGGGTCTCCTTTTATAGATCAAGGGGTCACCACAATGGCAAAGTAGTCATTATCCACTGATATGATAGCAAACAGTGCTATCATACCTAACTCTGCGGGCTGACAGGGTGCATTAAATGCGCCGCTTAGTGTCACATCACTGGTTGCCCTACAAGGCTTGCCGGGCTATCTTTCCAGCTCCGCGCTTGTTCTCTTGACACGTCGCAGGACGGGTGTCATCTGTGGGTTTCTTCTATAGGAAATGGTCGTCATGTGGCGAACGGCTGCCACTTAATCACCTTGCGGCTTGACACTGCACCGATCGACAACGTGGGTCGTGCTTGAGTGGTTGGTGGGGTGGTTTTGCCCCCGCGAGCCCCGGCAGGCCCTGCCGGGGCGTCTTGGTTGCCTGCTTCTGGTGGTGGCCTTGCCTCTTGCCGGGCTCGCTTGCCCGGCAAGGGAGGCCCTTCTCTGGCCGATATACTGCTCCTCTGGCTTGATCTTGGTCCCTCTAAGTTACATGTTGGTTCTTCAAATCTCTTGGTCCTTCACCCCGACAGCTTTGATGCCTGCCTTGACGCCGGGAGCTCCGAGGAAGACGAGTCGTGCGAGGAGATCAAGCCGGAGCAGGGGCTGGACTCCGCCTCCATGGCCACCGGCTGTTTGGCAGGAGGAGTCTTGGCCTGAGCAAGGCTAGGGGATTTGCGACACGCCACCTCGACCTTGGTAGACTTGGTGGAGACCTTCTTCACCCTCTTGGTGGCTGGCGCTGGGTTGGAGGTCGCCGCGCATCGGTCCGCGGCGCGCCGGCGGGTGTGCTGGTCTGGGTCCGGTGCAGGGGCTTGTGGTCCTGCCGCAAGCCACTCATATTTAGGGGCCGCTACCGCGCCCTCCTCACTCTCCTCCTCCTCTCCCTCCTGGAGCTCCGGTGCTGCCGTTGCCAGAGCGTCCATCCCGACAAAGTTAACCCTGTCAGGTTCTTCCCTAGCAGATCCTTCTGTGGCTTGCACCTCGCTACCGCCCTAGGAAGAACTTCCATTCCTAGCTTTCCCTTTGCCCTTCCCGGCCTTCACGGCCTTCTCCATATCCATGATGCGGGCAGCCTTGTCCTCCTCGACCCTCTTCAGAATATACGCCACCTCCACAGCGGAGGTGCGCTTGTACATTTCACCCTCAGTCCTGGTGGCCCTCTCCACCAGGGCGCTTGATCACTGAAGCTCTTCGTCAAGGGAAGGGAGCTTCCAAGTGCTAAATACTCCCTCGGCGTTGTAGTCCAGCATCCACTTCAGTATCTGATCCTGGGCAGAGTTGATGTTTAGGGGGATGACAGTTGCCGGGAGTTTGAACAACTCAAAGCGGCCAAACAGTTGGTCGCACAGCCAGCCGTGGCCATAAACTGATAAATTGTTAGCCAGCCCCGGCAGCAACCTCATCCTGTCTGCCACGTCTCTATACAACCACGCAGGCCTATCCCTTTCCTGTAGCAGCAAGATGCGGAGGAGAATGAAATCTGCCCCCACATGCTCAATGGTTAACCCGGCAGCCTCCAGGCGAGTGATCCTATTGATTGCCGGGCACAACCTATCCTCATTGAGCCCTTTCAAGCTCCAATCCTTGCCGCGCTCGATGCACTCCTGTCGTGCTTCATAGAACTCGGGGGCTTCTTTGTCCTAGATCCAGCATCAATCCCCTCTCCATTCATCCCACCTCTCGCGTTGGTACCCTGAGAGATAATCCCAATTAATCCTCTTCGACCGTGTCATCCAACTGATGATTCCGGAGCGGTTGACTTTGCTCTCGACCCTCGAAACAAAATAGTGCCGGAATAGATCCACATAGGGCATCACTCCGATGAAGTTCTCGCACAAATGCGCAAAGATGGCCATAGTCGCCAATGCATTTGGCGTGAAATCAAGGAGATGGAACCCATAGAAGTTTATGATTGCCTCGAAGAACCCATAGAAGGGGGTACAGAGGCCGCAGATGAAGTAAGCGGCAAAGAAATGATAAGAATCGGGGGGATCCACCTCACCCGCATCATAGACTATGGGCGCACTGTGCCCTTTCTCAACAGTCCGTCCCACAAATACCCGTACTTTGCTGGAAGAACAGGGCCGCTCAACGTCGACGGAACAAAGACGACGACCTCACGCCACTTCTTGTTCAGCTCCGCCGACTTCTTGCTTCCCTCGGCGGCAGCCTCCTTCGTCGCGGCCGTCGGCTTCCTATTCTCCATGGGTTTCTTACTCATTCTTGCGGCAGCGCGGGGAGGGAAGGGATTCATTGGGGTGGGTGGCGGCGGAGGGAGCAGCGAGATGAGGTACTATCGGTTGGCTCGCGGAGGAAGAAGATGGAGGAGCGAGGCGAGAGACAGGTGAATCCTGCCGCTTCGATTTTCCCCACTCTTAAGAGGGGGGAGCAGGGTAGAGGCGCGATGCTTCAGAAAGTTACCATTTTTACCATAACTGCAACAGCGCCACGACCCCACGACGCGCAGTAATTGTGTGAAGTGGACGTTAGATTGACTGGTCGCCATGGCGAAACGACGTGCACAACCCTTTCCTGCCACGTCTCCGCACACTGTTTGGGTCCTAACCCAACATGCCATGCGACACGTATGGCCAAGTCCCGGGGCTTATGTCGGGGAAAATATACATGGGTATGCATTTCCCCTGACTCGTGCATGGACAGGCCAAACCCAAGTCGGAGATTGAAGGACAAGAAGTTTGAGGAACCAACATGCAGTTCAGAAGAACCAAGATCAAGCTAGAGGAGCAATATATCAGAAGAGAAGGGCCTTCCTTGCCGGGCAAGCGAGTCTGGCAAGGGGCGAGGCCACCACCAGAAGCAGACAACCAAAGCACCCCGGCAGGGCCTGCCGGGACTCACGAAAGAAAAACCACCCCACCAACCACTCAAGCACGACCCACGTTGTCAATCAGTGCAGTGTCAAGCCGCAAGGTGATTAAGTGGCAGCCATTCGCCACATGGCGGCCATTTCCTACAGAAGAAACCCACAGTTGACACCCATCCTGCGACGTGTCAAGAGAACAGGCGCGGGGCTGGCGAGATAGCCCGGCAAGCCTTGCTGGGAAACTAGTGATGTGACACTAAGCGATGCATTTAATGCACCCTGTCAGCTACAGAGTTAGGTATGATAGCACTATTTTACTATCATATCAGTAGATAATGACCACTTTGCCATTGTGGTGACCCCTTGATCTATAAAAGGAGGCCCATGGCACTCGTAGGAAGGGTTGGAAAGTTGAAAAACCCACACCCCCATACGCGCGTAGTCGCTGCTGCCCTACGGCAACCCTTCCCGGGCAAGTGTACTACGTTGCACCATCCCCATTCCACCATCAATCCACTAAAGCAGGAGTAGAGTTTTACGCCTCGCGGCGGCCCGAACCTAGGTAAATTGCTTGTGTGCTCTCAGTCGTGCTGCCGTGTGCTGGTATGTTCTTTGTGCAACGCAATGTCCCCCTGCCGAACTAGCAAGGGGCCTCCTGGTCCCATAGGTGGCCGCGGATATCCCATGACAAGGAGATATCAAGACGTGTTGCCCAGAAGACAAACAGGTGGAACGTGCAAATCCCAAGAGTTGCGACGGTTGTTCCTTCCACCACTATGCCTACTATGACAACAACATCCATTGTTGTGAGCACTACATCACCTCCACAACGTGACCTGTCACCACCTAGAGTGCCTACATCATCTGAGTTGACCATAAGAGGTAATGACAAAGGTATTAATCTTCCACGCCCACATGAGTATGATGAATGCCTTGTCAATTTAAATGCACCATGTGATGAACTACACATTACTTTAATCACACAACCTAGTTTAGAGGAATATGTTCCTGACTTGACTTCGCCATCTGATCAAATGAATGCAATAACATCAATTTTGAGTGCACCCACTGAATTAGTTGTTGATGCGAAAGAACCAAGTGAATTAGGGAATAACTCCAATTTTGATCAAATACGTTTGAAAATAATTGTGCCAATGTTTAATCATTTTGATATGACCTCCAATCTTGGTGATGATTCTGTGTCGAATAACTTGTTGCATGTTTGCTTATTTAAGCATGTTGTAGCATGTAAGTTTGAAACAATTAATGTTTATTCACCAATGTTGGGATGGTTTAATGATAAGCATTTTCCATCTTGTGATATGAATAAGTGCTTCACTTATATGTGCTAACTGAGTTGCAATATTTTCATGCCTTTGACTTCTTGTTATAATATATTGGCTTTATATTTCACGACTTTTGAAGGGTGCTCATGTGTAACTGTGTCACATGTGCCACAATTGAGATCAGTAAAAATGGATGACATATACGTATACAACATGTACGCCTTGTCTATTTTGTTAACCATGTTTCAGATTAAGCAACGCCGAGGACGACTTTGTTTTCAAGAAGGGAAGGATGATGAGGACATGGCTACCATAGTTACACCCACAACCCCTGCTCCTATACCTATTGGACCAATTACTAGAGCTCACGCATGCCAGTTAAATTATCAGGTACTTTCATTTCTTGGTAATGTTTCTAATGTTCATGAGAATGTGATGCTGCCTAACATGGATACATTTGTGTTGATTACAGTTGAAGGGCCTAGCATGGACAAGAAGGTTGAACATTGGAGCATGATCAAGCATAGAGATGAAGGCACACGCGAAGGGAACAAGAACAGAGTTTCCAGTGAAGATTTCTGCACTTTGAAGCCACCATGATGACATACAAGAAGATGGACCAAATATACAAGATGCCCGTTCACAAAATTTTCGTCCATAGCTTATTATAGGTGTTGTGCCACCTTATTTTGCGCCAGGCCCATGTAATTTCGAAAGAACTCTTATTAGGCTGTTTTTAGAGTCTGTATTTTAGGGGACACGACTCAGGATTTTTTTTAGTCCCACCTTGCCAAGGGTGGACGAAATTCCCTCTCTTTTCCCCTATAAATACAGCCCTTAAGGCATCGTTTAGACTTGATTTTATTTAGTTAAAAGTTAGTCATCGTTGCAACTTCGTGTACTTCATTTGTGTCCAACGACCAGACGAAGACCGCTTTTAGACCCCCACTTTTATCAACACTTCAGATTTATATTCGCAATATTCAGATTGCCTTATCATATTCTTGCTTGTTCTTCAATTGCTTGCAGGAATAGACCTTCATGGTCAGGTTGATCGTGTTCCGGCATGGTCAATATCCTCTCGGAGTTGGTTTAGCAATCGCTAAGGTGCAATGTTGTGCATGTTTGTAGTCAGATCGTGAAAGTCGTCCCCACCAAATCGACAGTTATCATCTCATCGAAAGATCGAGACACCCTCGCCTTTATCACGTTGACCACGCCGGGCCAATAACACCAACGTGGTGGACGACGGCGAGACCCAGGAAGGGAGTGACCCAGAGGCGGCGAAGCCACAAGTGGAGGGATGTGGGTGTGTAGAGGGATGGCCTGGCCAGGGGTGGGAGTAGTAGGGGCGGTGAGGCCCGCATGGCAGCATAGCCGGCCACGGGAGGTGGGAGCAGGCAGTCCCGCCGGTGCTGGATTTTGCGGCTGGAGCAAGAAGACCAGAGATTGAAGAAGCACGACGGCCGTTGGATTGACATCCAATGACCACTTCTGCTAGAATCGTTTGTTGACGTATATAATAAGTAAAAAAAAGCTTGCATACATGTCAACTTAATAGGCCCATAAGTCAGCCCATTTCCTATTTTTTGATAATTTACAGCTCATTTGCAACTTCTTATGCAATTTATTGAACTCCGATTTCTTTTTGTTGCCCACGGCCGGGGTTAAAATTTTAAAAATTTTGCATATTTCGGTTGGGTCCAAACTATTTTTAATACTGAAATGTCGAGCCAGATTTAAAGTAATTGGAAGATATATTTAAATTAGGTTAAAGCCCAATAAATTGGAATATGAAAATGCAAAAAAATTCAGAAATTTGGAAGTAATTGCCAATTTGCCTTGTGTTTTTTTATATTTATTGCCCATTTCATATTACTTTTAAGATTTGCACTCGTCTTGAAAGACTTGCAGCCTAGCAGGGCGGAGAAAAATAAGTAGGCCTGGGTTGGGTATGCCTGGATCGGGTATTCTTCAGAAAAAATAAACTGGGCTAGCCATTGTCACAAAGAAAAAATATCTAGGCTGGTCATGTGATGAACATAAAATAGAAGCCTGGGCTAGATGGGCCACAACCCAGTTGAAACCCTGCTCCGTCTCAACAATAACCAAAAAAATATTGCTCGAGCAGCTACGTCCCAGGTGTCAGCCACTCTTGTGTTGTTCTCTTGTCTATTGACTATACGCTGACAATGTCGTGGGTCCCAGATGTCAGCAACCCACTAGGAGGAAGCATTTTATTTTGTTATACGCTTACATTGGAGTATATAAAAAATGAGGAACTTGCTTGTGTACGGCCATGGACATGGTGGGTCCCTACTATCATCCTCTCAACGTACAGTTCTCTCCCGATTCCTCTTGTTTGTTGACCATGTTGACAACGCGAGAGGCTGGCGCCACGGTGAGTGAACCAAAGCGAGCGGAGGATGATGGCGAGGCCTCGAGCAAGAACAAACAGGAGGTTGGGAAGATGTGGTGGTGAAGTCGCGGGTGAAGGGGAGTACAAGGGTTGACTGGTTCGGGTGCGGGGTGGGGCTGACGTCGGGGTAAATGATTTAGGAGAAGGTGGGGCGGCGATGCATGCACTGAGGTGGGAGCAGGTGGCCCCATCGACGCTGGTTTGGTTTTGGCTGCTGGAGGAAGACAAGACTGAAGAAACACGACAGACTGTAAAAGCAGCAGCAGTACTTAACATCCTTAACTGAAACCAACAGGGGCACTTAACAACCATAGCTGAAAGCAGTATGAGTACTTATACAGGTTCAACTGTACAAAGCACGCCTCGAACTGTGCTACTTTGCCTATAGTTAAACAAGGGTGATGCCACCAAGCCCCAGGACAAGGCCCAGGC
The DNA here is from genome assembly GCF_018294505.1 of Triticum aestivum. Lineage (NCBI taxonomy): Eukaryota > Viridiplantae > Streptophyta > Magnoliopsida > Poales > Poaceae > Triticum > Triticum aestivum. The sequence goes on from NC_057796.1 coordinate 166,888,466, forward strand.
GCCACCCCGCGCATCCACAACCTTCTAAAAGCGGCTTCATCTCGCAATGTGGTCAATAAACAGGATATTTGCTTGAGAGCCATGGAAAAGCAAGAGCATAACCTTTTGTCGTATTCTCCAAGATGGACGGTCCTTCATTATTTGAGACCACCCATGAATAAGTATCTTTTCACCTCCAAGGGAAATGGAGTAGGTTGACATACAAATCATGATGTGACCGAGCGCAAGTCTGACCCGACCATGGTCAGGCATCTCTATAGGAACAATAAAACTGGGCAGTTTCTGTTTCAAGAAGATCACAGCTGTCAAACTGTGTATAAGAAAGAGTTTATGAACAACATATATAAAAGAAAACAACTCATACCATAAGTTTCTTGACACAGTTGGACCTGTTCAACGTGTGCACCAGTGGCACACATATGCCACGTGGCCTTCCACCATTGAAACACCCCACAAGGACCTCAAGACGATCAATAAAGTGTATGAACCGGTGGATGTCGTCCCAGTCAACTTCAGCGCGATCAGTAACGGTCGAGTTCTTATCAAATAACAAACGTGTAGTGTCCTAAACTTTGTAATAACCTACACGTGCCACCAATTATAAGAAATATTAGTTAGAAGTAGCATCTTCGTGAGAGAAGGGTATCACAAATTGTTGCTACTTCTATAGTCAAATTGTGATTAGTTAGATAAAATAGGTGGATTAAGAAGTAATTGAGGCAACATGCAAGAACCAGATACAAAACTAACATGGATGAACTACTGGAACGACGTTGGGGTGGAAGGTCATAGTGAAGATGAGATCAGGTTCTGCTATTTACATCAACATTCATGTGCCAACTTTCAGTCTGTAACACTTGAGAAAGTTTATCCAAGTTCGGCCATAAAAAAGCAGTGATCTTCTTGGTTCATGAACCCAACTACGAACTTATATCCATGGCGTGTCTTCAGTGTGACCATTAAATTGGTGTATTCAGTTATGGCAAGGGCGACCATCTTGAGTACATGTGTTCTGGCAGAGCAAGGGATGCACTGCAGGAAAAATAATATGAGAACACAATTTGTTCACTATCCAAATCTAGACATAATTTCCTCTTTCACGTCAATGTTGACCATGGTACTAGTACCTTTTATCCAAATATTGAAATCCAAATTTCTAAATAAGTCGACATGATGTTCAAAAACTCCAACCCTCCCTGATAGAAAAGAGGATTGTAGGAACATACTGTGCGCGTTTTAAAATCCTATGTTAGGATGAGAAGGAACAACTTTGGGCACTGCAAATGAAACACACTAGATTCAGTTAGAAGAAAAATGCGTCAAGGGCGACGACTGCCATCCTAGGATTGTTGACAACCAAAGGACTAGGATTTATCAGGGATGGATGAAGAATTCGTACCTGGTTCTCCATGAGAAAACCCCAAGCAATCACTAAGAGGAGGTTTTGTCTGAACAAGCAGACGAGGGAGAAGGGGATTCAGGCCCAGTGAAATATTGCTGCTTCATCCGTGCAGCTTACTGCTTCTGCTGGAAAGGTGGGGGGTTTTGTGATTTGACGGCTCATTGGGCATTACTGCGGCGCTACAACCGGGGTGAGTCTACAGTGCTGTTGTGCACTCTAATTTGGTGCATGGCAAGTGGACCCCATTGCCGGATGCCCACATATCAGCGAAAGGAAGTACAAAGGCAGGAGTAACTAGGTACAAATAAATATATTTTTGATAGAGAGATACTCCCTCTTTAAAGAAATTTAAAAATCCTTTATATCACAACTTTATACATAAGAAAAACCAAGGGGAATATATATAACATAATATGGGGATTAGATGAGAATAAAATACTCAGATAGGCTAACGGGTCTGGACTTAGGGCCACAGGCCGGTGGGCCCACATGTTTGGGGGCCCATGTGTTCTAACTCAACACATTTCATCCGGTAAATATTGCAAGCCATCTGTACGGCTCTGGTTTTAGATGCTGCCGCAAGGCGAATACAGGAAATTAAATAAAGCACGACAACTGTTAGAATGAAATCGAATGACAGTTCCTAACCAGCAATCAGAGTTGCAACTCTTTCAGGATATCCTATGTGATAAATAATATTGCCGTACTACTTATGCACATAGGACACTTGTTTCACCATGCCATACTATTACATCAAAAGCTCTCGGAGGATAGATCAGTTCGGCAGTTGCGTGCCGCTACTAAAGAATTTGTAAGTTGAATAGGACCAGCTCTCCTTGCCGAGAAAGTTCGATTTTCACATCATCCCCAACCACAATATTTGATAGAGTTTTGAACCTTGACCATCCTTAAAAATCAATCATCATGCGACCATCCTTTGTACTTATGGTATATTGCGCAGGTTCATTCACACAAAGGCTACGCATGGTAAGAGAAACTTGGCCACGGTCGCCCGGATTATTGAACGACTCCCTCATTGCTCTAGGAATTCTCTGTTTGCAAACAAGAAGGCATACACAAACAGTTAGATCAACACAGTGAATCATGTGAAACAACATGGAAAGAAAAAAGAACAAAGCACTTGGGCTGCTCATACGTCTCCAACGTATCTATAATTTTTGATTGTTATATGTTGTTATATTATCATTCTTGGATGTATTATAACCATTTTATAGTCATTTTATATCACTTTTTGCTACTAACCTATTGACATAGTGCCAAGTGCTAGTTGCCGTTTTCTGTATTTTTTTACATCGCAGGAAATCAATACCAAACGGAGTCCAAACGCAGCAAAACTTTTTGTGGATTTTTTGGACCAGAAGACATCCAGTGGGCCGGAGAAGCACCTAGGGGGGTGCTCCGAGGGGAGCACAACCCACCAGGGCGCGAGCCGCGCCTAGGTGGGTTGTGCCCACCTCGGGTGCCCCCTGAACCACCTCTTTGCTCTATAAATACTCGATTATTCCAGAAACTCTAGGGGAGTCGACGAAAATCAATTCCAGCCGCTGCAAGTTCCGGAACCACCAGATCCAATCTAGACACCATCACGGAGGTGTTCATCATATCCATTGCTGCCTCTCCGATGATGCGTGAGTAGTTCTTTGTAGACCTACGGGTCCGTAGTTAGTAGTTAGGTGGCTTCCTCTCTCTCTTTTGATTCTCAATACAATGGTCTCTTGGAGATCCATATGATGTAACTTTTTTTGCGGTGTGTTTGTTGGGATCCGATGAACTTTGAGTTTATGATCAGATCTATCTTTTTGTCCATGAAAGTTATTTCAGTCTTATTTGATCTCTTCTATGCATGATTGCTTATAGCCTCGTATTTCTTCTCCGATATTTGGGTTTTTGTTGAGGATATAGACTTTAGAGTCACCCGCCAGGAGGGGCCGGGTTACTCATATGGTCGTTGCCAGAAGCCTAGAGCCAAACTTGAAGACGATGGGCCGGAGATGGGCTTGAGACCCGGGTATGGCTTAAGGCCCGTAGTTACAATCATTATTATGGTAGAGCTTCTAGTGTAAGGCAAGAATAGTTGAGAGTCCGAGCCGGACACTCTTATGAGCCGGCTGGGACTCTGAGAGCTGCTGGGCGTCAGCCTCCCTATATAAAGAGATGACCCGGCAGCGGTTTAGGGACAAGAAGAATCTTGACGAAAGCCAGGCATAGCAGTTAAGCTCCCTGGTAATCGAAACCCTAATCAATACCACCGCAAACTGGACGTAGGCTTTTACATTCACCGTAAGGGGCCGAACCAGTATAAACCCTCGTATTCCTTGTCCCGCTTAACCCCTTCAAGCTTCCTAGTAGTGATGGCTCCACGACTAAGTCCTAGCTCGAGGACATCTGCCGTGACAATTCCACGACAGTTGGCGCCCACCGTGGGGCCAGCGCACGGTGGATTTGAGTTCTTGAAGGGCAACTTCGAAGGGCTCGAGGGATACGCTGTGGGCCGGATGACCAAGAGTCGTCGCGGCAAGATTTACATCGACGATGCAGACTGGGGCCCCGACGCCGGCTCAATTGAGTACGGGTACCGGGTCCCCTTCGGTGGAATTCATGTTTTCATCGGCAAGATTGGTGAGCCGGGCCCTGAGCCGGATCTCTGCACTGATCTCATCGAGGTGGCTCAGCGTGCACGACCCGCCCAGGCCCTGCCTGCCTTAAGGCGTGCTTTTGTGGGGTGTATCCACGGAGGACCCTCTGATCGATCTGGATCTGATGATGAGACGGCCGCCGGCTCTGACGGCGAGTCAGCCACCGGTGAGTCAAACTCGTTGTATCAACTTCAAGATGGCAGGCTCATGGGTTGTTCCGATGGTGACAGTATTCCGGACCTATTTGAGCCGCCAAGCCGGGTGGGAATCTTTATGGCCGGTGCACAGCCTGTTCAGAACCCCGCGGCTGGAGTAGGAAACCCGGTGCCTTCTCCAGCTCAGGTACTGATGGATCTCACGGACAAGATGACGGCCCTGTTAACCGCCACGGTTGACCCGGCGGGTCAAGCTCAGCATGATGCGGAGGTGGCACAGTTGAAATTGGATCTAGTGAAAGCCAAGGAGGACCTTGCAGCGGAAGGAATCAGGATGGCTGCGGAGAGGGCGGCTCTCGATGCCCAAACTCAGTTGATCCAGGCGCAGTCCTTCCAACTCACGATGGATCAGAACGCGTCCAATGACGTCATGAGAAGGAGGCATCAAAAGACCCAATCTCGGCTCCCGCCGGTTTACGATCCACGCAACCTCTTCAGCACGCCAGGGGTCATAGTGCCCGGGTCTGGGCCCCCTATTCAGCCACGAGTGATGGGGCCACCCCAGGGGCCCCCTGCCCCACCTCAGTATGTGCCAACACCCCCGGGTCATTATAACAACCCGCTGGAGAACATGGTTGCTGCGGCAGCACGGCTGGCGGCTCTCCCAGTTGACGGCGACTCTCCGACCACTATTGAAACCCGGCGGGTCAGGGAACTCCTTTAGACAGCACTGGCGCAGCAAGAGGCGTACTCCTACAGCCGGGATAGGATCCACTCGACCCCTCGACCAGGCCGGAGCCCGAGTTACAGCAGGCACATGATCTCAACGACGGGCTCAAGCAACGTCCGACGCCATGACCCGCCCCCTGGCCATGGCCTGGCTTATAACGGAGCCTGTCACGCTGCGGACCAAGACAGAGCGCGGCAAGAGGCGGAGCAGGTGCCTCAACTGACGGCTTACCAGACCCCCCCCCCGGCTTATCCGACGACTTCCGTCGACGTGGGTATCCCTACCAGGACGGGAGGTGTCCCCTGTTTAGTGCCGGCTATCCGCAATGAACGTTTACCCAAGGACTTCAAGGGCCCTAGGAAGGTGCCCAACTACACGGCTGACTTACAACTCGCAGCCTGGATCGAGAGTTATGAGATGGCCATGGAGCTACTGGAGGTCAGTGAGGCGGCAATGGCCAAGTACTTCACCATGATGCTGGATGGGACTGCCCGCACTTGGTTAAAAGGGCTACCACCGAATTCCAGCGGGTCTTGGGCTGAGCTGAAAGCCCGGTTCATCCAAAACTTCAAAGACACTTGTAGGCAGTCTATGTCAATTGTGGATTTGACTAACTGTAAGCAGCAGGAGGGTGAGTCTATGACACATTGGGTTCGCCGGGTTAAGGAGATCATACATTCATTAGATAAGATGGATGCCGGCTCTGCAGTCTTAATGTTGGAACAGAATTGTCGTTTCGTGCCCCTGAAGATGAAACTCGGGTGGCTTAAGCGCGACTGCAGTGATATGGGTACACTAATGGCGGCTCTTGTCAAGTACGCCGATTCTGATGGTACCAAGGATCCCCCTTCAGATGATGAAAGGGCAGGGCAGGGAAAGAAGAATGGCAATGGCAAGGGTCCTCAGCATAACCCGGGGAACCAAGGAGGAGGCAAGCGCAAGGCCGATGGCAGCCTAGAGTTTGTAGCCAACGCCAGCTCACAAGGTAATAACCAGCGACGCAAGGGGAGGCCCCCTCCCCGAGGCGGTGGGTCAGGCCCTACACTAGAGTAACTGTTGAATGAGCCTTGTCCAAGGCATGGCTCTAGAGAGAAGCCAGCGACTCATCTATGGAAGGATTGTGCAATCATGAAGGCCTTTAAGAATTACAATGGCCCGGGCGGCGGCTTAGGTGCCGGCTGCTTTCATGGCCCGCGCGGCGGCTCAAATTCTGGTCCTCAGAACGGTCAACGGGGCTTTCATCAACAGTCCGGCCAGGGTCATCAACAGCAGCAGGGGGGTTATCAGACCAATCCAAAGCAGCAGAGCGGTGGACAGTATCATGTGTTTACCACCAGCCTGTGCAAGCGAGATCAGAAGCTTCATAAGAGGGCTGTGAATGCTGTTGAGCCGGCGGTCCCGCGCTACTTGCGGTGGTCTGAACAGCCTATAGTGTGGAGTAGGGAGGATCACCCTCCCCGGGTGGATAATCTGGGTCACTTGGCCTTAGTAGTGGCTCCTCAGGTGGGAGGATATAAGTTCACTAAGGTGCTCATGGATGGAGGCAGCAGCATCAACATCCTCTATTATGAGACATTCCGTCGTATGGGGTTGGTGGATAAGAACCTCAGCCAGTCCAACACTATTTTCCACGGTGTGGTACCTGGTAAGTCGGCTTATCCAGTCGGCAAGATTGAGTTGGAAGTGGCCTTTGGAGATGAGAACAACTACAGGGTGGAGGAATTGACCTTTGAGGTGGTCAAGATAAGAAGTCCGTATCATGCTATATTTGGACGGCCAGCTTACGCCAAGTTCATGGCACGGCCGTGTTATGTGTACTTACAGCTCAAGATGCCGGGTCACAATGGGACCATTACGGTTCATGGCAGCCGGAAAGTGGCTCTGGAGTGTGAAGAAGGTGATGCGGCTTATGCAGAATCTGTTTGTGCAACAGAGGAGTTGAAGTTTTATAAAGACAATGTTGACCCAACAGATATGACCTCTCTGAAAAAGCCGACTACGGAGAATGAGCCGGCGATGACATTTAAGTCGGCTGATGAAACTAAGCTTGTTGATTTTGTTCCAGGAGATTCATCTCAGCAGTTTAGCATCAGTGCCAATCTGGATCCGAAATAGGAAAGCGCGCTCATCGAGTTCATCCGTGAGAATAGGGACATCTTCGCATGGAAACCTTCTGACATGCCAGGTGTACCTAGAGAACTCGCTGAGCACACTCTCAATGTTGATCCGAAATTTAAGCCGGTCAGGCAGTTCCTTCGGCGGTTTAATGAAGAGAGGCGGAAAGCTATTGGTGAAGAGGTGGCCCGGCTCTTGGCGGCCGGGATTATTGTTGAAGTCTTTCACCCAGAATGGTTAGCTAACCCGGTGCTCGTACTTAAGAAGAACAGCACCTGGCGGATGTGTGTGGATTACACAGACTTAAACAAGGCGTGTCCGGCTGATCCTTTTGCCCTTCCCCGTATTGATCAAATTATTGATGCTACGGCGGGTTGTGCACGCTTAAGTTTCTTGGATGCTTATTCCGGATATCATCAGATTAAAATGGCAGTTAAGGACCAGGAGAAGACGGCGTTCATCACTCCCTTTGGAGCCTTCTGCTATGTGTCTATGCCCTTTGGACTCAAGTGTGCACAGGCGACTTATCAACGTTGTGTACAGAACTGTCTTCATAACCAGATTGGGCGCAATGTTCATGCTTATGTAGACGATATTGTGGTTAAATCTATAAAGGAGGAAACTCTGATAGATGATTTGAGAGAAACCTTTGATAATCTCCGGGTCTACAAGATGATGCTTAACCCGACCAAGTGTGTCTTCGGTGTTCCTGCAGGCAAACTCTTGGGTTTTTTGGTTTCTGACAGAGGCATTGAAGCTAACCCAGAGAAGATCAAGGCCATCACCTCCCTGGCTAAGCCGGCGTGTATAAATGACGTTCAGCGCTTGGCGGGTCGCATCGCTGCATTAAGCCGGTTTATAAGCCGTCTGGGTGAGAAGGCCATGCCATTATATCAGTTGATGAAGAAGACTGATAACTTTGTCTAGAATGATGCAGCTAATACTGCCTTTGAGGATTTGAAGAAGCAGCTGGCAGAGCCTCCAGTCCTTGCTGCTCCGGTTGACAAGGAGCCCTTATTATTGTACGTAGCGGCAAACACACGAGCCGTCAGTGTGGCTATGGTAGTGCAGCACAAGGAGGAGGGTAAGGAGCATCCGGTTCAGCGACCGGTTTATTATGTCAGTGAAGTGCTCATTGAGTCCAAGCAGCGGTACCCGCATTGGCAGAAGCTTGTGTATGGTGTGTTCATGGCGAGCCGGAAACATAAGCATTATTTTCAGGGTCATCCCATCACTGTCGTCAGTTCTGCCCCTCTTGGTGATATCATTCAAAACAGAGAGGCCACAGGGAGAATTGCTAAGTGGGCTATAGAACTTGGACCTCATGGTCTCAAATACGTGCCACGCACTGCTGTTAAATCTCAGGCCTTGGTGGATTTCATCAATGATTGGACAGAGTCGCAGGTGCCCGAGCAGAAGCCGAATAACACATATTGGACTATTTACTTTGATGGGTCCAGGCAGTTGGAGGGCTCGGGGGCTGGAGTCGTGTTGGCTTCCCCTAAAGGTGACAAGTTCCATTATGTGCTACAGTTGCTGTTTCCTTGCACTAACAACGCAGCTGAGTACGAGGCCTTGCTCCATGGCCTTCGGATAGCTAAAGAGATGAGCCTAAGCCGGGTAAGGTGCTTCGGCGACTCAGACTTGGTGGCTCAACAACTATCAGGAAAGTGGGATTCCAAGGACCCTCTCATGGCGGCTTATCGCCGCGAGGTTGATGCCATTGCTGGGCATTTTCAGGGTTACCAAGTGGAACACATCGATCGCAGGAAGAACGAGGCGGCAGATGCTTTAAGCCGGCTGGGCTCTCAGCGAAAACCGGTGCCGCCTAATACTTTCCTGGACGTCCTGTATAGCCCTTCTGTTAAGTTGCCCACAGAGGAACACTTGGCTGTCCCTGACCCGGAGGCACGACTGGTGGCGGCTCTCCATATCATACCAGACTGGACAATGCCGTATCTGGCTTACATGACCCGGGGCGAGTTGCCTGAGGATGAAACTTTGGCCAGGCAAATAACCCGGCGGGCTAAGTCAATGATTGTTATCAATGGGGAGTTGCATCACCGCAGTGTGACGGGAGCGTTTCAGCGTTGTGTTTCCCCTGAGGAAGGTCAAGAAATCTTGCGTGAGATCCATGAAGGGGATTGTGGCCATCACGCCGGCTCAAAGTCTCTTGTGGCCAAGGCTTTTCGTCATGGTTTTTATTGGTTGACGGCTCATGCTGATGCAGAGGACTTGGTCGGTAAGTGTGGTGGTTGCCAAAGGTTCTCGCGACGGGCTCATGTACCGGCTCAAGAGCTGAGGATGATCCCAATTACTTGGCCCTTTGCGGTCTGGGGGCTTGATATGGTTGGGCCTTTCAAAAGGTCCAAGGATAAGAAGACCCACCTTTTGGTGGCAGTTGACAAGTTTACCAAGTGGGTTGAAGCGGAGCCCGTTAGTAAGTGTGATGCGGCCACGGCGGTTCAGTTTATGAAAAAGGTGATCTTTCGCTTTGGCTTTCCGCACAGCATCATCACTGACAATGGCACCAATCTCTCCAAAGGCGCCATGGAAGAATTTTGTCAACGAGAGCATATCCGACTTGATGTTTCCTCCGTAGCTCATCCTCAATCCAACGGTCAAGCTGAGAGAGCTAATCAGGAGATTCTGAAGGGCATCAAGCCCCGGCTTTTGGTCCCTTTGCAACGGACGCTGGGTTGTTGGGTGGAGGAGTTGCCCTCCGTGTTATGGAGCATCAACACTACTCCTAACAGGTCTACAGGTTTTACACCTTTCTTCATGGTTTACGGGGCAGAAGCAGTCCTCCCCAGTGACATCCGTCATGACTCACCTCGAGTGGCGGCTTATGTTGAGGCGGATAATGAGCAGGCGCGCCAAGACGCTCTTGACTTGCTGGACGAATAGCGTGATGTGGCAGCAGCCCGTTCAGCGATTTACCAACAAGACCTGCGTCGTTACCATAGCCGCCGGGTTAAATCCCGGGTCTTCCAGGAAGGGGATCTCGTGCTCCGGCTTATCCAAGATCAAACTGATACGCACAAACTGTCCCCGCCTTGGGAAGGGCCCTTTGTGGTCAGCAAGAACTTGCACAACGGGTCATATTACCTCATTGACGTCCGGGGGCACAAAGATTCACGTAAGTCGGAGGAAGAGACCCATCGGCCGTGGAACATAGCTCAGCTTCGGCCTTACTACACTTGAGCCACCGTCTCTCATAATGTACATATTTCTCTCAGCCATGTATATATTATGATAAAGCAATAAAACAGGACCTCTGTCCTTTTTTCTCCTCCAAATGTGCTTGTGTTTTCTTTGCAAGATCAACATGGTAACCTGAAGGAGGATCCGGCTTATGATCGTATCCGAATCTAGCCGCAGGTAATAAGGTCACTTGGGGGCTTCCTGTTCAAACATGGGTCGTATTCGAACCAAAGAGAACATAGCTGTCGATACCCATTTGATTGGCAAAGTGCCGAGCTCATTGGGAGGTTTTCTCTGATCATATTTGAATCATAGTTTAACCCCTTTGAGAACCGACGTGGGTCGTATTCGAATCAGCGTCGTTAAACAATTCTTAAAATCACCTGGGGGCTTCCTGTTCAAACATGGGTCGTATTCGAACCAAAGAGAACATAGCTGTCGGTACCCTCTTGATTGGCATCGCCACACCCACTGGGGGCTATATGATCGTATCCGAATCTTAGCTTAACCCCTTTGGGCCGGGTCTCTGGTCGAATTCGAACCGAAAGCCCCCACGTTCTTCTGCTTTATCACAAGTTTTCTCTGATTATGTCAAAGTGTGTACAGCCAGGTCTCGCTTGGCCGGTTTAAATTTTGATTTCTAGTGTTGGTTCAGTACAATAGGTGTCATTAAAACAGATACACCGGAGTTAAGGTACCAACCTCATTACCCGGGTTATTTAAACCGGAAATGCGCTGGCAGGCCGCTAAGTGTGTTATCACGACTATATTAAAGACATGATTAAGGGTCAATCTTTTTGATTCATATCCGGGTTATATATTTAAAGCCGATGATTCTCAGCGCGGTAAGCCGCCCAGAGACTTGTGATTTGTCCTTTTATGCAGGATAGTTCAAGGCAATCATTTGAGACTAAGGAGAATGAATGATCCGGAGAAATATCAAGAGACAACTTCAATAGACTTCAGCATTCAATATGTGCACGATGGCATGGCAAAGATAAAATGTTGTGCCTACTCTATTACAAGACTCATTGAGTCCAAAAGGGTGGAGCATTGTTTGGTAAGCCGGCTGCAGAAGCTAAGACACATGCTGGGTGGAAGTCTCCGGCTCATTTCTTTCTTCTCCTCCGGCTGTCCCCAAGGTCTGGAAAGTCGACGACTTCCAGTCGATGCCGCTCAACGGTTCGAAGTGGGCTTCCTCGTCAATTAACCCGGCCGGGTCAATCTCCGGGGCAAAGGTGTGCTGACGAGCCGACGGAATTAAACTCAGAGCTTCATAGCGAGGGGTTGGAATCCTCCGATTTTCTGCGTTGTAACCCGGCTGGTACTTGGTCAGATCCGTGTCGTTTCCAATAAGAGTTGCCACCGGGCGCACGATCTTCACGCAGGCGGCGAAGTCTTTTTGGTCGAAAGCCGTGCCATCTTCCTTCAGACTTGGATAGCCGAGGGCGATGTCTGCCGGGTCTAGCTCCGGCAGGAAAGCCTTGGCCCGGCTCAGCGCGGCGATCGCTCCGGATCTCGCAGAGGCCCATCGTAGCTCTTGAATACGTTGCGGCAGGACGGCGAGCCAGCGAAGAACCTCCGCCAAGTGAGTTGGCACCTCGTTGGATAAGGCTACCACAGCTAAGGAACGTTGTGACCCGGTGTAGAGTTGCTCCACCAGGGTGTACACGGCCTTTAGCTTGGTTACCACACTCTGGTTGAGGTTGGCACTTCGGGAACCTGTTTCATAGAGCAGGACAAGCCGCCGACCAGGGTGAGTTATGAGGCAGTAAAATTTTCAGCTGAATAAAAGCCGGCGGATGACTTACCGAAGATTGCACCAACCATTTGAGACACTTGGCGCTTTAAGCCGGAGAGTTCGGCCGTCTTCTCTGACAGGGCCCTCTCCGCCTGATCAGCCCGGTTCACCAATGCGGCCTTTTCTTCGGCCCACGCTTTTCGTTCAGCGTCAAACTCTGTCTTCAGCTTCTCTTGTGAGGCGATGCTGGACACGAACTTGGCATTTGCCTTCCGGGTCTCCATCTCTTGCATTTTCAGCCGGTTCTTCAAATCGGCAAGGTCAGCCTCCAGCTTCTTGCCAACAGCCTGTATAAATGTCCGGGTTATGGCATGAACAGTTACTATGCAAATTTCAAGTCCCAAGTGTTTTCCAAGCAAAGACACTTGGCACTTGGGGGCTAATGCATGTTCAACGTTTCTATTTACAACTTTCCGGTTCATGCGAGTAAGCTGGACGATAAGTCCCAAGTGTTTTCCAGCCAAAGACACTTGGCACTTGGGGGCTAATGTGTATAGAAGGTTCTTATCTACAAATTATCGGTTTAAATTGGCTAAGCCGGAACTTCAGTCTACAACATATTCAATCCTAAGTCGTTGACTTGAGGGTTAGCATGGTAAAAGTAACTAGGCAGTAAGTAAGAGGACAGAAGGATAATACCTCAGATTTCTGCTGGATTTGGGTCACCATGGCAACCTCTGCGTCCCGGCTCTTGCGCACTTGGTTGACGTAGTGTCACGACCGGTTTTTCAATAAAATAATTATTGAGAGACCAATCCCTTTTACGGACCAGTAAGGAAGAATTCCTTCTCACTGGTAGACAATATCTTGGTCACAGAAGAAAAATACCAGGAGTACTGAATATAATACAAGGTTGAGCGGAGACTACCCAACAATTCATTACATGCACGCCGATAAAACAAGACGGCGGATAGGGTGGCATATTACTAACTCACGATAATAACGGTGGTGGAAATATCACCGCGAAGCGAGTGATATGACTCCTGAAGACTACAACTCTTCGAGCGTCGGAGTGAGGCTCGAGGAGACTTATTGCGGGTGGCGGAAGCGTATATAATACAAGTGAACAAAATCCGGGATCGCACAGGACTGACTGGGACTCCTCTAGGCGTCGGACGCGCTATCAACCTCTTCATCCAAGAGATCGCCTTCGTCAACATCTGGCCAAATCAACAAGCCAGGTGAGTACTATGAAAGTACTCGCAAGACAGTTCAGACATAAGGTATAACAAAAGTAAACATGAAGCATATGAACAAGTTATCCGGTGCGTTCAGACATAGAGATAATAAATACTGGGTGCCAAACGAGGGTCTGAATGACTCCTCGAGCGGAAACTGCAAGAATAATAATACTGGTGCCAAACGAGGGTCTGAATGACTCCTCGAGCGGAAACTGCAAGAATAATAATACTGGTGCCAAACGAGGGTCTGAATGACTCCTCGAGCGGAAACTGCAAGAATAATAATACTGGTGCCAAACGAGTGTCTGAATGACTCCTCGAGCGGAAACTGCAAGAATAATAATGCTGGTGCCAAACGAGTGTCTGAATGACTCCTCGAGCGGAAGCTGCAAGAATAATAATGCCACAGTCGGGTGTCGGGGCGACACCACATAAAGGGCTTATAACAGAAAATAAAGGCAGTGCATGCCACAGTCGGACGTCTGAGCGACATCACATAAAGGGCTTATATTTAAAGTAAGAAACAAAAACACGCCACAGTCGGACGTCTGCGCGACGTCACATAAAGGGCTTATATTGTAGCTCAATAATTCAATAGTTCGGGAACATAAACTATCACAAGTACGAGACAAATGTAAAGTTAGTCCATCCACAGGAATAATAATTAAACTGGATTTACCACTTGAGCTTGTTCACCGGGGACAAGTTTTCCACGTGGATAGATATGGATATACTGATTTCACTACTTGATCATGGGTACGATGACTTGGAAGGAATTGACTCTGCAGAGTTTGTACTTAACCATAGCCAACGGATTTCCGTAGTCACAGGGACTAGTTCCGTTTACGGTGTTTTAGAAGAAACACGTCTAACCAGTACACACCCAATTTCAACATTCCGAAGCCAGGGATCACCCTCGGCAACGTTCAAGAAAAACCTTGAGACGGGGAGGCTACAACCTCGCGTAGCATGGGATCAAATTTCTATACGCACGCTCTAAGGGGGTGCCCCCCCTCTCGGTCCCAACCGGAAACACCCATGCCCCCTGACTGGATGACTGGCTTTAATCCTGGGCCAAGGTACCATCATCCCGGCCTCTCTGTTTGGTGTGTACACGGAAAGAGGTTACCAACTTACTAAACCACATCCTGGCAAATGAAACATGTGGCAGCACGGAGGGGAAAAGAACGATAACGTGACTCCGTCCACGTTAACGTCGGAAATAGTCGGATGACGCAAGGCTGGTATGCTACAACAGTACCACCTTGCTGCCCTTCATGTCACCACATGATTAGGCCATCTCTCATCAGAGATCATCGCAACTTTGGAACAAAACGGGTAGTTGCCTCACAAGCAACGAGGTATTCACCGACACTCATATGTCACGCACAAACTTTCACACAAACATGCAAAACACCTGTCATATCAAATGTTCAAACATGCTTGCCTGGTTCGGAGAAGTCGGAGTCTAGCTCGGCGAAGATTGCGGCTCCGTCACCTCTTCCGGAACCTACGGCAATAACGAAAACGGGCACTAACATGAAAACCAACGCGTGCACAGAAACTTCTCCAAAAAATTTCCAAATAAATCTCATAAAAAAACTAGACAAAATTTGAAGACTGTCAAAAAAGAATCACTCAAAAATCCCTTTTAAATAAAAAGTTATAAAGGTTTCTGTCCAGGGACTTATCTGTAATGAAACAGAAAAGTTCCAGGGTTTAAACTGAGAAAACAGAAAACGCTTCGGAAAGAAATGCGCTAGCTAAGGAGAGAAAGCGTATTTTGCCCGAAGGCGCCAACAGAAAACGGTTCGCGAAAGAATAGAACAGAGGCTGACATGCGGGGTCCACATGTCAGGTTTGAAAAGCTCGCCGGCGCCCGAAGACTGCGGTGGACGCCGGCGTCGAACCACGGCAAGTTAGGAGGATCGGAGGGTACCAAGAGCTTCAGCTTGTTCTTCCGCGTCGGTGGGTGGTGGACTCGACCGTCGGAGAGCACCACGTCGGCGGCGACACTTTCTCCGGCGGACGGCGGCCCGGGTGAGGGTGGAGAACTCCTGTGGAGGGCTGCAAACTTCGAATTGAAGCGCGGGTCTGAAGGAGGGATGCATAGTGAAGCTATTGGCAAGAGATGGGAGGCAGAGGCGCACGCACGGGGGCGAATCGAGCTGGATCCCGTGGCGGGTCGCGGCGGCCGGAGTCGAGGAAGGAGACCTCCTCGGGGCCCTTCCAGTGGCTAGGCGTGCTCTAGGTGGAGTGCAGGGATGGTGTGTGCTCGAGTTGAAGCTCGGGGCCTCTATTTATAGGCGGATCGACGGGGTGGCCGTGAACGGAGAATCTTCGGCGAGCGATTAGGGCGATGCAGTGGATTGGCAGGAGGTTTGAGTGGCCAGGCAGCATCAATGGAGGTTACTGGTGTCATTCCACTGCTAAACGGAGTTGGTCTTGGCGTAATGGCGCCGGTCCACGGTGGGGTGGCCGCACGGGCACGTCGGCGGCAGAGAGCGCGCTCCGCGCCCTGCGGTTCACGACGAGGGTGGCAGCGCGTTCGGGGGAGTGGAAGGCCACGCGGCGAGCTCCGGTGGCTTGGGCGGCGCTGGGTGGCGCCGTCAGCGCCGTGCCTCTCGCTGGCGGCCGCAAAGCCGCCGCTGGCGTCAGTCACGGGGCGGCGCACCTTCTGCTGCTTGTCGCCGATGTCCGCAAGGTGCCAGATGCTCGTGCAGTGCAGGAACAAGGGGGAGGGGACGGGGAGCAAGGCGACATCGGGGCACTGTCGAGATCGACAACCATCTCTGAAGAAAACGACAGTAAGCCACTGAACTGCTCTTTGAATTATCTGAACCTGACATTGACAATGCACTGCAAGTGCTCGACAGAATGATTTGGCTATGAGAAAAAATTTCTGAGGCTGGGACTTGGTGAGGTGACCACTCAATGCACCCAGAGGCTGCCTGATTTTACTTGGAATTTTTGGGGAAAGATTTGAATGAATTTCACCAAATTTGACAAATCTGGTCCAAACTTGCCGCAAGTGTAGTTTGAAAAATTTGAACTGAAGATGAGTGGATCTTCATGGACCTTGGTTGAGGGTTCAAAGGACTAGGGGGGAAAAAGGTTTGGGGGCAAAAATCAAGACAGAAAATGGAGTTCCTTTGTAAAACACCAATGGCTAGAATAGAAGACAGAAATTTGTTTGAATAAGATTTAAATGGAAAATAAACATAGGGGAGGTTCAACTTGCTGGATTAGATGTCAAACATGATCCAAAGATGAGGGGAGGTTTAGGAGAGAGTATTTGCACTAAGGCCATGGCAAGAGGGAATTGTTGAAAGTGGCAAAGGATTATTCCAAAAGCCATAGTGCAAATTTCAAAGAGATTTTCAAAAGGCATTTTCCCAAGTGAAAAGCATTTTGTCTTGAGTCAAAATAAAAGCAAGAACCTCCAAGACCAAAGGCAGATCTTGGGTGAATTCAAATAAAACTTCTGTCATAAAAAAAATATTTGAAAGGGAGAGTTCTTTTGAGAAAAAAATTTAAATCACCTCCCTCAAGTCAAATAAAATCTTTTGAAAAATCCAAATAAAAACTTGGGTGTCACACATAGCTGGAGACGAGCTCTCCGATGCTCAGGTTGGCATAGTCAGTTAGATCCAGACTGACCCGGTGGGGCTGCAGTACTTCCCCCTTGGCAGAGCACTTGGCCAGTGCCGTAGGCCTCCCCGGCTCAACAAATTCCGTCCGGGTGATTTCCACGTCCGGGTCATTTGTTGGCTGAGCTGAGCCGGAGGCCTCCGGGTCAGCAGAAGCTTCTACAGGTGCCGTGTCGATTGGAGTGGTGGCTTTGGGGGCGGAGGCAGCTGGCGGTTCTTGAACCGTCACCTCCGGTTCAGGCAAATCCGGCTCTCCGGCCGACTTGGTTTTCTTCGCCCTTTTGGTGAGCTTTGCCTGGGCACTGAAAGAATAACAAATGTTAGTACAAAAAGTATGAGCAAAGATCAGAACAACATGAGATGGTTATCATTACCCGTGCACGGTCTTGAAAGTTGGCAGATTCGACTGCATAGAATCGCCGTAAGAAGGGGAAGTCTCCTGGTAATTTGAGTCAGAGGAATTAAGCGGTTGGCGTATAACACCCGCAAAAGGATGAAAAGGGTACAATTTTGTGGTCACCTCGGTCCGACGTTTCCTTGATGCATCAGGTAACCCGGAGGAGAGGTCGGTGTCCTTGTTGGTCCGGGTATGCCGCCGGCTCTCATGAACCTGTCGCTTCAAAATAAATTGAGGATCTTGGTAAGCTAAAGGATGGGAAAAGCTTACTTTCCGGGTTACTCTTCGGGTTTTCAGCCGTGGCAAGGGCTCCGAGTCGGAGGAAAGTATTGTTACCTCTTCAACCACCGGGTTACTGGCTCTGGTGTCCTCCTATTGATAAACAGCATTGATAAGACGGACAGGGCTAAAACAACAAGTATAACAAGAGCTTACAAGTCTAAGAATTACCTCAGACTCGGAGCTGTCACTTAGCTGCAACAGCTCCGAAGCAGTGGGCCTACTTCCCTTCTTACGAGGGGCGGCTTTCTTGGCGGCTTTCTTCGCCTTTCTGGCCTTCTTGGCCGTGTCATGGTCATACTTGACCCGCCAGAACTTGTCGTCAGCCTGAAAAATATAATGATGATTTCTTGAACATCCAGACGAAGGTTATCTATGGTCAAAGACAAAATGTTTAAGGTAGCGGCTTACCGCTGGGGCTGGGTTGGTCTTGCAGAAGGGGGCTAACCCGGTCCTCCCGCAGTCTGCCAGGCTCTCGTTCAAGAGAGCCTTGGTCATCTCCTCTGCAACATCTTCTGGAAGATCATTGCGGCTGTGTCTCTGGGGGTCATCCTTTCGTCCTGTGTACTCGCACATTAAGCCGGGGCGACGGCTTAATGGGATCACCCGCCAGGAAATCCAGACTCGGACCAGATCGATTCCATTCAGACCATTGCCCAGGAGAGCCTTGATCTTGTTGATGGTGGGGAGCAGAGGTTGGCGCTCCGCTTGAGTCAGCTTGTCTGACAGTGGGTGAGTCGGCTCCAGACGCGAGGGGCGAAAGCCGGGCAACGGACTCTCGTCAGCCGGCAACGTGTCTTGGCAGTAAAACCACGTCAGATTCCAGTCCTTGGGGTGGTTGGGCGGCTCTGCGTAAGGGAAAAGGCAGTCCCTACGCCGCTGGATGGAGATGCCACCTAACTCCAGACTTGGCCCATTGGCGCACTCATTCTGACGGTTCAAGTAAAAAAGCTCTCTGAAGAGCAGCAGACTAGGTTCTTCTCCAAGGTAAACCTCGCAGAATACTTGGAAGTTGCAGATGTTGGACACTGAGTTGGGTCCTATGTCCTGAGGCCACAGGTCGAAGAAGTTTAGAACATCTCTAAAAAACTTTGAGCCGGGCGGTGCGAAGCCCCGGCTCATA
Organism: Triticum aestivum; assembly: GCF_018294505.1. Taxonomy (NCBI): domain Eukaryota; kingdom Viridiplantae; phylum Streptophyta; class Magnoliopsida; order Poales; family Poaceae; genus Triticum; species Triticum aestivum. Next base: position 166,907,160 of record NC_057796.1, read on the forward strand.
TGATCCGCAAATATCACTACCTCCCCGTCCTTTGGCTGTGGTCTCTCTTCTGACGGGTCGGGGGCACGGTAGGACATGACGTCCTTCTTGGGCAGATATCTAGACTTAACAAAATCTGCTAGTGTCTCACTGGTGACATTGGACCTCATCCAGTTGCAAGTGATGGAGGCTTTGGGAGCTTTGGGAGGCATGGTGAAAGTCGGCAGTCTATGACAAAAAGGAAAACGTCCGGATTAATTATAAGCCGGAGGAGATCTACAGTTTAAAGCCAAGGTGGCGGCTTATGAAGGGGACTAATGGTATATACCTAAGTACTGCGGGTTATTTAAGCCGCAGGGGTATTCAGAATAATTTGATTGTCTACGGCCTTATCACAGCTAAGCCGGAGGATTCTACGGAGCATGGTTTTCTTTAACCCGGAAGGTTCTATGGCGTGTGGTTTCTTTAAACCGGAAATGTAAACCGCCGTGATTCAATGGTTGCAGTTTTTTACTAAGTGCGGTAAAACAGGTTTCACACTTTGCAGTAACTATTTCAGATCAAAATGGTCGGGCAAAAGAAAAGTTTCTAGACCTAGAAGCAGAAGCGAGGGAGTTCTTGGGCTCGAACAAGGCTCTTATGCAGTAAAAAGAGGGCTGCTTGCATGTAAAATGGGTGCTAAACAGTCGCCGCAATAGTTCTATGCAGGTCTAAGATCAAAAGGGGGCAGTAAAAATCAAATCTACTGAGGCCCGCGATGAACTACGAGGAACATGGATGAACTACTCGAACCCTACTGCAGATCTGTTCTACAGGGCAGAAGAAACTTACAGGGGCTGGTGAGTCACGGAGGTCGTCGCGTTTCTCTGGTCAAATCAGGGTGATGCAGCGGCCGGAGTTGGTGATGACGAGAAGACCCGCGGCGGCGGCAGCAGCAGAGCTTGAGCAGGGGAGCAGTGGCGCGAGGAAGAAGACGGAGAAGAGAGAAGTGGCTGAAAGCCCGTCGGGCCGGCCTATTTATAAGGGAGAGCTCATAAGTGGGCGCGAGAATCAAGGAGACCACGGCGTGGTTATCTCCTCACGAAATGCCTCGATTTTCGGGATGACAGTAAATGTAAAGATCTGTTGCGGATCTGGCGGAGTAAAAACGGGCTTAATGGAAGATGACGTCACGGCGGATTATCCGGAGTCCAGAGGATGACGTCACGCCGGGTTATGGTTTTCACGCAATTGTAAGCCGGCAATTTTCTGTCGAAGGGATTGAAGATTGACATGAGCCGGCTCAAATCAATCTGGGGCCTAATGTTGAGGATATAGACTTTGGAGTCACCTGCCAGGAGGGGCCGGGTTACTCATATGGTCGTTGCCAGAAGCCCGGAGCCAAACTTGAAGACGATGGGCCGGAGATGGGCTTGAGACCCGGGTATGGCTTAAGGCCCGTAGTTACAATCATTATTATGGTAGAGCTTGTAGTGTAAGGCAAGAATAGTTGAGATTCCGAGCCGGACACTCTTATGAGCCGGCCGGGACTCTGAGAGCTGCTGGGCGTCAGCCTCCCTATATAAAGAGACGACCCGGCAGCGGTTTAGGGACAAGAAGAATCTCGACGAAAGCCAGGCATAGCAGTTAAGCTCCCTGGTAATCGAAACCCTAATCAATACCACCGCAAACTGGACGTAGGCTTTTACCTTCACCGTAAGGGGTCGAACCAGTATAAACCCTCGTATTCCTTGTCCCGCTTAACCCCTTCAAGCTTCCTAGTAGCGATGGCTCCACGACTAAGTCCTAGCTCGAGGACATCTGCCGTGACAATTCCACGACAGTTTTGTTTGGCCTACTTGATCTATTTATCTTGCAATGGGAAGAGGTGCTTTGTAATGGGTTCGATCTTACGGTGCTTGATCCTAGTGACAGAAAGGGAACCGACACATATGTATCGTTGCTATTAAGGATAACAAGATGGGGTCTATTTCTACATAAATAGATCTTGTCTACATCATGTTATCATTCTTATTGCATTACTCCGTTTCTCCATGAACTTAATACACTAGATGCATGCATGATAGCGGTTGATGTGTGGAGTAGTAGTAGTAGATGCAGGCAGGAGTCGGTCTACTAATCTTGGACGTGATGCCTATATAATGATCATTGCCTGGATATTGTCATGATTATTTGAAGTTCTATCAATTGCCTAACAGTAATTTGTCCACCCACCGTTTCCTATTTTTCTCGAGAGAAGCCACTAGTGAAACCTACGGCCCCCGGGTCTCTTCTTTATTATATTTTCCTTTGCGATCTATTTTATTTGCTTTTATTTTCAGATCTATTAAACCAAAAATACAAAATACCTTGCTGCAATTTATTTATTTGGCGTTTGATCTATCAATTTATTACAACTTTCTCATGTCCGTTTGCCAATTTCGGGCGCCGTTACCGAAAGGGATCGACAACCCCTTTAACACGTCAGGTTGCGAGTATTTATTATTTGTGTGCAGGTGCTATTACGTAGTGTTGCTTGGTACTCCTACTGGTTCGATAACCTTGGTCTCATCACTGAGGGAAATACCTACCGTTGCTGTGCTGCATCATCCCTTCCTCTTTGGGGAAATACCGACGTAGTTCTAGCAGGCATCAAAAGGAATTTATGGCGGCGTTGCTGGGGAGACATCATCAACATCTACCAGGTTCCTAATCAAAAATCTCATCTCCTCGCAATTTGCATAATTTGCCATTTGCCTCTCGTTTTCCTCTCCCCCACTTCACAAAAATTTGCCGTTTTATTCGCCATCTTTTTCGTTCGCCGTTTTCTTGCCGGATATGTTTTTGAGTGCAAATCTTGTTGCATAGTCACAATGACTCAAGAGAACACCAAGTTGTGTGATTTCTCAAATACCAACAACAATGATTTTATTGGCACTCTGATTTCTCCTCTCACCACTAGTGCGGAGTCTTGTGATATTAATACTGCTTTGCTGAATCTTGTTATGAAAGATTAATTTTCCGGTACTCCTAATGAGGATGTCGCGTCCCATCTTAACACATTCGTGGAATTATGCGATATGCAAAAGAAAAAATATGTGGACAATGATGTTGTTAAGATGAAATTATTCCTGTTTTCTTTACGAGATCAAGCAAAAATTTGGTTTTCTTCTTTGCCTCGCAATAGTATCGATTCTTGGAATAAGTGCAAAGATGCTTTTATTACTAAGTATTTTCCGCCCGCGAAAATTATTTCCCTTAGAACCCAGATCATTAATTTCAAGCAACTTGAACATGAGCATGTTGCACAATCTTGGGAAAGGATGAAAATGACGCTAAGGAATTGCCTAACTCATGGATTAAATCTTTGGATGATCATACAACAAATTTATGCGGGGTTGAATTTTGTTTCTTGTAATCTTTTAGATTCCGCCGCGGGTGGTACTTTTATGGAAATTACTTTGAGTGAAGCCACCAAATTGCTTGATAATATCATGGCAAATTATTCACAAATGGCACACCGAAAGAGCTCCTACTAGTAAAAAAGTTAATTCGGCTGAAGAAATTTCTTCTTTGAGTGAAAAAGTTGATGCTCTTATGAAATTGGTTGCTAGTAAAACTGCTCCTATTGATTTTAATGATGTGCCTTTGTCTACTTTGATTGAGCAAAATAGCGATGCCGTAGATGTGAATTTCATCTCTCGAAACAATTTCAATAACAATGCTTATAGAGGTAACTTTAATCCTAGGCCTTTTCCTAGTAATTCCTCTAATAATTATGGTAATTCCTATGATAATCCTTCTTATAATAATAATAGGAACACCTATGATCTTGAGAATAATATTAAAGAATTTATCAATACTTAAAAGGTTTTCAATGCTACAATGGAAGAAAAGTTGAATAAGATTGATGACTTGTCTAGAATGTTGATAGAATTTCTCATGATGTGGAAAATCTCAAGATGAAAATTTTTGTGCCTAAGGTAGAGGAATCCATTAAAGCTCTTTATGTTTCTATGGATGAAAGTAAGAAAAGAACCGCTATGCTTAGAGCTAGAAGAGAATTTTTAGAAAAAGCGTTTTCTAGTGATTGCTTTCATAAAAGTGATGAAGATCTTAAAAGGATTGGTGTTTCTTCTATTGATTCCTTGTTTAGTAAAATTAATATTGATGATAAAGGGACTGGAGAAGAGTCAACTTTAGCTACAAGGCGTCTCGATAATTCGGAGGGTGAAAATCTTGTTGAGAAAATTGATAAAAGTGGGTTTGAAGAGGTCAAGACTTTAAATAGTGATGTGCCCACTCTTTTGGATTACAAAGACTTTAATTATGGTAGTTGCTCTTTGATTGATTGTATTGCTTTGTTGCCATTAATGATAAACTCACCCCATGCTTATGAACAAAATAAAGCTTTTACTAAACATATTGTTGATGTGATGAAAGCTTTAGAAGAAAAGTTGGAATTAGAAGTTTCAATTCCTACAAAATTACATGATGAATGGGAACCTACTATCAAAATCAAGATTAAAAATTATGAGTGTTTTGCTTTTATGTGACTTGGGTGCTAGTGTTTCAACAATTCCGAAATCTTTATGTGATGTGCTTGGTCTTACTGATATTGAAGAATCCTCTTTAAATTTGCACTTGGCGGATTCTACTATTAAAAAGCCTATGGGAAGAATTGATGATGTTCTTATTCTTGCAAATAGGAATTATGTGCCCATAGATTATATTGTTCTGGATATTGATTGCAATCCGTCTTTTCTAATTACTAGTATCATGCCCGTGCGTTGCAACGAGAGAAAAAAATCCCGCATCCGTGAATTTTTGTCTGTAAAAACTACAATATCATGAATTGTCATCTCAAACCACACATTCGTTGTATTTGCTAAGGAAATTAAAAATCAATCAAAAAATAACTACATGTTGAGAGAATCATTTGATATAAATTAGTGCTACAAAAGATGTTGAGCACATGGGCCATGTGGTAATAGTGTTGCTGAGATATTTGGAAAAACATAAACTCAATGCAGAGTAAACTTGATTGTTGTATATAATAATTAAACCTTATATCAAACTGCATTAAACAACCTAAAAGATGTGTTCCTAGAATTCCAATCCTTTCATTGGTCACAGATATAACCGAGCACAAAAATATTAACTGATTACTTTTAATCTGGGTTGTATAGATTGAATATGAACAAATGATCGAAGCTATTAAAAATATCTCAGTTAGTATGTCACAAAGTAAACAAATCCTATTCAAAGATATAAAGCATATAACAAAAGGCTTTAAGCATCATGCATCACAATATACTTTAACAGGTGCCGATGCTCGATCTGATGTTGAAGGTGGTACCGATGTGTGAGACAGCAGCGATCCTCTCTGCCCTGCTATGATTTCATACTTCAGCTTTCTATCTTCGCTAGGCCCCATGACCTGGATCCAGTCTTTTTCTTCACTTCTTTTAAAAGTGAGAAGGACTAATTGTGGCGTGTTCGTTAAAACAAACTACAGTTCATCATTGGGCTTCCGATTGTACTTTGACAACAAACTGATCCAATTGTGTCCAGTAATATATGTGATGGATAGTGCCTTCGTTACTGACACATCATAAGAAGTGAAACCTACTAAAATAACCATCATAGAGCAAACAAAATGGCTTATTATGCAACGAATGTGACATGGCAGAACCTACATCACAAAATTGCAGCAAAAGTAAGAAAACATGGCAGTAAATCAATAAGATTTACTTGATGTGACATGAGTGAATCCTTACCAGGATATCACTATGTTCAAGTTCTAAATTGAAGGTTGATCTTCTAATTACGGGTGGCATGCAGGGCCCCCAGTTACTCCCACAAGAAGCACAGTCCAAAGGTCGTGACAACTCGTATGGAGCGAACATCCATGGGACCGGAAATCCTGGTGGGTACGATAAACCCTACAATGCATACATATATTGGAGTGTAACCATAATTGATAAACCATCCTCACAAAAAATATGATCTAAATACTTCAAAATATACATGCTGAATTGAGTGGACAAACATTAACATAGACTGTTCTCAGGATTCACCACAGAACAAAAGCGGCAGTACTAAACAATACAAGGTTCTCACACACAAATCAAGTACTAAATAATATTACTTACTACAGACAAGCAAAGTTGCACTAATTAAACCCTGCAGACTATTTCTTGCCACTTACCTACGGGATGTACCCCACATATCTGACTATGCCATGGACTTCATGAGTTATGTCTACCAGCACCTTCGCCATCTCGTCAACCTTGGAGAACCTAAAAGAGTGGTCTTTCCACTCATAAACAGGACAATGAAGACAGGCCGCATGAGATTTGTCAGGAAGCTTTACAAGAACCACACCCATTGTAATCAAAGGCATATCTAGGAAATTTTTGTGATGAAGTACAACCTCGAGAACACGTATGGAAATAATGCTACAGGAAAACACTTGTTCACGACACGCGGCGACAAGAACACAACAGCTAGATAGTTTAGTAGTAGAACACATCCTCAGGTCTTCCAGTTCACATGGAAGGACTTTGAGAACTTGATATCCACCGCGGACCTGGTTCTACTTCAAACAAAAACCAAATATTTTAGTACTACCTCCGTTCAGAAATATAAGATGATTTCCGATATTTTACTCCATATAATACTACATATACGCACAGAAATGTGTGACCGAATACACTAGATCATGTCTGCATGAGATACACAAAAAAGTTACAACATCTTATATTTGTGAACAGAGGGATTACTTGCAATATCCATAACACAAGTTACTGAGGCTACTATACTCTCTTCCAAGGCATGAGAGCTAAAATCTTGCATTTCCTACAACTAGCATTGATGTTCATCAAGTAGTTGAAAGTAATCTATAAGAAATCAGTTTTATGTGAAAAAATCATATGTATGTCAACCTCTCGCATGTTTTGCTCAAAAGAGCCATTTAGAACCGTCATTTGGCACACAAAAATCACATGCAAGATCACCCAGAAAGCTGTACTACAAGTACTAGTACTGCGTGTACATTACACAAAACCTCGTATATTAGCAAGCACTCTGCAAGTTAGATGAAAAAACATGATCAAGATCGCCAAAAAGATCAAAAAGAAGATATATTACCTGGACTGGCTTAACGAGGGATCCTGGAGAGGGGGGCTTGGATAGGGTGATGGCCTTGAGCTTGTCTGCAGTAGTCTCGGCGGGATGCTTGCGCTTCTTTGTACCCTGAGCCTTGATGGTTTTGGCCAGAGCCAAAGACATCACTTTGGCCAGTGCTCTAGGGTCCATCAAGAAACTGTCAAATAGAAATAAAAGAAAAGAAACCATAATCACAAACCAAAAAGAAGAACAGAGAGGGAGTTAGGATCGGTCGCGGGGTTGCAAGACCGGGCCTTGGCCATAAGCAACACCATTGATGCGCTCACCTTTCCTTCTTTCGGAGAGAAGAACAATCGCAGAAGCACATTGGGGTTTTCTTGAAGAAATGAGGAACAAGATGAGGAAGAAGCGAGTTGGGGTTTTCTTCAAGAGAGGAAGATGAGAGAGAAGAGTGAAATGATGGTTGCTTCCTCCGTCCAACTTACTGCTAGAAAGGTGGTGGTTTTGTGATTTGACGGCTCATTGGGCATTATTGCGGCACTTCGACCAGTGTTGATAGAGGCGGAGGTGTCCCGATGTTTCGATGAGAAGGTGATTATTGTTTTGGAGGAGTAGACTTTGACGATCCGACTACGAACGTGTGAGGACGTCGTGCCTTAGCAATCGCTAAACTAACTCCGAGAGGTTATTGACCACGCTGGAGCATGATCAACCAGACCACTAAGGTCTATTTCCTGCAAGGAAACGAAGAACAAGCAAGAAACCAAGATTGCAATCTGGATATTGTGAATATAAGATTAAAGGTTTATTGATCAAGGTGGGGTTCTGGGACGTCTTCGTTTGGTCGTTGAACACAAATGAAGTACGCGACGTTGCAGCTATGGCGAACTTTAATCTAAACAAAACCCAAAGTCTAAATGGTGCCCTAAGGGCTGTATATATGGAGGAAGAGGGGGGAATATCGTGGCCCTTGGGGAGGGGGTCCAAAACAAACCCTAACTCTTGTTTCCCCGCACATACAGACTCTAAAAACAACCTATACTCAAGTATTTCAAAATTACATGGGCCTGGCCTAATAAAAAGGTGACGCTGCACCTATATTAGCTTCTGGACAAAATTTATGAAGTGACATCTTTTATATTTTGTCCAAGGCTTCATGCACTGATTATGGTGGCTCCAAAGTACTGAAATCATCACTTATAACTCCGTTCTTCTTACCCTTGCGCATGCCATCATCTCCATGCTTGATCTTGCTCCAATGTTCATCCTTCTAGTACAAGCTAGGCCCTTCATTTGTAAGCAAGACAAATGTATGCAATATAGGCAGCATCATATTCTCATGAACATTAGAATCATTACCAAGAAACGAAAGTACCTGGTAATTTAATTGGCGTGCGCGAGCTCTAGTAATTGGTCCAGTATGTATAGCAATAGGGGCTGTGGGTGTAACAATGGTATTGATGTCCTCATCATCCTCCCCTTGAAATGAAGTCGTCCTCGACAAAAGCTCATCTTAATCACCCAAATAAGGCTTCAAATCTGCAATGTTAAGAGTGGGACTAACCCCAAAATCTGTAGGCAGCTCAAGTTTATATGCATTATCATTTATTTTCTCTAACACCTTAAAAGGACGATTAACACATGGCATTAGCTTTGATTTGCGCAAATCAGGAAATCTATCCTTACGCAAATGTAACTAAACAAGATCTCGAGGTGCAAACACAACATGTTTTCTACCCTTATCTCCATCAAGTTTATATTTAGCATTCGTACGCTCAACGTTCTCCTTAGTTAAGTCATGCATTTTTAAGATCAATTCAGCACGTTGTTTAGCATCAAAATTAACCTTCTCCGAAGATTGAAGAGGTAACAAATCAATAGGTGCACGAGGTAGAAAACCATACACAATCTCAAAAGGGCACATCTTAGTAGTAGAATGCAGTGCACGATTATAAGCAAATTCAATATGAGTCAAGCATTCTTCCAAAATTTTCTTGTTATTCTTCAAAATAGCCCTAAGCACAGTAGACAAAGTTTTATTGACTACTTCAGTTTGTCCATGATTTTGGGGGTGACAAGTAGTACTAAAAAGTGGTTTAGTCCCCAACTTAGCCCATAAACATCTCCATAAGTGGCTAAGAAATTTTGTATCGCGATTAGAAACAATGGTATTTGGCACACCATGCAAGCGAATAATTCCACGAAAGAACAAATCAACAACATTAGCAGCATCATCGCTTTTATGACATGGTATAAAGTATGCCATTTTCAAAAATCTATCCACGACAACAAATATGCTATCCCTCCCCTTCTTTGTTTGAGGTAAACCTAAAACAAAGTCCATAAATATATCCTCCCATCGAACACTGGGTACAGGCAAAGGCATATATAAACCATGAGGACTGAGTCGTGACTTAGCTTTTTGACATGTAGTGCAGCGAGCAACAAAATGCTCAACATCCTGTCTCATCTTTGGCCAAAAGAAATGTGTATCTAGTATGTCCTCCGTCTTCTTCACGCCAAAGTGTCCCATTAATCCTCCTCCATGTGCCTCCTGCAACAACAAAAGACAAACGGAGCTAGCTCGGATGCATAACTTGTTAGCACGGGACACAAATCCATCATTGAGGATGAACTTGTTCCATGTTCGTCCTTCTTTACAATTCTGCAATACATCTTTAAAATCAGCGTCATGCACATATTGATCTTTGATGGTCTTCAAACCAAATAGTTTAAAGTCAAGTTGTGAAAGCATAGTATAACGACGAGACAATGCATCAACAATAACATTTTCTTTACCCTTCTTGTGCATAATGACATAAGGGAAAGTCTCAATGAATTCAACCCATTTAGCATGTCTACGGTTCAGTTTTGCTTGACTTTTAATGTGTTTCAAAGATTCATGATCAGAATGTATAACAAATTCTTTGGGCCATAAATAATGTTGCCATGTTTCTAAGGTCTGAAGAAGAGCATATAATTCTTTATCATAAGAAGAATAGTTCACACTAGGCCCACTCAATTTTTCTGAAAAGTATGCAACAGGTTTGCCATCTTGTGATGACACACCTCCTAATCCAATTCCACTAGCATCACATTCAAGCTCAAAAGTCTTATTCGAATCAAGAAGTTGGAGTAAAGGAGCATGTGTCAATTTATCTTTCAATACCGTGAAGGCTTCTTCCTGTGCGGTACCCCAAACAAAAGGCACATCCTTCTTTCTAAGCTCATTGAGAGGTGCAGCAATGGTGCTGAAATCTCTCACAAAACGCCTATAGAAACCAGCGAGTCCAAGAAAACTCCTCACTTGTGTGGCCGTTTTGGGCTGCGGCCAACTCTCAATAGCTTCAATCTTGGCTTTATCAACTTCAATTCCCTGTGGAGTAACAACATAGCCAAGAAAAGATACTGGGTCGGTGCAAAAGGTGCACTTCCCAAGGTTACCAAACAAACGTGCATCACGTAGAGCAATAAAAACAACACGTAAATGTTCCAAATGTTCTTCCAAAGATCTGCTATAAATCAGCATATCATCAAAATAGACTACCACAAATCGTCCAATCAAAGCATGTAAACCTTCGTTCATTAATTTCATAAAAGTACTAGGTGCATTAGTTAACCCAAAAGGCATGACTGACCACTCATATAATCCAAACTTAGTTTTAAATGCTGTTTTCCATTCATCTCCCAATTTCATACGAATTTGATGGTATCCACTACATAAATCAACTTTGGAGAATATTGTAGAGCCACTCAATTCATCAAGCATATCATCTAGCCTAGGAATAGGATGACAATAATGAATAGTAATATTATTAGTGCCTCTACAATCAACACACATATGTGATGTACCGTACTTTTTTGGCACTAGTATGATAGGAAAAACAAAAGGACTAAGAGATTCGCGTATATAACCTTTGTCGAGTAGTTCCTATACTTGGCGCATAATCTCCTTCGTCTCCTAAGGATTGGTACGGTATTGCGCATGGTAGGCAGCGAAGCACCGGGAATTAAGTCAATCTGATGCTCAAACCCTCGAATAGGCGGTAATCCAGGTGGCACGTCTCGTGGAAAGACATTAGCGAACTCCTGCAAAATGTTAGTGACAGCAGGAGGAAAAGAGGGAGGCATGTCCTCGAATGAAAATAATGCCTCTTTGCACACAAAAACATAGCAAACAGATTTGCAGAAATCTAGATCATCAATATCAGATTTGGTGACAAGTAAGCATCCAATTTTCAATTTAATTTCAGAAGCAACACTAGATGATGGTTTATTATTAGGCTTCATTTGTTGCTCAAATTCTTTTGCCACAATATGATTTTCACTCTTATTTTGCTCCTGTTTTGCTTTACTAGCTCTATTAATATCATCTTTCAAAATGGAATCACGAGACATATGAAGCAAAGTCATATGTTTATCCTTATGAACAAGAGTATACTGATTGTTTCTACCATGATGTACATAATTTTTATCGAATTGCCATGGTCTACCAAGTTATAAGGAACATGCTTGCATGGGTACCACGTCACAATCAACATAATCAGCATATGTAGCGATACTAAAATGCATATATATAGTATGTGTTACCTTAACCTTGCCGCTGTTCTTGAACCATTGGATGTAGTAAGGATGCAGATGGGTCTTGTGGTGAGAGACAACTTCTCCACCATCTCCATACTAGCCAAGTTGTTGTAACTCCCTCCATCAATGATGACGCGAACAGAACGTTCCTTCACAACTCCCTTTGTATAGAACAAATTATGCCTCTGATTTTGCTCAGCTTGTGTTACATGCACACTCAAAACACGTTGAGAAACTAAACTCTCATAGCTGTCAGCATGTTCAGCAGCCATGTATTGCGTCTCATGTTCAGAATCATCATCATCCCGTTCTTCACTTGCAATAAGAGCCAAAGTTTCCTCATCATAGTCACTAGCGGACTCATACCCACCATCCCTAGTAACAATCATCATACGCGGAGATGGACATTTGCTCGCATAGTGACCTCCACCCTTGCAACGACGTTATATAACCTCATGTGTTTGCCCTGTTGATGCCATGGATTAAGAAGAGCTCTGTGCGGGACCAGAAGGTGTGCTCCTGGCAGATGGTGGTGGTGGTGCCTGTTATCTTCTATCTCGGTTGGAATTGGCGGTTGAAGTCAGTGGTGCTGCAGTAGGACGTGTGGAAGTAGAGGATGTACGTGGTGCCCATGATGAAGGTCGACCTGCAGAAAAATTAGTTCGCGCCAATGCCTGTCGATCCTGCACTTCACGTTCAGCTTTGCAAGGAAGATGGAATAAACAAGTGATATTATTATACTCTAGAATGGTCTTAATCTCTATATTTAATCCACCCATAAAACATGCAAGCATAGCTTCATTATCCTCAACAATACCACATCTAATCATGTCAGTTTGTAATTCCTGATAATATTCTTCTATAGATTTTTTTCCTTGTCTTAAACGCTGCAATTCTTTAAGTAATTCACGTTGATAATATGGTGGAATATGATAATATAGCAGTTTTCAAAGCATCCCAAGTAGCTAGAATATGATATAATCTACAATGTTTAGACCACCATACACATGCAAAGCTAGTGAAAGCACAAACAACAACAGCAACACGTCTCTCCTCGGGGTATTGTAAAGATGTAAAATGTTGTTCAGTTTCTAACTTCCAAGTAAGATATATATCAGGAACATATGTACCCTCAAATGGTGGAATATTCAATTTCAGTTTAGGAAGATGGTCATGGTCTCGTAGCTGAGGTGGTGGTGCAGCACCCCTTGCATTGCGATTATATGCATGAGGTCGACCTGGTGGTGGTGGTGGTTGCACGTAGTTCTGATTTTGATCAACCTCATCCTCGTAATAGTCCTCCTCCGCTACAGTAGCAGCAGGAGCTGCAGAAGCATCAACAATAGTAGTAGGGGCACCTGAAGTTTGTCCTGGTTTAAGAGGAACACGCTGCGCTCGCGCTGCTGGATCGCAGAGTGGTGGCTGTTGATGTTTTTTTGACCATGGTAGTTGTTGATGTTGTTGCAATGATGCAGCAAATGCGGGTGGTGGTTGTCGTAGACACGCGAGTACTTCATCGAACTTGGCATCCAACTTGGTGCCAATTGTCTTCTCAATGTCATCAATCCTCTCCAGTGCCTTTCCAAAGCTGGCCATCACGTCTTCCACCTGTTGACCCAACATTTGCTGAAATTTATCATGAAGCTCCTTCTTCGTCATGTTCTCCCTGTCAATCTAGGCGGCTTGTGGTCCTGCCATGGTTAGCAACAATAGAAAACAAACAAGAATACGATCCTACAAACTACTAGAAAGTGGTGGTGGTGGGGTGTCACAAATCCGTCAAGCAAATCTCAAATTCTTACCAGTTCTTACCCAGCAGCAGGTGGTGATCGACAACCGTTGTAGTCAAAACTCTCAAAGCTTGGATAGAGCGATTGCCAGGTGGTGTCAAATGCACGATGTAGATGTATGTGGAGCTGGGAAGGCTTATGATATGGTAGCAAAAATGTCAGCAATAATCAATTCAGAGATGCAAAGTTGAATAAACGCTCAACGACGGTACTGTGCTGGTCCTAGGCTAGACAGTGGTAGAGACGCGAGCCTAGAACACTAACAAAATCACGGCGCTGCACGGAAACATGGGAAAAGCACACTCTGATTTATTTTTTCCGCTCTTTTTGCGTTTTTTTGCGCTCCTTTATTTTGCCAAAAATCACTATAATGACGAGTGTCTCAAAACTCTTCCCAAGTCAAAATAATAGGATAGGCACGAATTGTTTTTGACTATTTTTTTGGAAATCAGGGCAGCGACGACCAAAAAGTGCGATAAAATATTAGTATGATGGCATGTGTCTCGAAGGACTCAGAAAAGCCTAAAATAGTATAGGGAAAAAAATATTTTCACCAGCCGAAATTTTGGCCTAAAAACTGCCTGGGGTTCTCAAGACTCTTTTTTTGAAAGCTACTCACGCAAGGAAACACGAATCGGAAAATAGATGGATCTCAAAAAAAAAACTAATATGAATAGAACTCAGATTGGTGGTGGTATATGGACTCGGAGCGGTGGTGGTATATGGACTATATGGACTCGGAGTGGTGGTGGTCCGAAACCAACGCTAACTCTTGTTTCCCCACACGTACGGACTCTAAAAACAGCCTATACTAAAGCATTTCGAAATTACATGGGCCTGGCCCAACAATAAGGTGACGCGGCAGCTATAATAGCTTATGGACGAAATTTATGAAGTGACATCTTGTATATTTCGTACAAGGCTTCATGCACTAATTATGGTGGCTTCAAAATCCTGAAATCGTCACTTGTAACTCTGTTCTTGTTACCCTTGCGCATGGCATCATCTCCATGCTTGATCTTGCTCCAATGTTCATCCTTCTTGTCCAAGCTAGGCCCTTCATTTGTAAGCAAGACAAATGTATCCAATTTAAGCAGCATCATATTCTCATGAACATTAGAATCATTACCAAGAAACGAAATTACCTGATAATTTAATTGGCGTGCGCGAGCTCTAGTAATTGGTCCAGTATGTATAGCAGCAGGGGCTGTGGGTCTAACAACAGTATCGATGTCCTCATCGGGTGTAGTCTACCATGCAGTTGTGCACTCTAGTATGGAGTAATTTAGTGCATGGCAAGTGGACCTTGATGCTGGTTGTCCGACACATTGGCGAAAGTGAGTAGCAAGGTTCCCGACGACCGTCGAGGAGGATCTGGGCGGTAGAGCGTGTCCACACTTTCTGAAAAAATGATTATAGCAAGCGTTTCCACTTTTACGACGGAGGAGTGTGAAACACAGGAGCCACTTGAACTTACACAGTACTCCTACTACTAAGCATGTGCAGTGGTTCATACGTCAATACTATAACCTTGTTGCTAGTGTAGTAAGATATGACGATAAAAAATGATGTTGTGCGCATGTGAATTATGAACAGTAATGTAACTTGCCCCCTTTTTGACTGTTGGGTCGAGAATGAATGGTGAGATAAATGTTAATAGAACTAGGCCTACAATGCACAGAGAGTATGGTGCTATAGTAATCCATGGAACATGAACCATGAATCTGTGTTAGGTAGGGTGTATGAAGGTGCATGGGAGCAAAAGTTCCCTTTTCGACCCACTTTTGGGTGTTTGGCAGAGTGCATGAAGGGTACATGAGTCCACACTAGGTTAAAACAAATACACCAGGAGCATGCAGAGCATGCATGAAGAGGGGTGTTGAGATGAGCATGCGTTCGAACAACTATGTTGAGATGAGAATGCAACCAAACACACCCACACGCTTTGTGCTACAATGACTGATCTGCGCTGTCTGAGTTTGATACAATGGTCATGTTGCACCGAGACATGCCCATGCATAGGACGCCTAAACACCACCGATGTCCCTCTGCTTCTCGAGGTGCATGACGATGGTGATGCAGGGTGCCACCGCCCACAGAGGCCGTTCCCGATTGATGGGAGCCAGCTCGTCAAAGACGATGTCCAATGTCGCGAATGGATATCAGTGACGAAGCCGTGAGAGGATTCACCCGGCAACGGCGACGGCCGCCCGCAACCCCTCCTTCTCCAGCTCCACGCGCACCACTGTGCGGAGACGACTCAGCTCCTCCAGGACATAGGTGAAGAAGGAGACCAGTTCAGGAAGCCGCGGCTTGTTGAAGTCGATGGGGTGGTCGAACGGGTTTAGCCCGATGACATGCATGGTCGCGCTGGCACGACGGTAGGCATCGTCACATGGTCGCGCAGCCGCAACACGTGTGTGGCAACATGGTCCAGCAAGTGGTTGAGGCGATCCTAGAGCTCGTCACGATCGGTCCGCTCGCGCTCCAGACAGCTTGCCTGGCCGCCTATCGTATCTCCCGCTTTCTGCAGCAACGCCGCTGACGCCTTGAGCATCTTTGTGGTGGACGCTTGCCGCTTTTCAAGCTCCATGAACTCCCGCACATAAAAGAGGAGCATGGCACTCCTCTCCTCCTTGAGCTCATAGAGCTCCACGTCCTTGGCCCTGAGCTCCGTATCCTTGGCATGGAGCTCCTGTGTCAGGCGCCTCGCCTCAGACTCCGTGATCTAGTGCGCCGCCATGGAACCAGGTAGAACCAATGGGGAGAGGAAGCAAAGGGGGTGAAACGGCTGAAAGACATTGCAATCTACGGGAAGGCAGAGCGAGGGAGCCACCTGAGGAGCAGGGTGAATCTTTTGGTTTTCACCGTGGGAAAATACTAGTCGACGAATTTTCAAATCAGCAAGCACCACCCGGGGTCATCATGACTAATAGCTGTCACGCCTGCTCCCATCAATCAAAAAAATAAAAATCCTGCCGCGCCTGCCGCACCCAAAGACCAGAGCACCACAATGATGGATATTAAAATTTACCTACCGGCAAGGAGATAAAAAAGGGGCAAATAACCAAATGTGGCAGGGGCCTAGATAATCGGCTGCACTAGCCTAACTATGGTGCTACGACCGAGGAGGACCCAGAAAACGCGCGGTAGGGCATCCCATGTCTCGACAAGGAAGAAAATATGTGTGCACCACCCGGGAGGACCTAGAAACCGCATGATAGGGTGTGCCACGTCTTGGCACGAAGGAAAATGTGCGTGTAAAAATATACTGTACTACCTATGGTTCGACCTCGGGACCCAGCCAGTCGGTCGAAAGCACCCCACTAGCCACACAACTTCATCATGCTAACGTGGCACAGAGGATAGGTGTGGTTAGCACCGTCTCGACCAGCCACAACGTCTCTTGTTCTAGGCGATTCATCTATTTTCAACCATTTTTTAATTATAATAACACCACGACAAGCTCATGCCGCTCTTCGTGTGTGCATGTGTGTCGAAAGGTTGTACTGGATGGAGACGAGAGAGAGATCGCAGACATGGGACCCACCAGTAAGTGATTTAACATTCATGCATGTGTTGACGAGCCACTCCCTCTACTCTACTCAACGTAATACTGTATAAAATCAAGTTATGCGTCAAAGCCAACAACCATTGTTGTTTCCGGCTATCGACATACGCTTTGTAGTCCAGCTCACCGGTTCGAATCTCGTCCTTCACATTTGTTGGTTTTAGGTCCAAATTTGATCAATGACAAGTGGGACCCTCCGTGTGTTGTTCTGATATTTCAGTGTAGGATGGTTTTTTCTGCACAAACACTTTGCGGGTTAGACAAGTTACGGCACCAGTTACGTGTATTTTGTAAGTTTAGGAATAGAAATGACAACAACATAGAATATCACATGCTCCCCGCAGCTTAGATGCTATGGTGATACGAGATTTTATGTCGCTGGATCTGAGATCCATGATATTCCATAAAGGAGATCTTGTGTGTCTACACCTTCGGAAGGAACGCTTCCCCAACAAACGCAAGTCCAAGCTTCTACCTTGAGCCGATGGGCCCTTCAAGGTGACAGAGCGCTACAACAACAACGCCTACAAGATCGAGATCCCATGCGACAAGTACTCCGTGAGCGATATATTCAACGTCAAGGATCTCTCTAACTACCATGGTGATGAGGTTTTCGATCCGAGGTCGGATCTTTCCCAAGGCGAGGGGGAGGGGAGATGATGCGGAGCATCCTACGATCATCCCCATGGACCTACCTTTGTCTCCTACGACGCCACATGGACCAACGACAAGAGCTCGAGCAAGGGCTATCGAAACTAAGGTGAACTCGTTCCTCTCCGAACTACCGATTACTACATGTGAGACATGGCTACTACCTCAAGCGGATACTCTATGTGTGATCAGGTACTTGGAGGAAAGCCACGGAGCAACTACATCAAACAGACAAGACGACGAGGAAACCAAGTACAAGGACCAAGAGAAAGTGCTGCCAGAAGTTCTACAACCACCGGACGACCGGACTTTACCGGACGTCCGATGCCGGAAGCACCTGCCCGCCAGCCAAGTCCCAGCATGCGATCGCTACAGCGGCCAGACAACCGACATGGACCGGACGTTCGACACATCCCAGCGACCGGACGACCGAGCCCCTCCGGACGTCTTGTGTCACATCACAGAACAGAAGTTAACAGAATTCCGATAACTCCGGATGATCGACAGCCCACGGACATCCGCACCCTCGTGAGCCACCGCACGTCCGAGACCTACCAGACGACCGACGCCTGTCTGCGCACAGTGTATTTCATGAGGACATCAATACCATTGTTACACCCACAACCCTTGCTGCTATACACACTGGACCAATTACTAGAGCTCGTGCATGCCAATTGAATTACCAGGTACTTTCGTTTCTTGGTAACGATTCTAATGTACATGAGAATATGATGCTGCCTAAATTGGATACATTTGCTTTGCTTACAAATGAAGGGCCTAGCTTGGACAAGAAAGATGAACCTTGGAGAAACTTCAAGCATGGAGATGATGGCATGCGCAAGGGGAAGAACGGAATTACAAGTGATGATTCCAGGACTTTGAAGCCACCTTAATGAGTGCATGAAGCCTTGGACAAAATATACAAGATGCCACTTCATAATTTTTGTCGAGAGGCTATTCTAGGTGCTGTGTCACCTTATTTTTGGGCCAGGCCCATGTAATTTTGAAATACTTGATTATATGTTGTTTTTAGAGTCTGTACGTGTGGGGAAACAAGAGTTAGGGTTGGTTTCGGACCCCTCCTCCAAGGGCCACTAAATTCCCCCCTCTTTCCTCCATATATATAGCCCTTAGGGCATCGTTTAGACTTTGTGTTTTGTTTAGATTAAAATTTCGCCATAGCTGCAACTTCGCATACTTCGTTTGTGTTCAATGACTAGACCAAGACGTCATAGAACCCCACCTTGATCAATAAAGTTTTCATCTTATATTCACAATATCCAGCTTGCAATCTTAGTTTCTTGCTTGTTCTTCATTTGCTTGCAGGAAATAGACCTTCGTGGTCAGGTTGATCGTGCTCCGGCATGGTAAATAACCTCTCGGAGTTGGTTTAGCGATTGCTAAGGCGCGACGTCCTCGCACGTTCGTAGTCGGATCGTCAAAGTTGACTTCCACCAAAGCGATATCCATCATCTCATCAAAAGACGGGACACCTTTGCCTCTATCAAGTGGTATCAGATTTCCAGGTTGCTCGGTTAGATTTTACAGTTTTTCGTAGTTTAGATCGAGTCTGTTATTCATACCTACAGTCCACGAAAAAGCCACAAAAAATTTAGGGTTAGGTAATCATATTCGAACCAATCTGACCCTTTGCATGATCTTTTTAGGGTTTTTGCTTTGTTGAATTTGCGGTTGCATCGTCGTGTCTAGTTGCTGGTCTTAGCGTCTAGTCTTTTGGAGTTTCGAGTTCTGGTCATAAGTTGTCACGTCGCCGCTGCACCATCATCATCGCCCCTGCCATCTACCACCACCACTTATTCGCCACCGATCCGTATCCATATACAATCACCAATCTGTATCCATATACCACCACCAATCCGTATCCATATACCACCACCGCTACCATATACCACCACCGTTGCCATATCTTACCATCATATATCCATCACCAATCCGAGTTCTTTTTATATTAGGTTTGTTTTCGAGATCCATCCATTTTCCGATTCGTGTTTCTTTGCCTAAGTAGGTTTCGGAAAAAAAGTCTGGAGACCCCCAGGCAGTTTTTAGGCCAAAATTTTGGCAGTCGAAACCATTTTTCCCTATCCTGTTTTTAGGCTTTTCCGAGTCTTTTGAGACACTCGTCATCATAGTGATTTTTTTGTCGCACATTTTCATCGTCGCTGCCCTGATTTCAAAAAAAATGTCAAAAAAATTTCGTGCCTATCCTGTTATTTTGACTTGGGAAGAGTTTTGGGACACTCGCCATATAGTGATTTTTTGCAAAAAAAAAGGGGAGCAAAAAAAAGAAGGGCAAAAAAAGAGCAATTTTTTTCCAGAGGGTGCTTTTCCCTTGTTTACGTGTCGCGCCGTGATTTTGTTAGTGTTCTAGGCTCGCGTCTCTAGCACTGTCTAGCCTAGGACTAGCACAGTACTGTCGTTGAGCGTTTATTCAACTTTGCATCTCTGAATTGATTATTGCTTACATTTTTTGCTGCCATATCACAAGCCATGCCAGCTCCACATACATCTATGTTGTGTGTTTGACTCTCCCTGGTAATCGCTCTATCCAAGCCTTGAGAATTTTGACTACAACGGTTGCCGATCACCACCTGCTGCTGGGTAAGAACTGGTAAGAATTTGAGATTTGCTTGACGGATTTGTGACACCCCACCACTTCCACTTTCTAGCAGTCTGTAGGATCATATTCTTGTGTGTTTCTATTGCTGCTAACCATGGCAAGATCACAAGCCAACGAGACTGATTGGGAGAAAATGATGAACAAAGAGTTACATGATAAGTTTCAGCAAATGATGAGTGGACAGGTGGAAGATATGCTAAACAGATTTGAAGAGGCCATGGAGAAGATAGATGGCATCGAGAAGGCGTTCGAAACAAAGCTCGATAACAAGTTTAATGAATTGCTCGCGCATCTTCCACAACCACCGCCCGCTGCACCTGTCGCACCTCTACAACAACAACAACAACAACAACAACAACAACAACAACAACAACAACAACAACAACAACAACACCTTCCAAATCAAGTGGGACGAGCACAACACGTTCCCCATGAGCCTGGTCAAACTTCTGGTGCCACTGTACCTACTGTTGCTGGTTCTGTAGCTCCTGCTGCTACTGCAGAGGTGGAGGAAAATTACGAGGATGAGGTTGATCTAAATCAAAACTATGTGCAACCACCACCACCACGTCGTCCTCATGCATATCATCACAACGGTAGGGCTGCACCACCACTTGAGGTACGAGATCATGACCATCTTCCTAAATTAAAATTGATTATTCCACCATTTGATGGTAGATATGTTCCTGATATATATCTTACTTGGGAGTTAGAAACTGAACAATGTTTTACATGTTTACAATATCCTGAGGAGAGACGTGTTCCTGCTGTTGTTTGTGCTTTCACTAGTTTTGCATGTGTTTGGTGGTCCGAAAATTGTAGATTATACCCTATTCCAGCTACTTGGGCTGCTTTGAAAACTGCTATGGGTACTCGTTGGGTTCCACCATATTATCAATGTGAATTACTTCAAAAACTACAACGTTTAAGACAAGGAATTTTTTTTGTAGAAGAATATTATCATGAATTACAAACTGGCATGATTAGATGTGGTATTGTTGAGGATAATGAAGCTATGCTTGCACGTTTTATGGGTGGATTAAAGAAAGAGATTCAGACCATTCTAGAGTATAAGGAATATAATAATATCACTCGTTTATTCCATCTTGCTTGCAAAGCTGAACGTGAAGTGCAGGATCGACATGCATTGGCGTGAACTAACTTTTCTGTAGGCACCTCATGCATCCTCTACTTCCACACGTTCTGCTGCACCAGCACCTCTGTCAGCTGCCACCTCCAACCATGATACAAGAAAGCAGGCACAACCACCACTACCTGCCAAGAGCACACCTTCTGGACCTACACAAAGCACTTCTTCATCCATGGCATCAATAGGGCAAACACATGATATTATTTGTCATTGTTGCAAGGGTGGAGGTCATTATGCGAGAGAATGCCCATCTAAGCGTGTGATGATTGTTACTAAGGATGGTGGGTATGAGTCCGCTAGTGACTATGATGAGGAGACTTTGGCTCTTATTACAAGTGAAGAACACAGTGGAGATGATTCTCATTATGAGACGCAATACATGGCTGCGGAAGATGCTGACAGGTATGAATGTTTAGTTGCTCAACGTGTTTTGAGTCTGCAGGGTACACAAGCTGAGCAAAATCAGAGGCATAATTTGTTCCATACAAAGGGAGTTGTGAAGGAATGTTATGTTCATGTCATCATAGATGGAGGGAGCTGCAACAACTTGGCTAGCATGGAGATGGTGGAGAAGCTATCTCTCACCACAAGACCACATCCACATCCTTACTACATCTGATGGTTCAACAACAGCGGCAAGGTTAAGGTAACACGTACTGTTCGTGTGCATTTTAGTATCTCTACTTATGCTGATTATGTTGATTGTGATGTGGTACCTATGCAAGCATGTTCCTTATTACTTGGTAGACCATGGCAATTTGATAAAAATTCTCTACACGATGGAAGAAACAATCAGTATACTCTTGTTCATAAGGATAAAAATATTACTTTGCTTCCTATGACTCCTGATTCCATTTTGAAAGATGATATTAATAGAGCTAATAAAGCAAAACAGGAGAAAAATAAGAGTGAAAATCAGATTGTGGCAAAAGAATTTGAGCAACAAATGAAACCTAATAATAAACCATCTAGTGTTGCTTCTGAAATTAAATTGAAAAGTGCATGTTTACTTGCCACAAAATCTGATATTGATGAGCTAGATATTAGCAAATCTGTTTGCTATGCTTTTGTGTGCAAAGATGCATTATTTTCATTCGAGGACGTGCCTTCCTCTTTGCCTCCTGCGGTCACTAACATTTTGCAGGAGTTCACTAACGTATTTCCACAAGACGTGCCACCGGGATTACCACCTATTCGAGGGATTGAGTATTAAATTGACTTAATTCCCGGTGCATGGCTACCCAACCGTGCACCATACCGTACAAATCCAGAGGAGACGAAGGAGATTATGCGTCAAGTCCAAGAACTACTCGACAAAGGTTATATACGCGAATCCCTTAGTCCCTGTGTTGTTCGTATTATTCTAGTGCCGAGAAAGGATGGTACATCGTGTATGTTGGGGATATGACTATTTTGTTAACCCGCCCAGGAGGGGCCGGGTTATACCAACGGCGGTTCGTGTTACGAAGCCCATGAAGGAATCGAAGATGGCGGTTCATGAGGATGATTTATGAAGAGCCCAAGGCCCAAAGGCGGCTTAAGGCCCATAGGTGTAAACCGCCATATATGCATGACTTGTATTGTAAGGCAAGTGTAATTACTCACTGGGCCGGACATGTTTATGAGCCGGCCGGGACTCTGTAAGCCGCAGGGCGTCAACCTGTGTATATAAAGGGACGACCCGGCAGCGGTTTAGGGCAAGAGACAACAGATCGAAAGCTAGGTCAAGCGTATTCGCTCCCAAGTAATTGAGACATAAGCAATACCACCTCAAACAGGATTAGGCCTTTACCTTCACCGCAAAGGGCCGAACCAGTATAAACTCATTTGTGCTTTGTCCCGTTTAACCCCTTTAAGCTAACCTAGTGCGAAGGCTCCACGACTAAGTGCTCACACTAGGACATCTACCGTGACAATCCCACGACAGTTGGCGCCCACCATGGGGCCAGCGCACGGTGGTTTTGAGTTCTTACAGGGCAACTTTGAAGGGACCAAAGGATACACTGTGGGCCGAATGACCAAGAGTCATTGCGGCAAGCTCTACATCGACAACGCGGGCTGGGGCCCCGAGGCTGGCTCAATTGAGTACGGGTACCGGGTCCCCTTCGGCGGAATTCACGTCTTCATCGGCAAGATTGGCGAACCGGGCCCTGAGCCGGACACTTGCACCGACATCATCGAGATGGCTCAGCGTGCACGACCCGCCTGGGTTCAACCCGCCGTGAAGCGCGCCTTCGTTCGATTCATCCATGGGGAGAATTTGAGGACGGATCCATGTCTGGCGGTGAGACGGCCATCTATTCTGATGGTGAGTCGTCCACGGGCGAGACTATGTCATTGTATCAACTGCAAGACGGCAGGCTTGGGGGCTGTTCCGATGGCGACAGTATTCCGGACCCCTATGAGCCACTGAACCGGGTTGTGCTTTTCATGGCCGGTACGCAGTCAGTGCAGAATTCTTCGACTACAGGGGCAATGGTTTTCGGGTCAGCAACGGCGACGGCGGCCGGGGCAGGAGGTCCTGTACGCCCACCGGCTCAGGTCTTGTCCGACTTATTGGACACTTTGACAACATTGTTGACAGCAGAGGTTAACCCGGCTAATCAAACTCAGCATAACGCGGAAGTTGCAAAGCTGCGGGATGAGATAGCTCAGGCCAAGGAAGATTTGGCGGCTGAGGACGCAAGGATGACTGCGGAGCGAGCTGCTCTGGATGCTCATGCACAACGGATCCAGGCTGATTCCTTCTGGCTCTCGTTGGATCAGAACGCTTCGAATATAGTCTTGAGGAGAAGGCACCGAAGTCGCCTGCCTCTGGTTTACGAGGCAAGGAACCTCTTCAACACACCTGGTGCAGGGACCAGTGACCCGCCAGGGGTAAACCGGGCAGTAGCCGCGCCTGGGACTAGAGTGCCGGCTCAACCACGCACGACGGACCCGCCTCATCAGAATAATATCCCACCACAACATGTGCCAACGCCACTGGGTCATTATTCTAACCCTTTGGATAACATGATTGATGCGGCGTCGCGATTGGCGGCTCTCCCAGTTGAAGGAGAGTCTCCGGCTGCGGTTGAAATGCGGAGGGCTAGAGAGCTTCTTCAGACAGCATTGGTGCAGCAAGAGGCTTATTCTTACAGTCGTGAGAGGATCCATTCGACCCCTCGCCCAAGCCGGAGTTATAGCAGACACATGGACTCCCCGGCGGTGTCAAGCAGTGAGCAGCATTGTAACCCGCCCCGTGGACATGACCCGGCGCGTGGTGGTAATACTCAGACCCCGATGGATCAGGATAGAGCATGTCGGGAGGCTCAGCTGGCGGCTCAGTACGCAGCTCATCAACCATCTCCGGCTTATCCAACGACTTCGGTGGAGTGATGACCCACAAGTATAGGGGATCTATCGTAGTCCTTTCGATAAGTAAGAGTGTCGAACCAATGAGGAGCAGAAGGAAATGACAAGCAGTTTTCAGTAAGGTATTCTTTGCAAGCACTGAAATTATCGGTAATAGATACTTTTGTGATAAGGTAATTTGTAACGGGTAACAAGTAATAAAAGTAAACAAGGTGCAGCAAGGTGGCCCAATCCTTTTTGTAGCAAAGGACAAGCCTGGACAAACTCTTATATTAAGGAAAATGCTCCCGAGGACACATGGGAATTATCATCAAGCTAGTTTTCACCACGCTCCTATGATTCGCGTTCGTTACTTTGATAATTTGATATGTGGGCACACCGGTGCTTGGGTACTGCCCTTCCTTGGACAAGCATCCCACTTATGATTAAGCCCTATTGCAAGCATCCGCAACTACAAAAGAAGTATTAAGGTAAACCTAACCATAGCATGAAACATATGGATCCAAATCAGCCCCTTACGAAGCAACGCATAAACTAGGGTTTAAGCTTCTTTCACTCTAGCAACCCATCATCTACTTATTACTTCACAATGCCTTCCCCTAGGCCCAAATAATGGTGAAGTGTCATCTAGTCGACGTTCACATAACACAACTAGAGGAAAGACAACATACATCTCATCAAAATATCGAACGAATACCAAACTCACATGAATACTTATAGCAAGACTTCTCCTATGTCCTCAGGAACAAACGTAACTACTCACAAATCAGAGGGGTATTAATATGCATAAAGGATCTGAACATATGATCTTCCACCAAATAAACCAACTAGCATCAACTACAAGGAGTAATCAACACTACTAGCAACCCACAGGTACCAATCTGAGGTTTTGAGACAAAGATGGGATACAAGCGATGAACTAGGGTTTGAGATGAGATGGTGCTGGTGAAGATGTTGATGGATATTGACCCCCTCCCGCTGAGAGGATCGATGGTGATGATGATGATGATGATTTCCCCTCCCGGAGGGATGTTTCCCCGGCAGAACAGCTCCGTCGGAGCCCTAGATTGGTTTCGCCAGGTTCCGCCTCGAGACGGTGGCGCTTCGTCTCGAAAGCTTCCTCCTTATTTTTTCTGGGACGAAAGACTTCATATAGCAGAAGATGGGCACCGGAGGCCTGCCAGGGGGCCCAGGAGATAGGGGGCGCACCCAGTGGGGTAGGGCGCGCCCACGACCCTCGTGGCCAGGGTGTGGGCCCCCTCTGGTTGATTCTTTCGCCAATATTTTTTATATATTCCAAAACATGCCTGCGTGAACTTTCAGGACTTTTGGAGTTGTGTAGAATAGATCTCTAATATTTGCTCTTTTTCCAGCCCAGAATTCCAGCAACCGGCATTCTCCCTCTTCCTGTAAACCTTGTAAAATAAGAGAGAATAGGCATATGTATTGTGACATAATGTGTAATAACAGCCCATTGTCGGCGTTCTGGGAACGGGGGACCCCAGACTTGCCTGCCTGCGGCCCGCGGCGTGGCTAAGCCAGCAGGCCGTACGACCCATCTTCATCAACAAGGCATCCAAGACCCTCGCGAAGGGCCAAGCCTCGCGAGATGGACGACGTAAGGCCTCCTCAGGAGTGGCCTAGTCAGGCAGGCTCACGAGGAGCGGAGATATCAAGGCGGGGCGAACCTCACGAGGCTCTCGTGACGTGAGCCATGACGATCGACACCAGGCGGGCGCCCGGCGGGCGCCAGCGCGCGCAACGTCCTTGTTTCCTCTTTGGTGCTAAGGAACCAAGCGCAGGAGAGGAGTCCCGAGGCATCAGGCAAAGGTTGTTTTATCGGTGCAATGAGACCAAGACCAGGAGGACGGCAAGACGGAGGTCATCGTGGAGCCCAAGACGGCGTCACCACCAGAGCTTTTTGCAGGCGAAGACCACTTTTGTCAGGATAGCTTGTACTAGCTGTCCCCCTTCAAATTTGCCCGCCGTTGTTGGCTCCCTTCCCGCTCAATATGTGGGAAGAGGACCAGGGCCTATATAAGTAGAGCTAGCCACCACAGTAGGGGGGATGGAGCAGTTCATCCAGCTCTCACCCGCTAAGACACCAAGCACAAGAACACCTCAACCTCAGGAGGCTGTTCTTCCCTCTGTACTATTCATCGTCAGCCCAAGAGGCAATCCACCACCACCACACTGGAGTAGGGTATTACACCACAACGGTGGCCCGAACCAGTATAAATCTCATGTCTTTCTGTGTTGCGAGTTCATCGAGTTCGTCCGCGAGATCTTAGCGAGCTAGGGCGTAGATCGGTAGGAGGGAAAGACTTCGCGCGCACCCCAGTGTTCGAACCTTAAGGGTTTGCCGGAACCCCACATCCGAAATTTGGTGCGCCAGGTAGAGGTGCGCCGTTGCTTCCCTCTAGTCGATCAGTCGATCCGTCGCTCCGTCGTCTCCATGGCGGACGCTCGCCGAGCTCGAGCTGAGCGCCGGGCTGTCCTCACCGCCCGCGTTGCTCAGACAACTCCTGTCGGCGGGCCACCTCGTCGCTCTCATCTCCCGCCGCCAACGCTGCCACCGGCCCGGTGGGGATCGAGCAGCAAGCGTCCTCGATGCATCCTTCGCTGCGGCAGGACGGCCGCACCGCCATTCCATCACTGACCCCGGCCGGTTCTTCGTCTCACGCACGCCGCGCTCCCATGGAGGCCCAGGCCGCACTCCTCGCCCCAAACGAACTCCTGCGATACTGCCCAGTCGACGACCTCTACGAGGAGTGGCTCGGCCGCGTCGCCGAGCTCGTCTGTGCCGCAGGGGGCTCCCCGGCGCCGTCCCTCTCTCTGCCCCACCCTTAGCAGCCACGGGCGACGAGGCTCATGGCGTGCCTCCACCACCTCTGACCCAAGACGGTGCCTTGGCACCAAGGCGCGCGGACCCGCGGCGTGATCCGCCACGCCCGGCGCCCGCGCGTGAAGAGAGAAGCTGCCAAGAAATCCCGCGGCCGCGAGAAACTGCACCCGCGCTTCCCGCGCCGCCTCATCAAGACCGCGCACTGCCCGCAGCGGCGCCGCGCGGACCTCATCAAGACCAAGCTCCACCTCCGAAGCGGGCCCCAGCAACCACGGCTGGCTGCCGCGCCTTCACCCCCGAGGTACGTAGCATCGCCTGGCCAGGAATGTTCAAGCCAGATCTGCCTCCTCGGTACGACGGCACCGCCGACCCCGCGGAGTTCCTGCAGCTCTACGAGATGAGCATTGAAGCGGCCAACAGCGATGAGAAAGTCATGGCGAACTGGTTTCCGATGGCTCTCAAGGATGAAGCCCGCTCCTGGCTCCTGAACCTACAACACGGCTCGATCTCCTCCTAGGACGAGATGCGCGACCGCTTCGTCGCCAACTTCCAGGGCACTCGCGACCGCTCGCCGGTCGCAGGTGACCTGCACCGCATCAAGCAACAACCAGGAGAGACCCTCCAGAAGTACATCCAGCGCTTCAACAACACTCGCCTCAAGATCCCCAAGGTCACGGATGAGGCCATCATCTCCGCGTTCTCCGACGGCGTCCGTGACGTCAAGATGAAGGAAGAGCTCGCTATCCACGAGGAGCTCTGCACATCTCAGGAGCTGTTCAACCTGGCGACCAAGTGCGCAAGAGCTGAGGAGGGGCGCCTCTCCCTCCTCGAGCCGCCAGCTGTGGGAGCGGAGGAGAAGAAAGCCAAGGCCAAGGACGTGAAGCGCAAGGAAGCGGCAGTGCTCGCAGCGGACCCTGACACCAAGCGGGGCAGAGATCAGCCCGAGTCATCCAAGAATAGCCGACCGTTCTGCGCCTTCCACAACCTGAACACTCACAACACCAGTGACTGTCAAGAGCTCAGAGCCATACGGGAAGGACGCTTCGGTCGACGCCCCGAGCGCAGTGACAGGGGCTACGGCCGTGGAGGAGGACATGGGGGCGGACGCTGGGACGACCGTGGCCCGCGCCAGGAGTGGCGCGACAGGCCTCGTGAGGACCGTTGGCAGGACCATCCTCGCGAGGGGGCCTGGAGGGACCAGCCTCGTGAGGATCGCCCCCAAAGCAACGCCGGTCTTCCCCCACTGCCGCCACCGAGAAGGAGTGACGACCACCATCAGGACGAGGGGGCTGGGGGCTTCCAGGAGCCGCATGCAATCGCCTGCATCTTGGGCGCCACCCAGGCCCCAGCCTCTCAGCGCATCTTCAAACAGTTCGCTCGCGAGGTGAACGCGGTGCTCCCCAAGCTCGAGGCCACGCACCCGCTCAAGTGGTCCCAATGCGCCATCACTTTCAACTCGGTAGATCAGCTCATGTGCGCGGCCACCGCCGGCGCCCTCCCGATGTTGTGTTCCCCAGTCATCAGCAATGTGCAGGTTACCAAGACCCTCATCGACGGCGGCGCAGGGCTCAACGTCCTGTCCATCAACACGTTCGACAACCTCCAAGTGTCGTATGAGCAGCTCCAGCCTACCAAGCCTTTCTCAGGGGTGACCGACGGTTCCACCACACCAATAGGGCATGTCTGCCTGCCTGTCACCTTCGGAGAGCGCAAGAACTGCCGCACCGAGCTCCTCGACTTCGACATCGTGCACATCCGCCTGCCGTACAACGGCATCCTCGGGTATCTGGCCCTGGCCAAGTTCATGGTAGTCACCCATCACGGGTACAACGTCCTCAAGATGCCAGGAAGCGGACTCCCATGTGAAGAGAGAGACGCGGTGTGCTCCCTCGAGCGCGCCATCCAAGCTGCAGCAATCAATGATCCCGATAGCAGAAGAGAGGGCCCTTCGGAGGCCATCCCCAAGAAGAAGCAGCTGCGCCGCGCAGGACCTCTGGAGAATGGCGTCGCGGTAGGAGCCTCATCAGGATCAGCGTCCATCCCAGGGGCGCCTCCCTCCATCGCATAGGAAGGCGCGCCCAGCACCCTCCTCGGGCAAGGCTCGGGGGCTCTACTCTGGAGGGCCTCAGACCTTGCCAACCTCACGAGGGAGGCGCTTGGGCACCACTTGGAGGCGTGCTTCGCAACACGTGTCCCTCAGGAGAGCACAGGGCAAGGAGTGCCCACCACTCAGGAGTTCATCACCAAGACCACTCAGGAGCTGCAAGACGCAAGAGCCATGCGCGGCAACGGCCGCTCACGAGGTGCAGCTCCCCATCCAGGCGAGGATGCTGGGCTGCGTGTCTGCATCGACGTCCCAGGGCTCAACAGGGCCGCATCTCAGGAGCGCTTCTGGCCTTCGCGTGTGGGCCGCTGCGAGGGCCCGCCACACAGCTACGTTCGCATGCCCTTCGGCTTGCCGAGCGTGGCGTCAGCCTATCAGTGCAACATGGGGCGTGTCCTGGCGGCTCAGGAGGCCAGGTACCATGCCGTCCTGGAAGAGATGGAGACGGTCTTCAGGGAACCTCCCGAGCCCCCAGAGCCTCCCGAGGCTCAGGGCCCCGGTGGCTCGTGAAGAGTCATTCCTTCGACGCACGCCTTCAGCTGCACCAACTCTACTTCGTCTACAGAACCAGGTAACATCTTCCAAGCTCGTTTAGCTGGGAGCGCCCCTCGGGCTGCATCATTCCCAGGCCACATGGGTCCGTCCCTGTGGCATGTATCCCTTTTGCTTATGTCTTTAGCTTACCTTGCTGGGGGCGCCCCTCGGGCTGCATCATCCCCAAGCCGCTCGGGCCGGACCCAGTGGCATGTATCTTCCTGCATTTACCCAAGTTGATCTGCTTTCCATGCTTAACCTGCCTACGGCTATCGCCTGCTCGACCATCGCCTCCCACGGGGCCTTCTCACAGGCACGGCGCTGGTGCATGGGTCCGTCCCTGTCACATCGACAAATGTGAGTGGTCGAGCGCTGGCTCGCGGCACGCCCCGCGCACGTCACCTCACCAGGCCCTTAGTGCCTTCACTCCATCCAGAGCAACCAGCGGCGGGCTGGCAGCTATAACGGCAAACCATGTTCTTCTTGTGCTTGTTCATAGGGATCCCGTGGGGAGGATAGCAGGCGGCACCGCGAGTCTCCTTTTCTCTCGTGCAATTCGCTTGCGCGTTAAAGGGGGGTCCTGAGCATCGCGACTCAGGAGCTCTTACTGGCTCTCCAGCCCTCACCCCCTGGCCTTGACCACGGCATCGCGACCTGGCATACCAGCGGCGGCTGAGCTCGCTCGAGGGCCGGGACCTGAGGACGTAGAGCACTAAGGAGAGCACGGGAGAAGGGAAACTCGTATGGGCCGGCCTAGCTATGCCGCACAAGTTGGCGCGCAGCCCTAGCGCAGCGTCAGGAATCGCCACGAAGTCAACAAGATAAGTCCTGCTCTCGGATCGGCTAAATGTTTGGGCCTAATGGTCACTCACACCTTGCCGCAACCTCGTTGCGGCCACGTCAATTCCCTTTCTTGCCTTACCATGGCCGCTTGGGCGCTAAGGAGGACCTCCTGAGCATCGCGCCTCAGGGGCTCTTACTGGACCTCGGGCCGCACACCTCCTGGCTTTGACCACGGCACGCGACCTGGCATACCAGCGACGGCTGTAGCCTGCCTGGGGACCAGGACCCGTCAGCGTAGAGCAACAAGCTATCGCGAGGAAAGAAAAGGGGGACTGAGCCTTAACGGGACATGCGTTCACCCAATTTTCATAACAGGGAAGATAAGCACAAAAGACATTACAGACCGTTACATGCCTCCACGGGGCACTTCATGACTCTTCGCAGGGAACAAAAGCTAAAACTAAGGGGGATCCTATCTACACCCACCCGTGGCGGACGCCATCATCAACAGTGGGCCACGGGAGGCCGGCACCAACCCCATCCAGATCAGCGGCGGCGACGGCCGGACACCGCAGCTCTGCTCCGAGCGCGGCGAGAGCTCGGGGGCACGCAGCAGTCATCGCTCGTCTCCGGAGTCTCATAGAGCTCAGGAGAGCTGCTGGACTCCCAAGGGCTGCTGTTGCTGGAGTGGCCGCGAGCGGAACGCGCGTCAGCCTCACGCTCCTCTCCGGAGCAGCACTCCAGGCGGCGGCCCTCCGCATCGAAGACCTTGAAGAAGAGCGTGAAGGCGCCGTCGTACTCAAAGTGGATCGCGAGGGCGCCCCTCGCACGGCAGACCTGCGCGATCTCGCCCCAGCCGCGAGTCATGAAGATCTTGTCGGTGGGGACCGCTTCGATCTCCGCTCCGGTCGCCGGAGCGCTGCAGTCGGCGTGCTGCATCCAGAGCTCGAGAGGCCCCCTCGGCGGGATCACGTCAGAGAAGGACCGCGGGAAGCGGATCCAAGAGCTTGGAGGCATCGGCGCCCACAGCACCATCTCGCATGAGGTGTCCGCGGTGTGGATTCCAGGGGCGACGGCGCGTGTCACCGTGGCGCGGCAACCCCGGGCGCAGCGTGTGCGACGCTGCTCGTCGCTCCGTCCTCCTGAGCCCTCGGCTCGGGCATACAAGGGTAGCGGATACCCTGGAGAAGGACGCTCGCACCAAGGCCTCGTCACCACCTGCATCGCCGCTTCATCACGGCGGTGGACCGACCTCTTCTTCAGCGGAAGTGGCCCCGGGTCATCCCGGGGGGCCTTCCCATTTTCTTCAGCAGAGAACCTTCTGATAGGCGCCACTGTTGTCAACAGAGGAGCAGGGAGAAAAGAGCAAGCAAGCAAGGAAGAAATGGGCGAGGGGGGCATCGCCCCCTCCCCATTTATAGCGAAAGAAGGCCAACCGGCGCCTTCCACGATCGCTGGTGATGATGGTTTTCCTTGGATGTCGCAGGGACTTGTCACGTCGTGCAGTTGCCGAGGCAGTGTGGGGAAGCGGAGACGCCCACGTCCAATCAACCGCCATGCGTCAACCGAGACCGCAGGCTTTTGGGGCCCGCGGTGCTCCGTACTTGACCCTTGGCTTCACCCCGAAGCCAAGTCCGAGCGCACCTTGGGCCCGGGGGCTACTGTCGGCGTTCTGGGAACGGGGGTCCCAAGACTTGCCTGCCTGCGGCCTGCGGCGTGGCTAAGCCAGCAGGCCGTACGGCCCATCTTCATCAACAAGGCATCCAAGACCCTCGCGAGGGGCCAAGACTCGCGAGGCGGACAACGTAAGGCCTCCTCAGGAGTGTCCTAGACAGGCAGGCTCACGAGGAGCGGAGATATCAAGGCGGGGCGAACCTCACGAGACTCTCGTGACGTGAGCCATGACGATCGACACCAGGCGGGCGCCAGCGCGCGTAGTGTCCTTGTTTCCTCTTTGGTGCTAAGGAAGAAAGCGCATGCAAGGAGTCCCGAGGCATCAGGCAAAGGTTGCTATATCGGTGCAAGGAGACCAAGACCAGGAGGACGGCAAGACAGAGGTCATCGTGGAGCCTAAGACGGCGTCATCACGAGAGCTTTTTGCAGGTGAAGACCACTTTTGTCAGGATAGCTTGTACTAGCTGTCCCCCTTCAAATTTGCCCGCCGTTGTTGGCTCCCTTCCCGCTCAATATTTGGGAAGAGGACTAGGGCCTATATAAGTAGAGCTAGCCACCACAGTAGGGGGGATGGAGCAGTTCATCCAGCTCTCACCCGCTAAGACACCAAGCACAAGAACACCTCACCCTCAGGAGGCTGGTCTTCCCTCTGTACTGTTCATCATCAGCCCAAGAGGCAATCCACCACCACCACACTGGAGTAGGGTATTACACCACAATGGTGGCCCGAACCAGTATAAATCTCGTGTCTTTCGGTGTTGCGAGTTCGTCGAGTTCGTCCGCGAGATCTTAGCGAGCTAGCGGCGTAGATCGGTAGGAGGGAAAGACTATCGCTCGCACCCCAGTGTTCAACTTAAAGGGTTTGCCGGAACCCCACATCTACAGCCAATTAATAAATTCTATCATGAGCAAATGACGTACAACTCCCAAGCTAGACCTCGTGTCCTCAAGTGGAACCATAACTATGTCACAGTTTAGAATAGAGGTCGATAAAATAAATACAACATGAGGCAATGATCCATTCTAAAACAAACATTATATATAATATATTTGTCATATATCTTATACTAAGTACAATCTATTAAATGTAAAGTATGATCAGAAATTCATTGAAAACTAACAAACTATAATCTCGGTCATTGAAGCAATTGCAATTTATCATAACATGGGAAAGAGTCAATATAAGAGCTTTTCAGTAAGTCCACATACTCAACTATCATTTAGTCTTTCACAATTGCTAACACTCACGCAATACTTATGGTATGGAGTTTTAATCTGACACAGAGAAAGATAGGGGCTTATAGTTTTGCCTCCCAACCATTTACCTCAAGGGTAATGTCAGCAAATAATAGTTCATGATAACTTACATCCAATTGGATATATATATCAGGATCTTTCCAACACAATGTGCTTGCCAAAGGATAAAATGTAAAAAGGAAAGGTGAAGATCACCGCGGCTCTTGCATAAGGTATAAGACAAGAATAAAAGATAGGCCCTTCGCAGAGGGAATCAGAGGTTGTCATGTGTTTTTGTGGTTGGATGCACAAAATCTTAATGCGAAAGAACGTCACTTTATATTGCCACTTGTGATATGGACCTTTATTATGCAGTCTGTCGCTTTTATTTCTTCCACATCACAAGATCATATAAAGCTTATTTTCTCCACACTAATAAATCATACATATTTAGAGAGCAATTTTTATTGCATGCAACAATGAAAACTTACTTGAAGGATCTCACTCAATTCATAGGTAGGTATGGTGGACTCTCATGGGAAAACTGGGTTTAAGGATATTTGGAAGCACAAGTAGTATCTCTACTTGGTACAGAGAATTTGGCTAGCATGAGGGGGAAAGGCAAGCTCAACATGTTGGATGATCCATGACAATATAATTTATTTCGGATATAAGAAAACATAACCCATTACGTTGTCTTCCTTGTCCAACATCAACTTTTTAGCATGTAATATTTTAATGAGTGCTCACAATCATAAAAGATGTCAAAGATAGTATATTTATGTAGCGACCCGACCTCAAACGGTCAAGTCTCTGTGCTTCAGTGTCATCCCTGGATCGGTAATGCTGACACAGACAGTACTCGAAGGATTTATAATAGAGTGGCAATCACACACTTATTACATCGAATATCTCAGAACAGAACTTATTACAATAAATATGGCTTAAGGCCATCTAATACGATAACAGTGGAAGGCTTGGAAGATAAAGTGAGTCCATCAACTCCAACGACATAGCTGAGCTGCACGACAACGACCTAGTGAACCATACTCCTCGTCTGAAAAGTCTGCAACATAATACGTTGCATCCCGAAAACGGGTCAGCACATGCAATATGCTGACAATGTAACACAGTAGAGGAATGAACAGATAAATGCTATCACTACATGCATATATGGCTGGTGGAGGCTCTATGGTTATAAGGTTTTTGTGAAAAGCCAATTTTTTTCCTACAACAAAGGAATCAATTTTATTTGACTATCATGGTAGTGGAAACATTGAGAATGGTACCCCCATATCAATCCCAATTAAAGTAATCATTAACAACCCAACATATTAATTTAGAGTGATGAGATACGACAGGATAATCCAAGTACTAGATACTCAAGATGTCCATAACCGGGGACACGGCTAACCATGATTAGATTGTACACTCTGCAGAGGTTTGCGCACTTTTCCCCACAAGACTCGATATCCTCCGTTGGATTTCTCGCACTACATGGTGTTTGAGAAATGGATGACCGAGACATAGTCTTTCAGAAGCATTAACTCTAACCCCGGGTAGACAGTACCAACCTACATCCCTCTACATCTGCTAGCCTAACATTGGAAGAGGTCATGCAACTTACTCAAACTATGCTAGAGCCCATAATAGCTTCTGGCTGCACACGGAAGTTTCTAGCATGAATAATCTCACGATCCCTTTGAGCCTGGGTGGCGGACCGTAGGATGATCACACGGATGCCCCGGGATCTCCTAGGACAACACTGGATTCCCCAGGTGCCCAAACAAGCAATCCACCCAGATGTGTATTAAAGTAGCCACCTTAAGTTGAACCATTAATTAACAACTCACATCTGTCATGGATACACTCAAACCCAGTCCACGTCTACGAGCATAGCATGGCAATATAAGCATAACGTAGAAGTAACTCCCGAGGGTTTGATAATAAAAAAGGTAATACGTTCTACCTCATTAACTACTTCCCAACCCACATCTTAATCACATCCTAATCATGCAGTGTTTGAGGATTGGAACTAATGCATAAAAACTGGGTATGAAAAGAGTATGATCAATGTGTTACTTGCCTTGCTGACGATCCACAAAACCTAGAGACTCGTAGTAGCACGATTCGCACTCTGGCAATTCTATCGCAAGGCAAACAATAGCATACATAAGCAATCAAGCAAAGATGCATGGGTAAAACTCAAATAAGAAGATCTAACCAGAAAGTTCAACTTAAGAACTCCGGTTTGCAAAAAGAATCAAATCAAACGGAGCAACGAAACTCAAACTGCGAAAGAAACAAGATCTGTTTACTAATCTGGACTAAAGTCAAATTTTACAGTATCAAAATCTTGTTCAAGTTAGTTAAGCATAAAGTGGGCTTCGAGACGAAGATCTAGGCGCTTGAATCGCCTGATTCCGATAAACGAGCGAAAAGATAAACTAAAATGAAAATCGGATCAGAAATCGCGGTCGAAAATAATCGCGAAAAACCCGAGAAAAAGAAAAACTGAAGAACAGGCTAACGAACGAACGTTCGCTGTCTGCGACTAACGGGCGAAAACTGTTCGTTAAAACGAACGTACGGACGTACGTCCGCTAACTAAACTAAACCGAGAAAACCGACGAACCGATCTAAAAAAACGAACTAGGGTTTATAAAAAAACCGAATGGTTTTAAAAGAAAAACGGCAGCGGCTACCTCGAGTCCGGCGGGATTCCGGCGAGCCGGCGGCGGGCTCCGGCGGGGCGGCTCGCGGGCGGCGGCGGCGCGGCGGCTCGGGCTAGGGTTTGCGAGGGGGCGCGGGGCGGCTGGGCTGTCGGGGTCCCGGGGTCGTGGCTTAAAAAGGCCGGCCCGAGGTGTCCTGGCCGGGTACGGCCCGGAGTCGGTTACACTTTTTCTAAAAAAACAATCCAACGTGCAGAAAAAGAAATAAAGAAATACTAAACGGACTCCAAAAATCCCGATATAAATTTTCCCTCTCGTCTAAAAATATGCCGCACAAGGTGAACATTTATGTGGGCCTATAATGCAATTTTGAAAAACGCATATTTTTCCTATGCAAATAAAATAGCAATAAAATCCCAAATAAAATGTTTATTTGTTTTTAATATTTTTCCTCCAATATTTCATTATTTTGGGGAAGTCATATTATCCCCTCTCATATATTTTGAATATGAAATATTTTTAGAGAGAAAAATAATTAAAACAAATGATCCTCGTTTCGATATTCGATAAAATTCAAATATGAAACTGTGAATTTCCCAACTCTCTCTGAGGGTCCTTGAGTTGCTTAGAATTTCCGAGGATCGCAAAACGAAATGCAATAAAATATGAGATGCTTGAATGACCTATGTATAATATTCCAAATTGAAAATTTGGGATGTTACAAACCTACCCCCCTTAAGATGAATCTCGCCCTCGAGATTCGGGTTGGCTAGAAAATAGGTGTGGGTGATCTTTGCGAAGATCATCCTCTCTTTCCCAGGTGGCTTCATCCTCGGTATGGTGGCTCCACTGAACTTTGCAAAACTTGATAACCTTGCTGCGTGTAACTCGGCTGGCAAACTCGAGAATCTTGACCGACTTCTCCTCATAGGTCAGATCACTGTCCAACTGAATTGCTTCCAGGGGCACTGTATCTCTTAACGGTATATCGGCCATCTCTCCGTGGCACTTCTTCAACTGAGAAACGTGGAACACATCATGAACTCCTGACAATCCTTCAAGTAATTCCAACTTGTAGGCAACCTCTCCATACGTTCCAGAACTCGGTATGGTCCTACAAATCTCGGGGCTAACTTTCCCTTAACTCCAAAACGTTTCACCCCTCGGAGTGGTGATACACGAAGATATGCTCTGCCCCTGATTTCATAGGCTACCTCCTTGCATTTCGAATCTGCATAACTCTTATGCCTGGACTGGGCTACCTTCAGTCTGTCTCGAATCAACTTAACCTTCTCTTCAGACTCTTTGATCAAATCTGGTCCAAACAACTGTCGGTCTCCCACTTCATCCCACATCAACGGTGTTCTGGACCTTCGTCCATACAGGGCTTCGAACGGTGCCATCTTCAAACTGGCCTGGTAGCTATTGTTGTATGAGAACTCCGCGTAGGGCAAATTGTCATCCCAACTAGATCCATAATCTAGCGCGCAAGCTCTTAACATATCCTCCAGAATCTGGTTGACTCTCTCGGTCTGTCCATCTGTCTGCGGATGAAATGTTGTACTGAACTCTAGCCTTGTACCCAAAGTCGGGTGCAGCTGGTGCCAAAACTTTGAAGTAAACTGTGTTCCTCTATCTGATACGATGGTCCTCGGAACACCGTGCAGACATACGATCCTGGTCATATATATCTTGGCCAACTTCGCACTGGTATACGTGGTTTTCACTGGAATAAAGTGAGCCACCTTGGCCAAGCGATCAACTACTACCCAGATGGAATCATATCCTGATCGAGTCCTGGGCAATCCGGTGATGAAATCCATGCCAAGTTTATCCCACTTCCATTCGGGTATTGGCATAGGTTGCAGTAATCCTGCTGGCTTCTGATGTTCCTCCTTTACTCTCTGACATACATCACATATGGCTACATACTCAGCAATATCCTTCTTCATACCAGTCCACCAGAAATGCTCCTTCAAATCCAAATACATCTTGGTGTTTCCGGGGTGTATCGAGTATGGCGAGTCGTGAGCCTCCCGAAGTATCAACTTCCTGATCTCCGCATTATTGGGCACATAAACGCGGTCCTCAAACCATAAGGTGTCGTGCTCATCCTCATGAAAACCTTTGGCCTTTCCTTTGCTCATTCTCTCTTTTATCTCGGCAATCTCTTTATCATCCTTCTTGTTGGGAGTAATTTCAAAAAAATTCTACGCACACGCAAGATCATGGTGATGCATAGCAACGAGAGGGGAGAGTGTTGTCCACGTACCCTCGTAGACCGAGAGCGGAAGCGTTAACACAACGCGGTTGATGTAGTCGTACGTCTTCACGATCCGACCGATCAAGTACCGAACGCACGGCACCTCCGAGTTCAGCACACGTTCAGCTCGATGAAGTCCCTCGAACAACAATCCAGCCGAGTGTTGAGGGAGAGTTTCATCAGCACGATGGCATGGTGACAATGATGATGTTCTACCGACGCAGGGCTTCGCCTAAGCACCGCTATGATATTATCGAGGTGTAATATGGTGGAGGGGGGCACCGCACACGGCTAAGAGATCAATAATCAATTGTGTGTCTAGAGGTGCCCCCTGCCCCCGTATATAAAGGAGCAAGGGGGGGGTTCGGCCGGCCAAGGGGAGAGGCGCGCCAGGAGGAGTCCTACTCCTACCGGGAGTAGGACTCCCCCTTTTCCATGTTGGACTAGGAGAGAGAGGGAAAGAGGTGGAGGGGAGGAAGGAAAGGGGGGGCGCCGCCCCCCTCTCCTTGTCCTATTCGGACTGGGGGGAGGGGCGTGCGGCCCTGCCCTGGCCTCCTCTCCTCTCTTCCACCTAGGCCCACTAAGGCCCATTAAGTTACCGGGGGGTTCCGGTAACCTCCCGGTACTCCGGAAAAATCCCGATTTCACCCGGAACACTTCCGTTGTCCAAACATAGGCTTCCAATATATCAATCTTTATGTCTCGACCATTTGACTCCTCGTCATGTCCGTGATCACATCCGGGACTCCGAACAACCTTCGGTACATCAAAACATATAAACTCATAATATAACTGTCATCGTAATGTTAAGCGTGCGGACCCTACAGGTTTGAGAACTATGTAGACATGACCGAGACACCTCTCCGGTCAATAACCAATAGCGGAACCTGGATGCTCATATTGGTTCCCACATATTCTACGAAGATCTTTATCGGTCAGACCGCATAACAACATACGTTGTTCCCTTTGTCATCGGTATGTTACTTGCCCGAGATTCGATCGTCGGTATCTCGATACCTAGTTCAATCTCGTTACCGGCAAGTCTCTTTACTCGTTCCGTAATACATCATCCCGCAACTAACTCATTAGTCACAATGCTTGCAAGGCTTAGAGTGATGTGTATTACTGAGTGGGCCCAGAGATACCT
The DNA here is from genome assembly GCF_018294505.1 of Triticum aestivum. Classification (NCBI taxonomy): domain Eukaryota; kingdom Viridiplantae; phylum Streptophyta; class Magnoliopsida; order Poales; family Poaceae; genus Triticum; species Triticum aestivum. The sequence continues at coordinate 166,947,245 of NC_057796.1, forward strand.
CTCCGACAATCGGAGTGACAAATCCTAATCTCGAAATATGCCAACCCAACAAGTACCTTTGGAGACACCTGTAGAGCACCTTTATAATCACCCAGTTACGTTGTGACGTTTGGTAGCACACAAAGTGTTCCTCCGGTAAACGGGAGTTGCATAATCTCATAGTCATAGGAACATGTATAAGTCATGAAGAAAGCAATAGCAACATACTAAACGATCGAGTGCTAAGCTAACGGAATGGGTCAAGTCAATCACATCATTCTCCTAATGATGTGATCCCGTTAATCAAATGACAACTCATGTCTATGGCTAGGAAACATAACCATCTTTGATCAACGAGCTAGTCAAGTAGAGGCATACTAGTGACACTCTGTTTGTCTATGTATTCACACATGTATTATGTTTCCGGTTAATACAATTCTAGCATGAATAATAAACATTTATCATGATATAAGGAAATAAATAATAACTTTATTATTGCCTCTAGGGCATATTTCCTTCAGTCTCCCACTTGCACTAGAGTCAATAATCTAGATTACACAGTAATGATTCTTACACCCATGGAGTCTTGGTGCTGATCATGTTTTGCTCGTGGAAGAGGCTTAGTCAACGGGTCTGCAACATTCAGATCCGTATGTATCTTGCAAATTTCTATGTCTCCCACCTGGACTAAATCCCGGATGGAATTGAAGCGTCTTTTGATGTGCTTGGTTCTCTTGTGAAATCTGGATTCCTTTGCTAAGGCAATTGCACCAGTATTGTCACAAAAGATTTTCATTGGTCCCGATGCACTAGGTATGACACCTAGATCGGATATGAACTCCTTCATCCAGACTCCTTCATTTGCTGCTTCCGAAGCAGCTATGTACTCCGCTTCACACGTAGATCCCGCCACGACACTTTGCTTAGAACTGCACCAACTGACAGCTCCACCGTTCAATGTAAACACGTATCCGGTTTGCGATTTAGAATCGTCCGGATCAGTGTCAAAGCTTGCATCAACGTAACCATTTACGATGAGCTCTTTGTCACCTCCATAAACGAGAAACATATCCTTAGTCCTTTTCAGGTATTTCAGGATGTTCTTGACCGCTGTCCAGTGATCCACTCCTGGATTACTTTGGTACCTCCCTGCTAAACTTATAGCAAGGCACACATCAGGTCTGGTACACAGCATTGCATACATGATAGAGCCTATGGCTGAAGCATAGGGAACATCTTTCATCTTCTCTCTATCTTCTGTAGTGGTCGGGCATTGAGTCTTACTCAATCTCACACCTTGTAGTACAGGCAAGAACCCTTTCTTTGCTTGATCCATTTTGAACTTCTTCAAAACTTTGTCAAGGTATGTGCTTTGTGAAAGTCCAATTAAGCGTCTTGATCTATCTCTATAGATCTTGATGCCTAATATATATGCAGCTTCACCGAGGTCTTTCATTGAAAAACTCTTATTCAAGTATCCCTTTATGCTATCCAGAAATTCTATATCATTTCCAATTAGCAATATGTCATCCACATATAATATCAGAAATGCTACTGAGCTCCCACTCACTTTCTTGTAAATACAGGCTTCTCCAAAAGTCTGTATAAAACCAAATGCTTTGATCACACTATCAAAGCGTTTATTCCAACTCCGAGAGGCTTGCACCAGTCCATAAATGGATCGCTGGAGCTTGCACACTTTGTTAGCTCCCTTTGGATCGACAAAACCTTCCGGTTGCATCATATACAACTCTTCTTCCAGAAATCCATTCAGGAATGCAGTTTTGACATCCATTTGCCAAATTTCATAATCATAAAATGCAGCAATTGCTAACATGATTCGGACAGACTTGAGCATCGCTACGGGTGAGAAGGTCTCATCGTAGTCAATCCCTTGAACTTGTCGAAAACCTTTCGCAACAAGTCGAGCTTTATAGACAGTAACATTACCGTCAGCGTCAGTCTTCTTCTTGAAGATCCATTTATTTTCAATGGCTTGCCGATCATCGGGCAAGTCAACCAAAGTCCATACTTTGTTCTCATACATGGATCCCATCTCGGATTTCATGGCCTCAAGCCATTTTGCGGAATCTGGGCTCACCATCGCTTCTTCATAGTTCGTAGGTTCGTCATGGTCTAATAACATAACCTCCAGAACAGGATTACCGTACCACTCTGGTGCGGATCTTAATCTGGTTGACCTACGAGGTTCAGTAATAACTTGATCTGAAGTTTCATGATCATTATCATTAACTTCCTCACTAATTGGTGTAGGTTTCGCAGAAACTGGTTTCTGTGATGATCTACTTTCCAATAAGGGAGCAGGTACAGTTACCTCATCAAGTTCTACTTTCCTCCCACTCACTTCTTTCGAGAGAAACTCCTTCTCTAGAAAGGATCCATTCTTAGCAACGAATGTCTTGCCTTCGGATCTGTGATAGAAGGTGTACCCAACAGTCTCCTTTGGGTATCCTATGAAGACACATTTCTCCGATTTAGGTTCGAGCTTATCAGGTTGAAGTTTCTTCACATAAGCATCGCAACCCCAAACTTTAAGAAACGACAACTTTGGTTTCTTGCCAAACCATAGTTCATAAGGCGTCGTCTCAACGGATTTCGATGGTGCCCTATTTAGAGTGAATGCAGCCGTCTCTAAAGCATAACCCCAAAACGATAGCGGTAAATCAGTAAGAGACATCATAGATCGCACCATATCTAGTAAAGTACGATTACGACGTTCGGACACACCATTACGCTGTGGTGTTCCGGGTGGCGTGAGTTGCGAAACTATTCCGCATTGTTTCAAATGTAGGCCAAACTCGTAACTCAAATATTCTCCTCCACGATCTGATCGTAGAAACTTTATTTTCTTGTTACGATGATTTTCAACTTCGCTCTGAAATTCTTTGAACTTTTCAAATGTTTCAGACTTATGTTTCATTAAGTAGATATACCCATATCTGCTCAAATCATCTGTGAAGGTGAGAAAATAACGATATCCGCCACGAGCCTCAATATTCATCGGACCACATACATCTGTATGTATGATTTCCAACAAATCAGTTGCTCTCTCCATAGTTCCGGAGAACGGTGTTTTAGTCATCTTGCCCATGAGACACGGTTCGCAAGTACCAAGTGATTCATAATCAAGTGATTCCAAAAGTCCATCATTATGGAGTTTCTTCATGCGCTTTACACCGATATGACCTAAACGGCAGTGCCACAAATAAGTTGCACTATCATTATCAACTCTGCATCTTTTGGCTTCGACATTATGAATATGTGTGTCACTACTACCGAGATTCATTAAAAATAGACCACTCTTCAAGGGTGCATGACCATAAAAGATATTACTCATATAAATAGAACAACCATTATTCTCTGATTTAAATGAATAACCGTCTCGCATCAAACAAGATCCAGATATAATGTTCATGCTCAACGCTGGCACCAAATAACAATTATTTAGGTCTAATACTAATCCCGAAGGTAGATGTAGAGGTAGCGTGCCGACGGCGATCACATCGACTTTGGAACCGTTTCCCACGCGCATCGTCACCTCGTCCTTGGCCAGTGTTCGCTTAATCCGTAGTCCCTGTTTCGAGTTGCAAATATTAGCAACAGAACCAGTATCAAATACCCAGGTGCTACTGCGAGCTCTGGTAAGGTACACATCAATAACATGTATATCACATATACCTTTGTTCACCTTGCCATCCTTCTTATCCGCCAAATACTTGGGGCAGTTCCGCTTCCAGTGACCAGTCTGCTTGCAGTAGAAGCACTCAGTCTCAGGCTTAGGTCCAGATTTGGGTTTCTTCTCCTGAACAGCAACTTGCTTGCTGTTCTTCTTGAAGTTCCCCTTCTTCTTCCCTTTGCCCTTTTTCTTGAAACTAGTGGTCTTATTGACCATCAACACTTGATGCTCCTTTTTGATTTCTACCTCCGCTGCCTTTAGCATTGCGAAGAGCTCGGGAATTGTCTTATTCATCCCTTGCATGTTATAGTTCATCACGAAGCTCTTGTAGCTTGGTGGCAGTGATTGAAGAATTCTGTCAATGACGCTATCATCCGGAAGATTAACTCCCAGTTGAATCAAGTGATTATTATACCCAGACATTTTGAGTATATGCTCACTGACAGAACTATTCTCTTCCATCTTGCAGCTGTAGAACTTATTGGAGACTTCATATCTCTCAATCCGGGCATTTGCTTGAAATATTAACTTCAACTCCTGGAACATCTCATATGCTCCATGACGTTCAAAACGTCGTTGAAGACCCGGTTCTAAGCCGTAAAGCATGGCACACTGAACTATCGAGTAGTCATCAGCTTTGCTCTGCCAGACGTTCATAACTTCTGGTGTTGCTCTTGCAGCAGGCCTGGCACCCAGCGGTGCTTCCAGGACGTAATTCTTCTGTGCAGCAATGAGGATAATCCTCAAGTTACGGACCCAGTCCGTGTAATTGCTACCATCATCTTTCAACTTTGCTTTCTCAAGGAACGCATTAAAATTCAACGGAACAACAGCACGGGCCATCTATCTACAATTAACATAGACAAGCAAGATACTATCAGGTACTAAGTTCATGATAAATTTAAGTTCTATTAATCATATTACTTAAGAACTCCCACTTAGATAGACATCCCTCTAATCATCTAAGTGATTACGTGATCCAAATCAACTAAACCATAACCGATCATCACGTGAAATGGAGTAGTTTTCAATGGTGAACATCACTATGTTGATCATATCTACTATATGATTCACGCTCGACCTTTCGGTCTCAGTGTTCCGAGGCCATATCTGCATATGCTAGGCTCGTCAAGTTTAACCTGAGTATTCTGCGTGTGCAAAACTGGCTTGCACCCGTTGTAGATGGACGTAGAGCTTATCACACCCGATCATCACGTGGTGTCTGGGCACGACGAACTTTGGCAACGGTGCATACTCAGGGAGAACACTTTTATCTTGAAATTTTAGTGAGAGATCATCTTATAATGCTACCGTCAATCAAAGCAAGATAAGATGCATAAAAGATAAACATCACATGCAATCAATATAAGTGATATGATATGGCCATCATCATCTTGTGCTTGTGATCTCCATCTCCGAAGCACCGTCATGATCACCATCGTCACCGGCGCGACACCTTGATCTCCATCGTAGCATCGTTGTCGTCTCGCCAACTATTGCTTTTACGACTATCGCTACCGCTTAGTGATAAAGTAAAACAATTACATGGCGATTGCATTGCATACAATAAAGCGACAACCATATGGCTCCTGCCAGTTGCCGATAACTCGGTTACAAAACATGATCATCTCATACAATAAAATATAGCATCATGTCTTGACCATATCACATCACAACATGCCCTGCAAAAACAAGTTAGACGTCCTCTACTTTGTTGTTGCAAGTTTTACGTGGCTGCTACGGGCTTAGCAAGAACCGTTCTTACCTACGCATCAAAACCACAACGATAGTTTGTCAAGTTGGTGCTGTTTTAACCTTCGCAAGGACCGGGCGTAGCCACACTCGGTTCAACTAAAGTGAGAGAGACAGACACCCGCCAGTCACCTTTAAGCAACGAGTGCTCGCAACGGTGAAACCAGTCTCGCGTAAGCGTACGCGTAATGTCGGTCCGGGCCGCTTCATCTCACAATACCGCTGAACCAAAATATGACATGCTGGTAAGCAGTATGACTTATATCGCCCACAACTCACTTGTGTTCTACTCGTGCATATAACATCAACGCATAAAACCAGGCTCGGATGCCACTGTTGGGAACGTAGTAATTTCAAAAAAATTCTACGCACACGCAAGATCATGGTGATGCATAGCAACGAGAGGGGAGAGTGTTGTCCACGTACCCTCGTAGACCGAAAGCGGAAGCGTTAACACAATGCGGTTGATGTAGTCGTACGTCTTCACGATCCGACCGATCAAGTACCGAACGCACGGCACCTCCGAGTTCAGCACACGTTCAGCTCGATGACGTCCCTCAAACTCCGATCCAGCCGAGTGTTGAGGGAGAGTTTCGTCAGCACGACGGTGTGGTGACAATGATGATGTTCTACCGACGCAGGGCTTCGCCTAAGCACCGCTACGATATTATCGAGGTGTAATATGGTGGAGGGGGGCACCGCACACGGCTAAGAGATCAATGATCAATTGTGTGTCTAGAGGTGCCCCCCTGCCCCCGTATATAAAAGAGCAAGGGGGGGTTCGGCCGGCCAAGGGGACAGGCGCGCCAGGAGGAGTTCTACTCCTACCGGGAGTAGGACTCCCCCCTTTTCCATGTTGGACTAGGAGAGAGAGGGGAAAGAGGTGGAGGGGAGGAGGAAAGGGGGGGCGCCGCCCCCCTCTCCTTGTCCTATTCGGACTGGGGGGAGGGTCGTGCGGCCCTGCCCTGGCCTCCTCTCCTCTCTTCCACCTAGGCCCACTAAGGCCCATTAAGTTACCGGGGGGTTCCGGTAACCTCCCGGTACTCCGGAAAAATCCCGATTTCACCTGGAACACTTCCGATGTCCAAACATAGGCTTCCAATATATCAATCTTTATGTCTCGACCATTTTGAGACTCCTCGTCATGTCCGTGATCACATCCGGGACTCCGAACAACCTTCGATACATCAAAACATATAAACTCATAATATAACTGTCATCGTAACGTTAAGCGTGCGGACCCTACGGGTTCGAGAGCTATGTAGACATGACCGAGACACCTCTCCGGTCAATAACCAATAGCGGAACCTGGAAGCTCATATTGGTTCCCACATATTCTATGAAGATCTTTATCGGACAGACCGCATAACAACATACGTTGTTCACTTTGTCATCGGTATGTTACTTGCCCGAGATTCGATCGTCGGTATCTCGATACCTAGTTCAATCTCGTTACCGGCAAGTCTCTTTACTCGTTCCGTAATACATCATCCCGCAACTAACTCATTAGTCACAATGCTTGCAAGGCTTATAGTGATGTGTATTACTGAGTGGGCCCAGAGATACCTCTCCGACAATCGGAGTGACAAATCCTAATCTCGAAATATGCCAACCCAACAAGTACCTTTGGAGACACCTGTAGAGCACCTTTATAATCACCCAGTTACGTTGTGACGTTTGGTAGCACACAAAGTGTTCCTCCGGTAAACGGGAGTTGCATAATCTCATAGTCATAGGAACATGTATAAGTCATGAAGAAAGCAATAACAACATACTAAATGATCGACTGCTAAGCTAACGGTATGGGTCAAGTCAATCACATCATTCTCCTAATGATGTGATCCCGTTAATCAAATGACAACTGATGTCTATGGCTAGGAAACATAACCATCTTTGATCAACGAGCTAGTCAAGTAGAGGCATACTAGTGACACTCTGTTTGTCTATGTATTCACACATGTATTATGTTTCCGGTTAATACAATTCTAGCATGAATAATAAACATTTATCATGATATAAGGAAATAAATAATAACTTTATAATTGCCTCTAGGGCATATTTCCTTCACTTCTTTGCGGGTGTGGCTAGGTTAGAACGGTTCTGATTGCTGCCTGCTCCATTCCCGTTTCCATTCCTGGGGCCACTGTGATTGTGGGAACTTACTCCATTATGAGTGTGGCCTCCATGGTTATGGATAAGTCTTCCCGAGTTCGGGGTTTGACGAGGCTTCTGCTGAGCTCCAGAATTGTACTTTCCTTGCCCATACTTCCTCTTGCGGCTCTCAATCTGCTGCTGCTTCCCTTCCATCATAAGAGCCTTGTCTACCAACTCCTGGTAGTTAGCAAATGTTGCCACCATCAATTGCATGCTCATCTCATCATTAAGCCCTTCCATAAACTTCTCCTGCTTTGCGGCATCTGAGGCCACATCATCAGGGGCATAACGAGATAGCTTACTAAACTCATCCACTTACTGAGCTACAGTACGTTTCCCTGGCGTAAGTTGCGAAACTCTCGCTTCTTCATGCTCATAGCTCCAGTTGAGACATGGGCTGTGCGGAATGCTTGCTGAAACTGGTCCCAAGTAACATTGGCTATAGGGAAAGTGGCTGTGTAATTCTCCCACCATGAGGCTGCTGGTCCATCCAACTGATGTGCGGTGAAATGCACCTTCTCTGCATCTGTGCAACTAGCGGTGGTCAACTCCCTTCCAATCCTGCATAGCCAGTCATCCGCAACTATTGGCTCGGTGCTACTTGAAAACACCGGCGGCTGTATCCTCAGAAAACGAGCTAAGTTGTCAACTGGAGGCGGGTTGTTGTTGTTGCCTTGGTTCTGGACTAATATCTGCATCAAGGCATTCTGCTGCTGGATCAACTAGGTGATCTCCGGTGGGAAGACAAATCTGGTGTCACGTCTCGGAGGCATCTGATGGTTTAGAGGGGAGATATTAGAATAGAAAATAGGTCTAGTGAGAAAACACTACCCATATGCACATGAGACAAACACAATCATATCACTCAATCAATCAAGCAAGGCATACAAATGGTCTAGAACTATCGTTAAAAGTGCTCAGACTACTACTATATACATGGGGGAATACTACTAATCATTTGGTGGTCATCTAAAAATTTTGATCGGTGGAAGACTCCATGATGTCCGCTCCAGCTTCATCTTCAAAATAATCATCACTATCATCGGGGTCGGAGTCGGTATCGTCGATGATGATGTAGTTATCCGGGCAAGTAGAATCGTCGTCTTCTCCTCCTGGCGCGGGGTCTCCCATGAATACTCCGATCTTCTTTATCAGGTCGCCATTCTTCTCCAATAGTGTCGTGATTTCCTCCTCATATCCATCGCATGTAGACTTGAGTTCTTCCTCCAGCTCGGTGATCCTTGTCATCGCCTTCTTCAAATCTATCATGCCTGTGCACATCTGATTCTCCTGGCGTCGAATGTGCTGGTTTAACTCCTGGATGAAAGCTGCAATGGACCTGTCCTTCTTGGTGCTGACTATCTCCCATTGCTCATCTCGGCACCCACATATCTGGTAGATAGTATCCTTGAGATCCTTGTGGTAAACTTCGCCGATGCGCCCCATGGCGATGTGAGCTGCCATGCTCTTGCCGAGACTCCAGGTTGGTGCATCAAAGGAAAACTCTATGGGCTCTGTGAGTGGCGTGAATGTCCTTCCTGGAACCTTAACTAGTATCATCCAGCGCTCCTCTTCTCGTAAAGTGGCGTTGTAGGTCCCAGTGAAGCTTGGTATTCCGATGTTCAGGTACCTAGTGACTTCCTTCAAGTGTCATCCAAAGGGTGTGTCTTCATCCGGTTGTGCAAACTTGTTCCTTGAATCCGCCATCCTAAAGAGTAGAAAATGGAGAGGAGTCAGAAATGAGTAGAGAAGAGTGACCTATGGCTTATCTTACTGGTCGTGTCCTACACTCAGCGTGTGCTCTGATACCATCTTGTAGCAACCCGACCTTAAACGGTCAAGTCTCTGAGCTTCAGTGTCATCCCTGGATCAGTAATGCTGACACACACAGTACTCGAAGGATTTATAACAGACTGGCAATCACACACTTATTACATCGAATATCTCAGAAGAGAACTTATTACAATAAATATGGCTTAAGGCCATCTAATACGATAACAGCAGAAGTCCTGGAAGATAAAGTGAGTCCATCAACTCCAATGGCATAGCTAAGCTGCACGACAACGACCTAGCTAACCTTAATCCTCGTCTGAAAAGTCTGCAACATAATACGTTGCAGCCCGAAAACGGGTCAGCACATGGAATATGCTGGCAATGTAACACAGTAGAGCAACGAACAGATAAATGCTATCACTACATGCATATATGGCTGGTGGAGGCTCTATGGTTATAAGGTTTTTGCGAAAAGCCAATTTTTCCCTACAACAAAGGAATAAATTTTATTTGACTATCATGGTAGTTGAGACATTGAGAATGGTACCCCCATCTCAATCCCAATTAAAGTAATCATTAACAACCCAACATATTAATTTAGAGTGATGAGATACGATAGGATAATCCAAGTACTAGATACTCAAGATGTCCATAACCGGGGACACGGCTAACCATGATTAGATTGTACACTCTGCAGAGGTTTGCGCACTCTTCCCCAGAAGACTTGATATCCTCCGTTGGATTTCTCGCACTACATGGTGTTTGATACGGATGACCGAGACACAGTCTTTCAGAAGCATACCCCGGGTAGACAGTACCAACCTACATCCCTCTACATCTGCTAGCCTACCACTGGAAGAGTTCGTGCAACTTACTCAAACTATGCTAGAGCCGATAATAGCTTGTGGCTTCACACAAAAGTTTCTAGCATGAATAATCTCACGATCAATTTGAGCCTCGGTGGCGGACCGTAGGATGATCACACGGATGCCCCGGGATCTCCTAGGACAACACTGGATTCCCCAGGTGCCCAAACAAGCAATCCACCCAGATGTGTATTAAAGTAGCCACCTTAAGTTGAACCATTAATTAACAACTCACATCTGTCATGGATACACTCAAACCCAGTCCACGTCTACGAGCATAGCATGGCAATATAAGCATAACGTAGAAGTAACTCCCGAGGGTTTGATAATAAAACAGGTAATAGGTTCTACCTCATTAACTACTTCCCAACCCACAAGTTAATCGCATCCTAATCATGCAGTGTTTGAGGATTGGAACTAATGCATAAAAACTGGGTATGAAAAGAGTATGATCAATGTGTTACTTGCCTTGCTGACGATCCGCAAAACCTAGAGACTCGTAGTAGCACGCTTCGCACTCCGGGAATTCTATCGCAAACAAGCAATAGCATACATAAGAAATCAAGCAAAGATGCATTGGTAAAACTCGAATAAGAAGATCTAGCCAGAAAGTTCAACTTAAGAACTCCGGTTTGCAAAGAGAATCAAATCAAACGGAGCAATGAAACTCAAACTGCGAAACAAACAAGATCCGTTTACTAATTTGGACTAAAGTCAAATTTTACAGTATCAAAATGTTGTTCAAGTTGGTTAGGCATAAAGAGGGCTTCGAGACGAAGATCTAGGCGCTTGAATCACCTGATTCCGATAAACGAGCGAAAAGATAAACTAAAACGAAAATCGGATCAGAAATCGCGGTCGAAAATAATCGCGAAAAACCCGAGAAAAAGAAAAACTGACGAATAGGCTAACGAACGAATGTTCGCTGTCGGTAACTAATGGGCGAAAACCGTTTGTTAAAACGAACATACGGACGAACGTCCGCTAAATAAACTAAATCGAGAAAACCGACGAACCGATCTAAAAAAACGAACTAGGGTTTATAAAAAAACCGAACGCTTTTAAAAGAAAAACCGGCGGTGGCTACCTCGAGTCCGGCGGGATTCCGGCAAGGTGGCGGGCTTTGGCGGGGCGTCTTGCGGGCGGCAGGCAGCGGCGGCTCGGGCTAGGGTTTGCGAGGGGGCGCGGGGCGGCTGGGCTATCGGGGTCCCGGTGTCGCGGCTTAAAAAGGCCGGCCCGAGGTGTCCTGGCCGGGTACGACCCGGAGTCGGTTACACTTTTTTTAAATAATCCGACGTGCAGAAAAAGAATGAAAAGAAATACTAAACGCACTCCAAATATCCCGAAATAAATTTTCCCTATCCTCTAAAAATATGTCGGACAAGGTGAACATTTATTTGGGCCTATAATGGAATTTTGAAAAACGCGTATTTTTCCTATGCAAATAAAATAGCAATAAAATCCCAAATAAAATGTTTATTTGTTTTTAATATTTTCCTCCAATATTCCATTATTTTGGGGAAGCCATATTATCCCCTCTCATATATTTTGAATATGAAATATTTTCAGAGAGAAAAATAATTGAAACAAATGATCCTCGTTTCGATATTTGATAAAATTCAAATATGAAACTGTGAATTTCCCAACTCTCTCTGAGGGTCCTTGAGTTGCTTAGAATTTTTGAGGAACGCAAAACGAAATGCAATAAAATATGAGATGCTTGAATGACCTATGTATAACATTCCAAATTGAAAAATTGGGATGTTACAATTTATATGTGAAAACCTCTCTTTCTTTATTACTTCCTATTAATTGCAACGTTGAACAAAACTATGTTTTTCAACTCTCAACAACTGTTATTCATCATACTCTTCTATATATGAAGTCATTACTGTCCATAAGATCAATATGCTCTCTTTAATTCTTTTTATTCTTTCTTTTCTAATATTCCCTCAAGATCATAGCAAGATACCCAAGCCCTTGACTCAAAACTAATCTTTATTATATATAGGTCACAGACTCGATTACATAAAAGGATCATAAAGAAAAACTCAAAGCTAGATCATGCTAAAAGTTTATTCTACTGGATCATGATATTACCAAAAGGATCGAACTAAGAAAAACGGTAAAGATAGGAGTGTGATGGTGATACGATACCGGGGCACCTCCCCCAATCTTGGCAGTTGCCAAGGGGAGTGCCCATACCAGATACTCAGTTCTCCTTTGCTAGTGAAGAAGATGGTGGTGATGATGGATAGTCGCACATCGAGTGTAGGAGATCCTCCAATTTGCGGATAATGCCCTTGAGTGCGGTGATATGCTCCTTCAACAAAATATTTTCACGTGTGAGATACTTGTTTTGTATACGAGCTAACTCAATCATCTTGAAAGCTTCAATCTCCGTTGGGGTAATAAGATTGTAATGAGGTTGAAGGATGTCTTCTTGTTCTGCTGCCGGAGCTTGATCCTCCATGGCCTTCTTGATCCCATCATCCTTGTTGATCTCCCCGGGTTCTTCTCTCTTCAGCTCTATCTTCATTAGCCAAGCATCGTTGCCCTCATTGTTGGAGGAGGGCGACGACATGATGCCTGGCCTTGACAACTCTGGCAGAAAACAGCTCGAAACAAAAGCAGAGGATATTTGCGTGATACGAGGGTCAAAACCTTCGGGAGATTATATAATGAATTTTTACCGACCAAAAGAAGTATCGTGCAAGAAAACGGAGTCCGGAGAGCACACGAGGTGCCCACGAGGTGGGGGGCGCGCCCAGGGGGTAGGGCGCGCCCTCCACCCTCGCGGATGCCTCGTGTCCTTCCCGAACTACTTCTTATTTTCCTATTTTCTTAAATATTCCAAAACGGAGAAAAAATGCTATTAGAACTATTTTGGAGTCGGTTTACTTACTGTACCACATACATATTCCTTTTCGGAGTCTGAAACATTCTGGAAAGTGTCCCTTATGTATTCCTCCGGGGTTACGGTTTCAATAACATTAGTTTCAACATTTATGGGGTACCTGAGATATAATGTTTGATTCTTTGACCGTTCACCACCTTCGGATTCGTGCCTTCGAAGTTGTTGATTTTTATGGCACCGGAACGATAGACCTACTCGATAATGTAAGGACCTTCCCATGTAGAGAGAACTTTTCCTGCAAAAAATCTTAAACGAGAGTTGTATAGCAAAACATAGCCACCTACATTAAAATCACGCTTTTGTATCCTTTTGTCACGCCATCTTTTAACTTTTTCTTTAAACAGTTTGGCATTCTCATAAGCCTGGGTTCTCCATTCATCAAGTGAGCTAATGTCAAATAACCTCTTCTCACCGGCAAGTTTGAAATCATAATTGAGCTCTTTAATGGCCCAATATGCCTTATGTTCTAGTTCGAGAGGTAAGTGACATGCTTTTCCATAAACCATTTTATACGGAGACATACCCATAGGATTTTTATATGCAGTTCTATAGGCCCACAATGCATCATCAAGTTTCTTGGACCAATTCTTTCTAGATCTATTAACAGTCTTTTGCAAAATTAATTTGATCTCTCTATTACTCAATTCTACTTGACCACTAAACTGTGGGTGGTAAGGAGATGCAATTCTATGATTAATGTCATACTTAGCAAGCATTTTACGAAAGGCACCATTAATAAAATGTGAACCACCATCAGTCATTAAGTATCTAGGGCCTCCAAACCTCGGAAAAATAACTTCTTTAAGCATCTTAATAGAGGTGTTATGATCAGCACTACTAGTTGGAATAGCGTCTACCCACTTAGTAACGTAATCAACAGCAACTAAAATATGTGTATAGCCATTAGAGGAAGGGAACGGTCCCATATAATAGAAGCCCCAAACATCAAATGGTTCAATAACAAGTGAATAGTTCATAGGCATTTCTTGACGTCTACTAATATTACCAATTCTTTGACATTCATCACAAGACAAGACAAACTTACGGGCATCTTTGAAGAGAGTAGGCCAATAAAAACCGGATTGCAACACCTTATGTGCAGTTCTATCTCCAGCGTGGTGTCCTCCATAAGCCTCGGAGTGACACTTGCGTAGGATCTGTTCCTGTTCATGCTCAGGTACACAACATCTAATAACACCATCTACTCCTTCTTTATAAAGGCGTGGGTCATCCCACAAGTAATGTCTTAAATCATATAATTTTTTTTCTTTTGCTGGTATGTGAAACTAGGTGGTATAAATTTAGCAACAATGTAATTAGCATAATCAGCATACCATGGAGCAGTACGAGAAGCATTTATGACAGCTAATTGTTCATCAGGAAAGCTATCATCAATAGGCAGTGGGTGCTACCTCTTGAGCATGCGTTGGTTTTCCCTTGAAGAGGAAAGGGTGATGCAACAAAGTAGCGTAAGTATTTCCCTCAGTTTTTGAGAACCAAGGTATCAATCCAGTAGGAGGCCACACGCAAGTCCATCGTACCTACACAAACAAATAAGAACCTTGCAACCAATGCGATAAAGGGGTTGTTAATCCCTTCACAGCCACATGCAAAAGTGAGATCTAATAGAGATGATAAGATAATATTTTTGGTATTTTTGTGATAAAGAATGAAAAGTGAAGATTACAAAATAAACGGGAGATTAATATGATGGAAAATAGACCCGGGGGCCATAGGTTTCACTAGTGGCTTCTCTCAAGATAGCATAAGTATTACGGTGGGTGAACAAATTACTGTCGAGCAATTGATAGAATTGAGCATAGTTATGAGAATATCTAGGCATGATCATGTATATAGGCATCACGTCCGCAACAAGTAGACCGACTCCTGCCTGCATCTACTACTATTACTCCACACATCGACCGCTATCCAGCATGCATCTAGAGTATTAAGTTCATAAGAACAGAGTAACGCATTAGGTAAGATGACATGATGTAGAGGGATCACTACAAAAAAATACACTTCCGTGATGATACGTGTTTGTCACAGTAGGTCACGTTTTCTGTCATGCATCTACATCCATGACACATTTATGACAGAATCAAGATAGTCATACCTGTGCTATCGTTGAAGTGTTCCATGACATTACCAAAATTATCATCACGGAAGTGTCCACTTCCATGACGATAAATCACGCGTCACAGAAGTGCTTTCGTCAAGGGTGACCGACACGTGGCATCCACCGTAACGGAACGCTGTTAAGTTATCGGGTCCGGTTTTGGATCCGATAACCCGTTAACAGCCCCGACCAATGGGGATTTTCCACGTGTAAAATCAACATTGGCTGGAGGAAACACGTGTCGGCTCACTGTTGGGACAGATGTCATCCACTCATTGGACCCAAAGCGCCTATGATACGTCAACACGTGGCATGGCCCAAGAGAGGCCCATTCCTGTGAAAAGGCCGGCCCGTTTGACTTGGTCAAAAGGTGGCGGGGCGGCCCACGGCAAGCATGTGAACAGCCTGTTCGCATATAGCCCATTTACAGCCCGCTAACCCGGGGGCCGTTTACGGCCTATCCGAATTAGGCCCAGTAGCGTCATCTGGGCCGTCCAATATAATTCTAGCCCGTTTTAACTTCCGGCCCATGTATGGCCCATGACGTCTTTCGGCCCATATGAGTCCCTTATTACTCTCAGCCCATTAACGGCCCGTGGTAAAACTGGCCCGTAATGAACAGTGTATCACTTTATACCCATTAACGGCACGTGGTGAAACTGGGCCGTAATGAACAGTGTATCAGTTTATACCCATTAACTGCCCATTATTCCGTTGGGCCGTTTCCAGGCCATGTTATCTTTCGGCCTTCTCGGAGCCCATTTATTCTTGGGCTTATTTCCACATTCGTTTACTTACGGCCCGTTACTGTCATTTTCTTCTTGTGGGCCAAATTCAGCCTGTGGTTACAGTCGGCCCGTTTGTGGCCCGTTAATATGTTGGGCCGTTTTCATAGCGTCATCAAAATACGACCGATTAATGACGGCCCGTTATGGTCGGCCCATGAACGGACGATTTCAACTCTAGCCCATTTACGGCCATAATGTGGTCTGTTATTGGCCCATGTTTGGCCAACCGATCATACGGCCCGTGGAAGGCCCATTGATGATATGGCCCATAGAAGGCCCATTGTGTCTACGGCCCATATAAGGCCCATTGTTTCTACGCCACATAGAAGGCCCATTGTTTCTACGGCCCTTAGAAGGCCCATTGTTTCTACGGCCCGTAGGAGGCCCATGTTAACTACAACCGGTGGGCATCAAAGTTCGCCAGTTCGCCACCAGTGCAAATATAGGGAACACCCTACACTATACAAAAATGGCTTGCTATTTTCTTCAGCCGGTGGCTGCATGTTAAGAACAAATTTTGTATCGCACCAAAACAAATTACAACTATAAAACAAAAGGAAGGTTGGCATGAAAGTTAACAGTCTAGCAGATAAATGCACCACCAAAAGTTCAGAAGCTCAGTTCATTTGACCTGACGGTTACGTTTTCATGATGTATTGTCCGATGGAGCACCATAACCTTCGCCTTCAGTTCTCCTAGGCTCTTGAACAACATAGAAAATGTCTGATAGTCCGGTTTCAAAACCATGCATATCTTGACAACATCGAACAATGTCTCTCCTTGTTTCACAAAGGGTCTCTGTTAGGGAATGGACTTGTGTCTGGAGCATAGATACAACATTGTTTTGAGCTTGCATATCTTGATCATGAGGCAGTTTGGACGAGATTGCCTTAACGACCAAGCCAGTATTACGCAGGAACGTGCTTTTGGCACTGTTAGTGGACAGGTACTGACCCACTGCAGCAAGAGCTGACATTGCGGTTATAGTTGCCTCGCCACCTTCAGAAGGTGGCGGTTCCACCATTTTTCCGTAGCTCGCTGAAAAGTTGAGGTTTTACATTAGTAGTACCAGAACAGAAGATATTAAGGAGGCAGCAAAACCAAACAAAATAGCTTTGGTCTATATACAGAACTTATTCTGGTGAACCCATGTAAAATAATAGTTTTATTTTATTGCAAAGTACATAATAAAACCAGGTTCCAAACATATGACCATGTACCATCGCTAATGTATTGTCTATTTCTTCACATTGTATTGAGGGCCAAGGATAAAGAGACGAAGTTTATAATATGGTAAGCATAGTATGACATCATTCATATCACAAAACAACTGAGAACAGACAAACATGCAATTGTAACGTTGTGTGGGCAAGTCCAGCACGGAACTAGATTACAGGTCAAGATCAAAGGAACATCACTCCTCTCTTTTAAACCTTGTAAGGTGCAATGATACGCTAAGACAATTGTGTATAAAATTGAAAAGAGTAATAGACATTGGCTGCAAACCATGCAGTTCAAGGCACAAGTCAGAGTAAGTAGTAGTTAAAAGGCCTTATCTGCAAATGCACATTCACGCATTTCACATCTTTCTACATCTACGGGAACCTACGAAAGGGTTAAGGTAAATTGCCTCTCTCTCTCCTCCCCTGATTTTCATGGTGGTGGGCCCCTCCCTTCCCCCAATCTACAATCAACAGCTCACATGTTTCACATTATGTTAATTACGTAACTGGGACTACATAGGTGTAGCATTACTCGTCCTAAAAAACCCAACTAAGCCAACCTCCCAGCATATTGCGCGGGAAAAGACCCGGGCGCGCCGTTTTAGTCAGGATTACCGGATTACTAGTAGTAGTATCGATGGACCACGCGAAGCAACAAGTTTTTTTTTGAGGGGGCGAAGCACCTAGTTTAAAAGGAAAAAAGGCGGTACACTCACAGCACCCCTGTCGCGGTCGCATTGCACCCCACACACGTTCGGTCCTGCACACGGCTCACGCAAACGGAACGCGCTTCGGCTTGCCTCTTCACTGACACATGGGACTGCACTTGGAGAAACCAACCATGCGCCAAACTCCCCCCGCCCACCGCGCGAAAATCCTCCCCCCACCCAAAAATTCCCCCCAAATCCTAGATTCAACCGCCCTTCGGCCAACTTGCCAATAATATTCCCCAAACCCCCTCCCCCCGTCCCCCTCCACTCCATTCGCTCCGCCAAAGCCGCCCTCCCCGCCACGCCGATACGTCGGCGCCGCGGTTCGTCGAGGGGACGCACGGCAATCCTCTCATAGCCACAGTACGCTCTCGTAGACTGCCATCCTCTAGCCGCGCTGCCACCGCTGGCGACGTTCTTGTGGAGGCTGGTGACGTTCGTGTGGAGACGCACGGCGGTCAGCTTCTCCCAGGGTACGCGCATTCTAGACTGAGGCCGCGTGCATGTCGGTGTAGCGCTGAATGTTAGCCGACAGACGCTGTTAATGTCAATGTTTGCCGAAGTAGTTTACAGTCAATATGCTCTGCTTAAGAAGCTTCCATGCCCTGTTCTGCACTCAATCTGCTTAGCTGAGATGGCATGCCAAGGCCGATTAGTTGCTAAAATATCCTGCCATATATTTATTGTGACGTAGATTGCCATGGTCTAGTAGCCAATCTGTTAGGTGAAATAGCTCTACACCGTTTTATACTCGATCTTTGTTGCTGCGATGGCCTTCGATAGTTCGATGGCTGTGTGCTCGGCCTCATTGACTGCTGAAATAGCCTGCCATAATTTAGCACTCAAATCTATTTGCTGAATTAGCTTTACATATATTTCGTTACTTAGATCTACTCGTCCAAATATCTTGCCATAGCTTTAGACATCGACCTAGGTATTTTCTTCTGGACTTCATAAAAAAGCATATATGTTTTTCCTGTAATATCTAGTAGAAGAACTAATTTGTATGTCTAACAGATGGACACGACTTGGATAACTTCTGCTCAAAGATTCTCCGCTGCATATGTCGAGGGGGTTGAAAACTTCATGAACTTTATCAGAGCTGAGTACGGTGGTCCGAAATCAGATGTGCTCTGCCCGTGTAGCAGTTGTATGAATTCAGTCACAAGACCCCAGTCAATTGTGCAAAATCATCTACACTTGTATGGGATGTCGGTCACATATACTAGGTGGGTTCATCATGGTGAAGCTGTGAACATCAATGTTATTGACTATGTGGAAGCAGCAGATCACCATCTTCATCTGCCTGATGCTCAGGTGGAAGAGGAGGAGGAGGAGGTGGTGGCGGAGCCAGTGAGTTTGACCAACATTGAAACAATGCTACGAAATGCTCGTGCATTCCGTGAACTTTTACCTGCAGAAGAAAAATGGTGGGCCCGCATGTTTCAACAATGCAACGTGGCTGTCACCCCAGGAAATAAGTTGTCGGTATTCTCAGCTATGGTTACCTTTCTTCAGGTGAAGCCATCTGAGCGGATGACCAACAAATCATTCGATGCGATGTTGGATGCTATCCACAAAGCTTTCCCAGATGCGTCCGAGCTGCCACACACCTACAGTAAAATGAAGAATTTCCTTCGTGCAGTTGGAATTGGATATGATATAATCCATGTTTGTAAGAATAATTGTGTTCTGTTCTAGAAGGATTATGACAACTTAAGTGAAAGCTCGAAATGCAAATCATCAAGATGGAAAGATGGCGATGCTGTGAAGCGGATTCCTCATAATGTTCTGAGACATTTTCCAATTACACCAAGATTGTAGAGGTTGTTTCATGATGCTGAAACAAGAGATGATGTATGCTACCTCTTGAGCACTGCGTTGGTTTTCCCTTGAAGAGGAAAGGGTGATGCAACAAAGTAGCGTAAGTATTTCCCTCAGTTTTTGAGAACCAAGGTATCAATCCAGTAGGAGGCTACGCGCGAGTCCCTCGTACCTACACAAAACAAATAACTCCTCGCGACCAACGCGATAAGGGGTTGTCAATCCCTTCACAGTCACTTACGAGAGTGAGATCTGATAGATATGATAGGATAATATTTTTGGTATTTTTGTGATAAAGATGCAAAGTAAAATAAAAGCAAAGTAAAAAAGCAAAGGAAATAACTAAGTGTTGGAAGATTAATATGATGAAGATAGACCCGGGGGCCATAGGTTTCACTAGTGGCTTCTCTCAAGAGCATAAGTATTTTACGGTGGGTGAACGAATTACTGTTGAGCAATTGACAGAACTGAGCATAGTTATGAGAATATCTAGGTATGATCATGTATATAGGCATCACGTCCGAGACAAGTAGACCGACTCCTGCCTGCATCTACTACTATTACTCCACTCATCGACCGCTATCCAGCATGCATCTAGAGTATTAAGTTCATGGAAACAGAGTAACGCCTTAAGCAAGATGACATGATGTAGAGGGATAAATTCATGCAATATGATAAAAACCCCATCTTGTTATCCTCGATGGCAACAATACAGTACATGCCTTGCTGCCCCAACTGTCACTGGGAAAGGACACCGCAAGATTGAACCCAAAGCTAAGCACTTCTCCCATTGCAAGAAAGATCAATCTAGTAGGCCAAACCAAACTGATAATTCGAAGAGACTTGCAAAGATAACCAATCATACATAAAAGAATTCAGAGAAGATTCAAATATTGTTCATAGATAATCTTGATCATAAACCCACAATTCATCGGTCTCAACAAACACACCGCAAAAAGAAGATTACATCAAATAGATCTCCACGAGAGAGGGGGAGAACATTGTATTGAGATCCAAAAAGAGAGAAGAAGCCATCTAGCTACTAACTATGGACCCGAAGGTCTGAGGTAAACTACTCACACTTCATCGGAGAGGCTATGATGATGATGTAGAAGCCCTCCGTGATGGATGTCCCCTCCGGCTGAGCTCCGGAACAGGCCCCAAGATGGGATCTCGTGGGTACAGAAGGTTGCGGCGGTGGAATTAGGTTTTTGGCTCCGTATCTGATCGTTTGGGGGTACGTAGGTATATATAGGAGGGAGGAGTACGTCGGTGGAGCAACAGGGGGCCCACGAGGGTGGAGGGCGCGCCCTGGGGGGAGGGCGCTCCCCTACCTCGTGGCCTCCTCTTTTGTTTCTTGACGTAGGGTCCAAGTCTCCTGGATCATAATCTTCCTAAAAATCACGTTCCCGAAGGTTTCATTCGGTTTGGACTCCGTTTGATATTCCTTTTCTGCGAAACTCTGAAATAGGCAAAAAAACAGCAATTCTGGGCTGGGCCTCCGGTTAATAGGTTAGTCCCAAAAATAATATAAAAGTGGATAAAAAAGCCCAATATTGTCCAAAACAGTAGATAATATAGCATGGAGCAATTAAAAATTATAGATACGTTGGAGACGTATCAAGCATCCCCAAGCTTAATTCCTGCTCGTCCTCAAGTAGGTAAATGATAAAAACAGAATTTTTGATGCGGAGTGCTACTTGGCATAATTTCAATGTAGTTCTTCTTAATTGTGGTATGAATATTCAGATCCGAAAGATTCAAGACAAAAGTTTAATATTGACATAAAAATAATAATACTTCAAGCATACTAACAAAGCAATCATGTCTTCTCAAAATAACATGGCCAAAGAAAGTTATCCCTACAAAATCATATAGTCTGGCTATGCTCTATCTTCACCACACAAAGTGTTTAAATCATGCACAACCCCGATGACAAGCCAAGCAATTGTTTCATACTTTTGACGTTCTCAAACTTTTTCAATCTTCACGCAATACATGAGCGTGAGCCATGGATATAGCACTATATGTGGAATAGAATGGTGGTTGTGGAGAAGACAAAAAGGGAGAAGATAGTCTCACATCAACTAGGCGTATCAACGGGCTATGGAGATGCCCATCAATAGATATCAATGTGAGTGAGTAGGGATTGCCATGCAGCGGATGCACTAGAGCTATAAGTATATGAAATCTCAACGAAAGAAACTAAGTGGGTGCTTGCTCACGAAGACCTAGGGCATTTCGAGGAAGCCCATCATTGGAATATACAAGCCAAGTTCCATAATGAAAAATTCCCACTAGTATATGAAAGTGACAAAATGAGAGACTCTCTTTCATCAAGATCATGGTGCTACTTTGAAGCACAAGTGTGGTAAAAGGATAGTAACATTGTCCCTTCTCTCTTTTTCCCTCATTTTTTTTATTTTTTATCCGGAGTCTCATCCCGAATGGTGGGGGAATCATAGTCTCCATCATCCTTTTCCTCACTTGGGACAATAGTCTAAAAATGAAGATCATCACACTTTTATTTTCTTACAACTCGACAATTACAACTCGATACTTAGAACAAAATATGACTCTATATGAATGCCTCCGGCGGTGTACCGGGATATGCAATGAATCAAGAGCAACATGTATGAAAGAATTATGAACGGTGGCTTTGCCACAAATACGATGTCAACTACATGATCATGCTAAGCAATATGACAATGATGGAGAGTGTCATAATAAACGGAACGGTGGAAAGTTGCATGGAAATATATCTCGGAATGGCTATGGAAATGCCATGATAGGTAGGTATGGTGGCTGTTTTGAGAAAGGTATATGGTGGGTGTATGATACCGGCGAAAAGTGCGCGGTATTAGAGAGGCTAGCAATGGTGGAAGGAAGAAAGGTGCGTATAATCCATGGACTCAACATTAGTCATAAAGAACTCGTATACTTATTGCAAAAATCTACAAGTTATCAAAGCAAAGTATTACGCGCATGCTCCTAGGGGGATAGGTTGGTAGGAAAAGACCATCCCTCGTCCCCGACCGCCACTCATAAGGAAGACAATCAATAAATAAATCATGCTCCGACTTCATGACATAACGGTTCACCATACGTGCATGCTACGGGAATCACAAACTTTAATACAAGTATTGCTCAAATTCACAACTACTCAACTAGCATTACTCTAATATCACCATCTTTATATCTCAAAACAATTATCAAGCATCAAACTTTTCTTAGCTTTCAACACACTCATAAGAAAGTTTTTACAAATCTTGAATACCAAGCATATTAGGATTATTTAAGCAATTTACCATGCTATTTAAGACTCTCAAAATAATCTAAGTGAAGCATGAGAGATCAATAGTTTCTATAAAACAAATCCACCACCGTGCTCTAAAAGATATAAGTGAAGTACTAGAGCAAAACTATATAACTCAAAAGATATAAGTGAAGCACATAGAGTATTCTAACAAATTCCAAATCATGTATGGCTCTCTCAAAAGGTGTGTACAGCAAGGATGATTGTGGTAAACTAAAAAGCAAAGACTCGAATCATACAAGACGCTCCAAGCAAAACACATATCATGTGGTGAATAAAAATATAGCTCCAAGTAAAGTTACCGGTGGAAGTAGACGAAAGAGGGGATGCCTTCCGGGGCATCCCAAAGCTTTGGCTTTTTGGTGTCCTTATATTATCTTGCGGGTGCCATGGGCATCCCCAAGCTTAGGCTCTTGCCACTCCTTGTTCCATAATCCATCAAAATCTTTCACCCAAAACTTGAAAACTTCACAACACAAAACTCAACAGAAATCTCGTGAGCTCCGTTAGCGAAAGAAAAAAAAAGACCACTTCAAGGTACTGTAATGAACTCATTCTTTATTTATATTAGTCTTAAACCTACTGTATTCCAACTTCTCTATGGTTTATAAACTATTTTACTAGCCATAGATTCATCAAAATAAGCAAACAACACACGAAAAACAGAATCTGTCAAAAACAGAACAGTCTGTAGTAATCTGTAACTAACGCAAACTTCTGGAACTCCAAAAAATCAGCCAAAATAGGAAGACCTAGACAATTTTTTTATTGATCATCAGCAATTGGAATCACTATTTTATCACGTTCTGGTGATTTTTAACAATTGTTTTTGTGAACAGAAAGTTTCTGGAAATTACAGCAAGATCAAATAACTATCATCCAAGAAGATCCTATAGGTTTAACTTGGCACAAACACTAATTGAAACATAAAAACACATCTAACCAGAGTCTAGATCAAATATTTATTCCTAAACAGAAGCAAAAGCAAAAAAACTAAAAATAACATTGGGTTGCCTCCCAACAAGCGCTATCGTTTAACGCCCCTAGCTAGACATAAAAGCAAGGATAGATCTAGGTATTGCCATATTTGGTAGGCAATCCATAAGTGGCTCTCATGATAGATTCATATGGTAATTTTATTTCCTTCCTAGGGAAGTGTTCCATGCCCTTCTATAATGGAAATTGGAATCTAATATTCCCTTCCTTCATATCAATAATTGCACCAATCGTTCTAAGTAAAGGTCTACCAAGAATAATAGGACATGAAGGATTGCAATCTATATCAAGAACGATAAAATCTACGGGCACATAGTTCCTATTTGCAACAATAAGAACATCATTAATTCTTCCCATAGGTTTCTTAATAGTGGAATCCGCAAGGTTCAAGTTTAGAGAGCAATAATCAAAATCACGGAAATCTAGCAAATCACACAAAGTTTTTGGAATAGTAGAAACACTAGCACCCAAATCACATAAAGCATAGAACTCATGATCATTAATCTTAATTTTAATAGTAGGTTCCCACTCATCATAAAGTTTTCTAGGGATAGAAACTTCCAACTCAAACTTTTCTTCATAAGATTACATCAAGGCATCAACGATAAGTTTAGTAAACGCTTTATTTTGACTATAAGCATGAGGAGAATTTAGCATGGATTGCAACAAGGAAATACAATCAATCAAAGAGAAATTTTCATAATTAAATTCCTTGAAATCCAAAATAGTGGGTTTAGCAACATCTAGGGTTTTGATTTCTTCAATCCCACTTTTATCAATTTTATTATCAAGATCTAAAAACTCCGAATTTTTGGAACGCCTTCTAGGTAAAGGTGGATCATATTCAGTCCCATCATTATCAAGATTCATATTGCAAAACAAAGATTTAATAGGGGACACATCAATAACTTTTGGATCTCCATCTTTACTTTCATAGAAATTTGAAAAACACGCTTTCATTAAGCAATCTTTCTTAGCGCACATCCTAGCGGTTCTTTCTTTGCACTCATCAATGGAAATTCTCATGGATTTGAGAGACTCATTGATATCATGCTTAGGAGGAATAGATCTAAGCTTTAAAGAATCAACATCAAGAGAAATTCTATCAACGTTCCTAGCCAATTCATCAACTTTAAGCAATTTCTCTTCAAGCAAAGCATTGAAATTCTTTTGCGAATTCATAAACTCTTTAACACTAGTCTCAAATTTAGAGGGCATCTTATTAAAATTTCCATAAGAGTTGTTGTAGGAATTTCCATAATTATTAGAGGAATTACTAGGATAAGGCCTAGGATTAAAGTTTCCTCTATACGCGTTGTTACCAAAATTATTCCTACCAACAAAATTCACATCCATAGATTCATTATTATTCTCAATCAAAGTAGACACAGGCATATCATTAGGATCAGAAGAAACACTCTTAGTAGCAAATAATTTCATAAGTTCATCCATCTTTCCACTCAAAACATTAATTTCTTCTATCGCATGCACTTTTTTATTAGTAGATCTTTCAGTGTGCCATTGAGAATAATTAACCATAATATTATCTAGGAGTTTAGTAGCTTCTCCTAAAGTGATTTCCATAAAAGTGCCTCCCGCGGCCGAATCTAAAAGATTTCTAGAAGCAAAATTCAATCCGGCATAAAATTTTTGTATAATCATCCACAAATTCAAACCATGAGTAGGGCAATTACGTATCATTAATTTCATCCTCTCCCAAGCTTGTGCAACATGTTCATGATCAAGTTGCTTAAAATTCATAATATCGTTTCTAAGAGAGATGATCTTAGCGGGAGGAAAATACTTAGAGATAAAAGCATCTTTGCACTTGTTCCAAGAATCAATACTATTTTTAGGCAAAGACGAAAACCAAGCTTTAGCACGATCTCTAAGCGAAAAAGGAAATAGCTTCAATTTAACAATATCATTATCAACATCTTTCTTCTTTTGCATATCACACAAATCAACGAAGCTATTTAGATGAGTAGCGGCATCTTCACTAGGAAGGCCGGCGAATTAATCTTTCATGACAAGATTCAACAAAGCAGCATTGATTTCACAAGATTCAGTATCGGTAAGAGGAGCAATCAGAGTGCTAAGGAAATCATTATTGTTGGTATTGGTAAAGTCACACAATTTGGTATTATCTTGAGCCATCGTGACAAACAAGCAATCCAACACACGAGCAAACAAAAAGCAAGCGAAAAAGAGGCAAACGGAAAAGAGAGGGCGAATAAAACGGCAAGGGTGAAGTGGGGAAGAGGAAAAAGAGAGGCAAATGGCAAATAATGTAATGCGGGAGATAAGGGATTTGTGATGGGTACTTGGTATGTTGACTTTTGCGTAGACCACCCCGACAATGGCGCCAGAAATCCTTCTTGCTACCTCTTGAGCACTGCGTTGGTTTTCCCTTGAAGAGGAAAGGGTGATGCAGCAAAGTAGCGTAAGTATTTCCCTCAGTTTTTGAGAACCAAGGTATCAATCCAGTAGGAGGCTACGCGCGAGTCCCTCGTACCTACACAAAACAAATAACTCCTCGCAACCAACGCGATAAGGGGTTGTCAATCCCTTCACGGTCACTTACGAGAGTGAGATCTGATAGATATGATAGGATAATATTTTTGGTATTTTTGTGATAAAGATGCAAAGTAAAATAAAAGCAAAGTAAAAAAGCAAAGGAAATAACTAAGTGTTGGAAGATTAATATGATGAAGATAGACCCGGGGGCCATAGGTTTCACTAGTGGCTTCTCTCAAGAGCATAAGTATTTTACGGTGGGTGAACGAATTACTGTTGAGCAATTGACAGAATTGAGCATAGTTATGAGAATATCTAGGTATGATCATGTATATAGGCATCACGTCCGAGACAAGTAGACCGACTCCTGCCTGCATCTACTACTATTACTCCACTCATCGACCGCTATCCAGCATGCATCTAGAGTATTAAGTTCATGGAAACAGAGTAACGCCTTAAGCAAGATGACATGATGTAGAGGGATAAATTCATGCAATATGATAAAAACCCCATCTTGTTATCCTCGATGGCAACAATACAGTACATGCCTTGCTGCCCCAACTGTCACTGGGAAAGGACACCGCAAGATTGAACCCAAAGCTAAGCACTTCTCCCATTGCAAGAAAGATCAATCTAGTAGGCCAAACCAAACTGATAATTCGAAGAGACTTGCAAAGATAACCAATCATACATAAAAGAATTCAGAGAAGATTCAAATATTGTTCATAGATAATCTTGATCATAAACCCACAATTCATCGGTCTCAACAAACACACCGCAAAAACAAGATTACATCGAATAGATCTTCACGAGAGAGGGGGAGAACATTGTATTGAGATCCAAAAAGAGAGAAGAAGCCATCTAGCTACTAACTATGGACCCGAAGGTCTGAGGTAAACTACTCACACTTCATCGGAGAGGCTATGATGATGATGTAGAAGCCCTCGATGATGGATGTCCCCTCCGGCGGAGCTCCGGAACATGCCCCAAGATGGGATCTCGTGGGTACAGAAGGTTGCGGCGGTGGAATTAGGTTTTTGGCTCCGTATCTGATCATTTGGGGGTACGTAGGTATATATAGGAGGAAGGAGTACGTCGGTGGAGCAAAAGGGGCCCACGAGGGTGGAGGGCGCGCCCTGGGGGGGTGGGCGCTCCTCCCTACCTCGTGGTCTCCTCTTTTGTTTCTTGACGTAGGGTCCAAGTCTCCTGGATCATAATCTTCCTAAAAATCACGTTCCCGAAGGTTTCATTCCGTTTGGACTCCGTTTGATATTCCTTTTCTGCGAAACTCTGAAATAGGCAAAAAACAGCAATTCTGGGCTAGGCCTCCGGTTAATAGGTTAGTCCCAAAAATAATATAAAAGTGGATAATAAAGCCCAATATTGTCCAAAACAGTAGATAATATATCCTGGAGCAATCAAAAATTATAGATACGTTGGAGATGTATCAATGTAATGTGGCATTCTAGGAACCAGGAGTACGGAGATCAGAATGTAATGAGCCATCCATCACATGGTAGTGAGTGGAAAAGCTTCAATCAGAAACACGAAAAGTTTGCTGCTGACCCGAGAAACATTAGACTTGGCTTAGCTTCAGGTGGATTTAACCCATTTGGCCACCGGAGCGCCACATATAGCATGTGGCCAGTGCTTGTTATCCCTTACAACATGCCTCCAAATGTCTGCACCAAAGAATCAAACTACATGATGGCCTTGCTCATCCCAGGTCCAAAAAGTCCTGGAAAGGATTTTGATTTGTTCATGGAGCCTCTTGTGGAGGAACTTCAACAGCTATGGAGGGGTGTTCTCACTCGAGACCTATATAGCAGCCCACTAGGTGATTTCTTTCTGTGTGCTATTATAATTTGGTGCATCCATGATTATCCGGCTTTGGGCACTATGTCAGGGCGAACGACACATGGTTATAATGCATGTGTTCGCTGTGACAGGAATCCGCTGTCATATGCAATACTTAGCAAGATCTGTTACATTGGACACCGCCGTTTCCTCGCCAAGGATAAGCCGCATCCTAGAAAATACTGAAGACATGTGTTCAATGCAAAGCATGAAAACCGTGATGCGCCAAAGAGGCTCACCGCCGATGAGTTGCAAGTGGAATTAGAGAAGGTCAGGCATATTACACCAGGAAACCATCCTGATAATGGTAGCGGGAAAAGGAAGCGTGGCAGGGCAGAAGAGAGATTATTGTTTACCCGTAGGTCCACTTTGTGGGACTTGGAGCATTGGAAAGATTTGGATCTGCGGCATAATCTTGATGTGATGCACATCGAGAAAAATATATGTGACATCATTATCGGCACACTTCTTAATATTGAAGGCAAGACAAAAGATACCTTAAAATCTAGGATTGATTTGACACACCTGGGTATCAGACAGGATTTGCATGTGCAAGATGAAGGTAAACCACGGGATATGGCACCAGCTGCGTACGTCTTGGACAAGGTAAAAAGAAAAGAATTCTGTGAGGTCCTGTCACGCGTGAGATTCCCACATGGATTTGCTTCCAACCCTGAAAGGAGAGTCGGTGCAGATGGAAACAAGGTACAAGGGTTGAAAACTCATGACTGCCACGTCCTACTTCAAAGGGTTTTACCTGTTATCCTTAGAGGATTGGGCCGCCCTGACTTATACGGAGCAGTTGCAGAGTTGGGACAATTCTTCAGGGAACTCTGCAGTAGAAATATCAGGATAGATGCTTTGGAGCGTCTTAGAGACAAGATACCAACTATCCTATGCGACCTTGAGAAGATATATCCTCCAGCCTTCTTTGGCTGTTCATCTACCTGATGAGGCACTACTTAGAGGTCCAGTACAGTATGGCTGGATGTACCCTATTGAAAGGCGGCTAGGCACTTTCAAGGGCTATGTTAGGAACAGAGCTAGACCTGAGGGTTCCATTGCAGAGGCCTACATTGCTAAAGAAGTGTTGACATTCTGCTCAAAATACATTGAAGCAGCTGATCAGCTTAGCAAAGAGGTGGGTGAAGATAATCCCAGGCTCAATGTTTTCGATTATTCTGTTCGAGTTACAGGGAAGAGTCGACAAGAGGACAAACCTAAAGATTTGGACAAAATGGTTTGGTATGTGTTGAATAACTGTCCTGAGATACTACCTTATATCAAGTAAGTGCTAAGTACTGCAGCTTATACATCGTAATCTACAAAGCTTGCAGCACATTCTTATATATTTAGATGTTTGACACGATCACTATGTTGTGCAGCATCTACAAAAATGAGTTATTGCTGCAAAATCCAAGAAACATTGACAAACTGGTTATGGCAGGATTTGCGAAATGGTTCAAGAGCCATGTAAGCTTTTGAATTGGAATGTCAGTTTTGTTAATATATCGAGTACATAAGATAATCAGCTTGTCTATTTTCTAACGATAGGTTAAGAAGATGCGAGAGGATGGGCAGGCAGTTGATGATGCCCTTTAGTCACTAGCAATGGGTCCTGATACTCGGGTAAGACATTATGAATCTTGCGTTATTGGAGATGTGCGCTACAACACCCTTGCACGAGACGAAGGCAGGAAGACACAAAACAGTGCCATCATGAGCACGGATACGTATGACAAAGAGATAACTATGCTAACATAACAGACATTGTTCAGTTGCAGTATATCTCCAATTTCGAGGATCATCGGTGTGTGGTTCTGTTGTGCTGTCGTTGGTATAAGCTGTTTTCCAGGATCCCAAAACCCAGAGCTGATGATTATTTCAAATCCATCAATGTCAAGGCGGCGTACCAGACCAACGAGCCTTTTATTTTGGCAAATCAAGCAACACAGATATTTTTCTTGGAAGACACATTTGCACGTAGCGATGACTGGAGAGTATTGCAAAGGTTTGAGCAAAGGAATTCGTTTAATGAAGTTGCACAACAAGATGATGCTTACACTGCTCCTGATATACAAGATAACACAGATGTTCCTAATATCTTTGAGAACCATCACGTCAATGACGCCGGCGAAAAGATTGCCTGTCGTGCTGTGGACATACAAGAGTTGATCAAGAAGAAGCCAACGTTCGAGGACGTTGAGGACGAAGAAGAAGATGACACCGTGGGGAATTACGATTCAGACTGATACACATGGCGAAGATGTTGACGCTGCTGCTGCGGATGATGATTACATTGCTTTTGTCGTATTTGCCTGTCAGAAGACGTTTTTTATCTACTATGTGAAATTGTGTTTGCTATGACAACTGAAACCTGATGAACATGTTGTTTAGTATTTTCCTGTGAGAACATCACTTGTTATGCATGCTGATTTGTGTTTGGTGATTGTATGACGACTAAAACATGATGACATTGTTGTTTAGTTGTACTCATATTTGGCTGTGAAACTTGAATTTGATGACATAGTTTGTTGTTGGACTGCAATTTGCTTGACATCTTCGAATGAGAACAAAGCTGACCCGACAGGGCCTCTGCTAATTTATTTATTTATTACCAAAAGGGCCTCTACCCCCTGATTTCCGTTAATACAAATCATTAGATGTTCACAACACTACGCCCAGCCTGCTACACAGGTTTCATTCATTACTAGTTTCAGCAAAGTTCTCATGTCATAGCCACTGAATACATCACGAGTGCTACATACACTGCAAATAAAGAAACAATCATCCTACAGAGCACATTGATTTTGCCCATTATCTGCACAAGCTCTTTCATCTCCTCATTGCCGTCAAGGCCGTTCAGCAGCTGTTGCTTGGCCATGATTAGAGGAACTGCATCTTTAACCTTCTGCTCTGCATCTTCCTCTTCTGTCGTTCCTTCAGTTACTTCTCCAACACCCCAACCTGCTGGTATTGGGATTCCTCGGCTAACCAAATAATCAACGTAGTTGCACTCCCCCACATCAGCAACTTCCCAGAAATACAAATCACACGAATCTTCCCTTTTCTGCACGAATCAAATTGGAAGATCATCAACCCAACTATTAAAAAAAATCAGCAACTGAAAGCAGCAGAACAACACTTAAACATATTATTACCCCATGATTCGGGCATTTGTAGAAGACTCGGCCAGGGTTGAGGATTATGGTTGAGACGCGACGGATGACTCTGCATGATTTGCAGCAGTGGCACCACACCAACGGCAGCGGGCTACGATGAGCAACCGGCCACGGTGCGCATGCCGGTGGGGGTGTGATGAGACCCACAGGCGATGGTACGGGTGGCGACTTGACGCATATTTGGTTGTTGCCTGCTGAAGAGCAGGTGGACGAGCAGCCAGCAGACATGGTTGCTGCGGCCAGAGCTTCTGATGCTAGGCAGTGTAAGTAGAGAAGAGGAGAAGCGAACATTGGATATGTCAGTTTGATTACTTGTAGAGTAGCATAGCACCATATATAGTCATAGTCTAGGTTTGGATTCGAACCAGCTACAGGAGCACGTCTCTCTTTTTTCTAAAACTCAGCAACGTATCTTTACAGGTACACTAGCTTATTCTGTACGCCTTCTCAAGTCTTTGATTCCTCCACCTGACATCTGGGACCCATCGGAAGGGCCTCTGTATTTCACGAAAAAAAACATGCCCCCCGCTGACAGGTCGGACCCACCAGCTATCTTCGCACGCAAGGAAGTGCCTCCTTATTATGCAAAAAAATGAATACTCCCCCTGCCAGCTGGAACCCAGCATAATGGGAGGCTGACTTGTGGGCCTACCAAGTTGACGGGGATGGAGGGCTTTCTCAACTTAGTAAAAATGAATGATTCTAGCTCCAGTTACCGTACGATGTTCATCCAACGGCAGTAGTGCTTCTTCAACCTCTGGTCTTCTTGCTCCAGCCGCCCAAACCAGCGCCGGTCGTGCCGCGTGCTCCTGCCCCCCGTGGCCGGCTGTGCTGTCGCGGAGGCCTCACCGCCCCCTACTACTCCCACCGCTGGCTAGGGCATCCCACTACTCACCCACACCCCCTGTTATTCTGCGGCGACGGCAGCCTCACACCGCAGCCGAACCAATGAACCCTCGTACTCCTCTCCGCGTGGGCATCCACTGCAGCGTCTTCCCCGGCTCCATGTCGTCCCCTTCCTAGGCCTCGCCGTCGTCCACCGCCTTGGTGCTCTCGGCGCGGCGTGGTCAATGTGGTCAGCGACCGACTTCCATCGGAAGAGTACTGGTACGTGGAGAGGCTGACAGCTGGGTCCACGGCCACAGCCCAGTTTTTTTGTGATTTGCCAAGTAAGTCGCTTTGTCAGGCCTGTTGGGCTACAAATCTTTCAAGACGAGGAGAGCTTCATTCGGCTAGCCTAGAAAATGGTGTATCAGTAATGAGAAATGGGTTGTACATTTTTTAGTTTCAAATTTCTTTTTTTCATTTCGAGATTTTAAATTGCATTGATTTTTATGCATGGTGAATTTGTTGGATTTTATGCATGGCTGTACATTTTGGGCTGCAAATCTTTCAAGCCAATCAATTGTATTCCAACTTCTCTATGGTTCATAAACTCCATTACTAGCCATAGATTCATCAAAATAAGCAAACAACACACGAAAAACAGAATCTGTCAAAAACAGAATAGTCTGTAGTAATCTATATCTAACGCAAACTTCTGTAACTCAGAAAACTCTAACAAAATAGGATGACCTAGATAATTTTTTTATTGATCTACTGCAATTGGAATCAGTATTTTATCACGTTCTGGTGATTTTTAACAATTGTTTTCGTGAACAGAAAGTTTCTGACTTTTTCAGCAAGATCAAATAACTATCATCCGAGAAGATCATATAGGTTTTACTTGGCACAAACACTAATTAAAACATAAAAACAAATCTAACCAGAGGCTAGATCAAATATTTATTCCTAAACAGGAGCAAAAAGCAAAGAAACAAAAATAATATTGGGTTGCCTCCCAACAAGCGCTATCGTTTAACGCCCCTAGCTTGGCATAAAATCAAGGATAGATCTAGGTATTGCCATCTTTGGTAGGCAATCCATAAGTGTCTCTCATAATAGATTCATAAGGTAACTTAATTTTCTTTGTAGGAATGTGTTCCATGCCTTTCCTTAATGGGAATTGGAATCTAATATAACCTTCTTTCATATCAATAATTGCACCAATCGTTCTAAGAAAAGGTCTACCAAGAATAATAGGACATGAAGGATTGCAATCTATATCAAGGACACATAAATCTACGGGCAAATAATTCCTATTTGCAACAATAAGAACATCATTAATTCTTCCCATAGGTTTCTTAATGGTGGAATCCGCAAGATGCAAGTTTAAAGAACAATCATCAAATTCACGGAAACGTAGCGAATCACACAAAGTTTTTGGAATCGTGGAAACACTAGCACCCAAATCACACAAAGCATAGCATTCGTGATCTTTAATTTTAATTTAATAGTAGGTTCCCACTCATCATAAAGTTTTCTAGGGATAGAAACTTCCAATTCAAGCTTTTCTTCATAAGATTGCATTAAAGCATCAACGATATGTTTGGTAAAAGCCTTATTTTAACTATAAGCATCCGGAGAATTTAGCACGGATTGCAACAAGGAAATACAATCTATTAAAGAAAAATTATCATAATTAAATTCCTTGAACTCCAAGATAGTGGGTTCATTGCTATGTAAAGTTTTGACCTCTTCCATCCCACTTTTACCAATTTTTGCATCAAGATCTAAAAACTCCGAATCATTGGGACGCCTTTTAACTAAAGTTGACTCATCTCCAGTCCCATCATAATCAAGATTAATATTGTAAAACAAAGATTTAATAGGGGACACATCAATCACTTTTAGATCTTCATCCTTATTATCATGAAAACTAGAAGAACACGCTTTCACAAAGCAATCTTTTTTAGCACGCATCCTAGCGGTTCTTTCTTTGCACTCATCAATGGAAATTCTCATAGCCTGGAGAGACTCATTGATATCATGCTTAGGTGGAATAGATCTAAGTTTCAAAGAATCAACATCAAGAGAAATTCTATCCACGTTCCTAGCCAACTCATCAATCTTAGGCAATTTTTCTTCAAGCGAAGCATTGAAATTCTTTTGAGAAATCATAAATTCTTTAACACTAGTCTCAAAATCAGAGGGCGTCTTATTAGAATTTCCATAAGAGTTGTTGTAGGCATTACCATAATTATTAGAGGAATTACTAGGATACGGCCTAGGGTTAAAATTTCCTCTATAAGCATTGTTACCAAAATTGTTCCTACCAACAAAATTCACATCCATAGGTTCATTATTATTCTCAATCAAGGTAGACAAAGGCATATCATTGGGATCAGAAGAAACACTCTTATTAGCAAACAATTTCATAAGTTCATCTATCTTTCCACTCAAAACATTAATTTCATCTATCGCATGCACTTTTTTACTAGTAGATCTTTCAATGTGCCATTGAGAATAATTAACCATAATATTATCTAGGAGTTTAATAGCTTCTCTTAAAGTGATTTCCATAAAATTGCCTCCCGCGGCCGAATCTAAAAATTTCTAGAAGCAAAATTCAATCCGGCATAATTTTTTTGTATAATCATCCATAAATTCAAACCATGTGTAGGGAAATTACGTATCATTAATTTCATCCTCTCCCAAGCTTGTGCAACATGTTCATGATCAAGTTGTTTAAAATTCATAATATCGTTTCTAAGAGAGATGATCTTAGCAGGAGGAAAATATTTAGAGATAAAAGCATCTTTGCACTTATTCCATGAATCAATACTATTTTTAGGCAAAGACGAAAACCAAGTTTGAGCACGATCTCTAAGCGTAAAAGGAAATAGCTTCAATTTGACAATATCATTGTCCACATCTTTCTTCTTTTGCATATCACACAAATCAACAAAGCTATTTAGATGGGTAGCAGCATCTTCGCTAGGAAGACCGGCGACTTGATCTTTCATGACAAGATTCAGCAAAGCAGCATTAATTTCACAAGATTCAACATCAGTAAGAGGAGCAATCGGAGTGCTAAGAAAATCATTGTTGTTGGTATTGGCAAAGTCACATAATTTAGTATTATCTTGAGCCATCGTGACAAACAAGCAATCCAACACACAAGCGAATAAGAAGCAAGCGACGAAGAGGCAAACAGAAAGAGAGGGCGAATAAAACGGCAAGGGTGAAGTGGGGGAGAGGAAAACGAGAGGCAAATGGCAAATAATTTAATGCGAGGGATAAGAGTTTGTGATGGGTACTTGGTATGTCTTGACTTGTGCTTAGACTCCCCGGCAATGGCGCCAGAAATCCTTCTTGCTACCTCTTGAGCATGTGTTGGTTTTCCCTTGAAGAGGAAAGGGTGATGCAGCAAAGTAGTGTAAGTATTTCCCTCAGTTTTTTAGAACCAAGGTATCAATCCAGTAGGAGGCCACACGCAAGTCCCTCGTACCTACACAAACAAATAAGAACCTTTTAACCAAAGCGATAAAGGGGTTGTCAAACCCTTCACGACCACTTGCAAAAGTGAGATCTGATAGAGATGATAAGATAATAATTTTGGTATTTTTGTGATAAAGAATGAAAAGTAAAGATTGCAAAATAAACGGCGACAGAAATAGCTAGTTGACGGGAGATTAATATGATGGAAAATAGACCCGAGGGCCATAGGTTTCACTAGTGGCTTCTCTCATGATAGCATAAGTATTACAGTGGGTGAACAAATTACTGTCGGGCAATTGATAGAATTGAGCATAGTTATGAGAATATCTAGGCATGATCATGTATATAGGCATCACGTCCGCAACAAGTAGACCGACTCCTGCCTACATCCACTACTATTACTCCACACATCGACCGCTATCCAGCATGCATCTAGAGTATTTAGTTCATAAGAACAGAGTAACGCATTAGGTAAGATGACATGATGTAGAGGGATAAACTCAAGCAATACGAAATAAAACCCATCTTTTTATCCTCGATGGCAACAATACAATACGTGTCGTTTCCCCTACTGTCACTGGGATCGAGCACCGCATGATTAAACCCAAAGCTAAGCACTTCTCCCATTGCAAGAAAGATCAATCTAGTAGGCCAAACCAATCTGATAATTCGAAGAGACTTGCAAAGATAACCAATCATACATAAAAGAATTCAGAGGAGATTCAAATATTGATCATAAACCCACAATTCATCGGATCTCGACAAACACACTGCAAAAAGAGTTACATCAAATAGAACTCCAAGAAGATCGAGGAGAACTTTGTATTGAGATCCAAAGAGAGAGAAGAAGCCATCTAGCTAATAACTATGGACCCGAAAGTCTGTGGTAAACTACTCACACATCATCGGAGAGGCTATGGTGTTGATGTAGAAGCGTAGGTCGGTGGAGCCATGAGGGGCCCATGTGGGTGGAGGGCGCACCCAGGGGGGTAGGCGTGCCCCCTGCCTCGTGGCCTCCTCGTTGATTAGTTGACGTCCACTCCAAGTCCTCTTGATCACGTTTGTTCCAAAAATCATGCTCCCGAAGGTTTCATTTCGTTTGTACTCCGTTTGATATTCCTTTTATGCGAAACACTGAAATAGGCAAAAAACAGCAATTTGCACTAGGCCTTGGGTTAATAGGTTAATC
This sequence comes from Triticum aestivum, assembly GCF_018294505.1. Classification (NCBI taxonomy): domain Eukaryota; kingdom Viridiplantae; phylum Streptophyta; class Magnoliopsida; order Poales; family Poaceae; genus Triticum; species Triticum aestivum. The sequence continues at coordinate 166,984,424 of NC_057796.1, forward strand.
CCAAAAATAATATAAAAGTGTATAATAAAGCCCATTAAACATCCAAAACAGAATATATAATAGCATGGAGCAATCAAAAATTATAGCTACGTTGGAGACGTATCAGTGGGTCATCAAAAACATTCTCTAACCTAGACAAGTTGTCTGCAACGGGGTTCTCAGCTCCCTTTCTATCAATAATATGCAAATAAAATTCTTGTAGCAAGAGAACCAATCTAATAAGTCTATGTTTAGCATCCTTCTTTTCCATAAGATATTTAATAGCAGCATGATCAGTGTGAACAGTTACTTTAGAATCAACAATGTAAGGTCTGAACTTATCACAAGCAAATACAATTGCTAAAAATTCTTTTTCAGTAGTAGCATAATTTCTCTGGGCACTGTCTAGAGTTTTACTAGCATATTGGATAACATTTAATTACTATCAACTCTTTGTCCTAGAACAGCACCTACAGCATAATCACTAGCATCACACATAATTTCAAAGGGTAAATTCCAATCAGGTGGCTAAACAATAGGTGCAGAAATCAAGGCTTTCTTAAGTATTTCAAATGCTTCTACACAATCATCATCAAAGACAAATGGAACATCTTTTTGTAAGAGATTAGTCAGAGGCCTAGAAATTTTAGAGAAGTCCTTAGTGAACCTCCTATAAAAACCGGCATGACCAAGGAAACTTCTTATACCTTTAATGTCCTTAGGACATGACATCTTTTCAATAGCATCAACTTTAGCTTTATCAACTTCAATACCTCTTTCGGAAATTTTATGCCCCAAGACAATACCTTCATTAACCATAAAGTGGCACTTCTCCCAATTCAAGACAAGATTAGTTTCTTCACATCTCTGCAAAACTCGATCAAGGTTGCTTAAGCAATCATCAAAAGAAGTTCCATACACGGAGAAATCATCCATGAAAACCTCAACAATCTTTTCGCAAAAATAAGAGAATATAGCCATCATGCATCTTTGAAAGGTAGCAGGTGCATTGCATAAACCAAAAGGCATACGTCTATAAGCAAAGGTACCGAAAGGGCAAGTAAAAGCGGTCTTTTCTTGGTCCTCTTTTGACACAGGTATTTGAGAGAAACCAGAATAACCGTCTAGAAAGCAAAAATGTGTATGTTTGGATAATCTTTCTAGCATTTTATCAAGAAAAGGTAAAGGGTAATAATCCTTTTTAGTAGCTTTATTTAGTTTGCGGAAATCAATTACCATTCTGTAACCTGTAACAATTCTTTGTGGGATCAATTCATCTTTATCATTAGGAACAACAGTAATACCTCCCTTCTTAGGAACACAATGGACAGGACTTACCCACTGACTATGAGCAACGGGATAAATTATACCTGCCTCCAGAAGCTTTAGTATTTCTTTTCTTACCACTTCTTTCATCTTAGGATTTAACCGTCGTTGGTGATCAACAACTGGTTTAGCGTCTTTCTCCAATTTTAGTTTGTGCTGGCATAGAGTGGGACTAATGCCCTTAAGATCATCCAGAGTATATCCAATAGCAGCACGATGCTTCTTTAGAGTTTTCAATAATTTCTCTTCTTCTAGTTCCGAAAGGTTAGCACTAATAATAACAGCATATATCTTCTTTTCATCAAGATAAGCATATTTAAGAGTATCACGTAATGGTTTAAGCTCAAACACGGGGTCACCCTTGGGTGAAGGAGGATCCCCTAGAATTTCAACAGCCAAGTTGTGTTTCAAAATAGGTCCCTGTTTAAAGAATACTTCATCTATTTCCCTTTTTCATTCATAAACATATCATTTTCATGGTCTAGCAAATATTGTTCTAAAGGATCATTAGGAGGCACGGCAATAGAAGCAAGACCAATAATTTCATCTTTACTAGGCAATTCTTTATCATGGGGTTGTCAACGAAATTTAGCAAAATTTAAATCATGAGACATATCCCCTAAACCAACAGTAAAAATATCCTTTTCGCAGTCTATCTTAGCATTAACAATATTCAAGAAGGGTCTACCAAATATAATGGGACAAAAGTCATCTTGTGGAGAACCAAGAACAAGAAAATCAGTAGGATATTTAACTTTCCCACACAAGACTTCAACATCTCTAACAATCCCAACTGGTGAAATAGTATCTCTATTGGCAAGCTTAATTCTAACATCAATTTCTTCTATCTCAGCACGTGCAATATCATGCATAATTTCTTTGTATAAGGAATGAGGTATTGCACTTGCACTAGCACCCATATCACACAAGCCATGATAACAATGATCTCCTATTTTAACAGAAACAACTGGCATGCCAACAATAGGTCTATGTTTACCCTTAGTATCGGGTCTAGCAATTCTAGTTGCTTCATCACGGAAGTAAATCACATGCCCATCAATATTATCAGCCAAGAGATCTTTAACCATAGCAATACTAGGTTCAACTTTAATTTGCTCAGGGGGTGTAGGTGTTCTAGTATTACTCTTACGAACCACAGTTGAAGCTTTAGCATGATCCTTTATTCTAACAGGGAAAGGTGGTTTCTCCATATAAGCGGTAGGAACAATAGGATCAACATTATAAGTGATAGTCTTTTCTTCAACTTTAATAGGTTCAACTACTTTTACTTCAATGGGAGGATGATATTTAAGCCACTTCTCCTTAGGGAGATCAACATGAGTAGCAAATAATTCACAGAAAGAAGCTACTATCTCAGAGTCAAGTCCATATTTAGTGCTAAATTCACGGAAAACATCGGTATCCATAAAAGATTTAACACAATCAAACTTAGGTGTTATACCCGACTCCTTACCTTCGTCGAGATCCCAATCTTCAGAGTTGCATTTAATTCTTTCCAATAAATCCCATTTGAATTCAATAGTCTTCATCATAAAAGAGCCAGTACAAGAAGTATCGAGCATGGAACGATTATTGAGAGAAAGCCGAGCATAGAAGTTTTGAATAATAATTTCTCTTAAGAGCTCATGATTGGGGCATGAATATAACATCGACTTAAGCGTCCCCCAAGCTTGAGCAATGCTTTCTGCTTCGCGAGGCCAAAAATTATATATATAATTACGATCACGATGAACAAGATGCATAGGATAAAACTTCTGATGAAATTCCAATTTCAATCGGTTGTAGTTCCATGATCCCATATCATCACATAGCCTAAACCATGTCAATGACTTTCCCTTCAAAGATAAAGGGAATACCTTCTTCTTGATAACATCCTCGGGCATACCTGCAAGCTTAAATAATCCACAAACTTCATCCACATAGATTAGGTGCAAATCGGGATGCAATGTTCCATCTCTTGTAAACGGATTAGCTAGCAGTTTATCTATCATACCTGAAGGAATTTCAAAGTAAACATTTACAGTAGGTTCAGTAGGTTGAGGAGCAACTATTTGCTCTACTGGTCGGGGTGAAGATACCCCGAACAAGCCCCTCAAAGGATTACTTTCCATAGTAACAAGTGACAGTAAATTTCTGCACACTATATAAATTTTTCCTTACCAATTTCCACCTACCAAAGGCGCTTCACTGCCCGGCAACGGCGCCAGAAAATAGTCTTGATGACCCACAAGTATAGGGGATCTATCATAGTCCTTTCGATAAGTAAGAGTGTCAAACCCAACGAGGAGCAGAAGGAAATGACAAGCGGTTTTCAGTAAGGTATTCTTTGCAAGCACTGAAATTATCGGTAACAGATAGTTTTGTGATAAGGTAATTTGTAACGGGTAACAAGTAATAAAAGTAAAAAAGGTGCAGCAAGGTGGCCCAATCCTTTTTGTAGCAAAGGACAAGCCTGGACAAACTCTTATATTAAGGAAAACGCTCTCGAGGACACATGAGAATTATCGTCAAGCTAGTTTTCATCACGCTCATATGATTCGCGTTCGTTACTTTGATAATTTGATATGTGGATGGACCGGTGCTTGGGTACTGACCTTCCTTGGACAAGCATCCCACTTATGATTAACCCCTATTGCAAGAATCCGCAACTACAAAAGAAGTATTAAGGTAAACCTAACCATAGCATGAAACATATGGATCCAAATCAGCCCCTTACGAAGCAACGCATAAACTAGGGTTTAAGCTTCTGTCACTCTAGCAACCCATCATCTACTTATTACTTCCCAATGCCTTCCCCTAGGCCGAAATAATGGTGAAGTGTCATGTAGTTGACGTTCACATAACACCACTAGAGGAAAGACAACATACATCTCATCTAAATATCGAACGAATACGAAATTCACATGACTACTTATAGCAAAACTTCTCTCATGTCCTCAGGAACAAACATAACTAGTCACAAATCATATTCATATTCATAATCAGAGGGGTATTAATATGCATAAAGGATCTTAACATATGATCTTCCACCAAATAAACCAACTAGCATCAACTACAAGGAGTAATCAACACTACTAGCAACCCACAGGTACCAATCTGAGGTTTTGAGACAAAGATTGGATACAAGAGATGAACTAGGGTTTGAGATGAGATGGTGCTGGTGAAGATGTTGATGGAGATTGACCCCCTCCCGCTGAGAGGATCAATGGTGATGACGATGATGATGATTTCCCCCTCCCGGAGGGATGTTTCCCCGGCAGAACAGCTCCGCCGGAGCCCTAGATTGGTTTCGCCGGGTTCCGCCTCAAGACGGCGGTGCTTCGTCCCGAAAGCTTCCTCCTTATTTTCTCTGGGACGAAAGACTTCATATAGCAGAAGATGGGCACCGGAGGCCTGCCAGGGGGCCCACGAGACAGGGGCGCACCCAGGGGGGTAGGGCACGCCCCCACCCTCGTGGCCAGGGTGTGGGGCCCCTATCATTGATTCTTTAGCCAGTATTTTTTATATTACAAAACGTGTCTCCGTGAAGTTTCAAGAGTTTTGGAGTTGTGCAGAATAGGTCCCTGATATTTGCTCTTTTTCCAGCCCAAAATTCCAGCTGCCAGCATTCTCCCTCTTCATGTAAACCTTGTAAAATAAGAGAGAATAGGCATAAGTATTGTGACATAATGTGTAATAACAGCCCATAATGTAATAAATATCGATATAAAAGCATGATGCAAAATGGACGTATCATGGAGGCATGTGTGACCTCTAGGATCACGGGCGTACCATGTTTAGTACGGGATCTACGTAATGAACGCTTACCCAAGGATTTCAAAGGACCTCGTAAGGTGCCTAACTACACAGCCGACTTACTCCCTGAGGCGTGGATTGCGAGTTACGAGATGGCTATGGAGCTGTTGGAGGTCAGCGATGTCGCGTGTGCTAAGTACTTCACCATGATGCTGGATGGGATGGCCCGTACTTGGCTAAAGGGACTGCCTGCCAATTCAATTGGATCGTGGGCTAAGTTGAAAGCCCGGTTCATCCAGAATTTTAAAGATACATGCAAACAGCCCATGTCGATAGTGGATTTGGATGCCTGCGCCCAAGAAGAGGGCAAATCAACAACCCGTTGGGTGCGCCGGGTCAAAGCCAACCTGCACTCATAAGATAACATTAATGCCGGCTCAGCTGTTCTAATGTTGGAGAAAAATTGTCGTCTTTTGCCTCTTAAACAGAAGCTAGGGCGACACAAGCGCCACTGCAATGACATGGGAGAGCTGATGGCAACTCTGATTAAATATGCGACTCTGATAGTACCAAGGACCCCGAGTCTGATGATGAAAAGACGGGAAAGGGAAAGAAGAGTGGCAACACCAAGGGCCAACATCATAACTCGGTGAGTCAGGGGGGCAATGGTAAGCGCAAGGACGATAACAGCTCAGATTTTGTGGCCAATACCAACGCGCAGAATAATGGTCAGCATCATAAGGGAAAGCCACCTCCTCGGGCAGGAGGGTCAGGTATAAATCTTGAGCAGATGATGAATGAGCCTTGCCCAAAGCACGGTACACGGGAAAGGCCATCCAGTCACCTTTGGAAAGACTGCCAAATTATGAAGGAGTTCAGAAATTCAAAATTGTTCCAGAACCATCATGGGTCGGGCGGCGGCTCAGGTTCCGTTTCTCATGGTCCGGGTTACGGTGGTGGCGGTTCTAATTCCGGTTTCCAGGGTCACCCAAACAACCAAGGCAATCATAGTGGTTATCATCAATAGTCTGGTCAGGGAAATCAGCAATAGCAGTCTGGGTATCAAAGTAACCCGAAGCAGTTGATTAGTGGGCAGTACCACGTCTTCACCACAAGTTTATGCAAGCGGGATCAGAAGCTCCACAAAAGGGCAGTGAACACCGTTGAGCCGACAGTTCCCCGTTACTTGCGATGGTCTGAGCAGCCCATTGTGTGGAGTCGTGAGGATCACCCGCCCCGGGTTGATAATCCGGTTCACTTGGCTTTGGTGGTGGCACCTCAGGTTGGAGGATATAATTCACTAAGGTACTCATGGACGGAGGTAGCAGTATCAATATCCTTTATTATGAAACTTTCTATCGCATGGGATTGACTGATAAAAATCTTAAGCCGTGAACACTGTCTTTCACGGTGTGGTGCCTGGTAAGTCGGCATACGCTGTTGGTAAAATAGCCCTGGAGGTTGCTTTTGGAGATGATTATGATTCCAGATCTGAGACGTTGACCTTTGAGGTAGTCAAGATTCAGAGTCTGTATCACGCTCTCTTTGGACGGCTGGCTTATGCCAAGTTCGTGGCACGGCCTTGTTATGTTTATCTGCAGCTCAAAATGCCGGGTCAAAAGGGGACTATCACAGTGCATGGAAGCCGGAAGATAGCTCTGTAGTGTGAAGAAGGTGATGCGGCTTATGCTGAGTCTGTCTGTGCAACAGAGGAATTGAAATTTTACAAAGATAATGTTGGCCCGACAGATATGACATCTTTGAAGAAGCCAACTATGGAGCATGAGCCAGTCTTGAAGTTTAAGTTGGCGGATGACACCAAGCTAGTTGATTTCGTTCCTAGCGATTCATCCAAGCAGTTCAGCATCAGTGCTAATCTGGATCCAAAATAGGAAGGCGCGCTCATCGACTTCATCCGTGAGAATCGGGACATCTTTGCATGGAAACCTTCTGACATGCCGGGTGTACCGAGGGAACTCGCGGAGCACACTCTTAATATTAATCCGAAGTTTAAGCCGGTCAAGTAGTTTCTTCATCATTTTAATGAAGAGTGGCATAAAGCCATTGGTGAAGAAGTGGCCCGGCTCTTGGCGGCTGGATTCATCGCTGAAGTTTTTCATCCTGAGTGGTTGGCTAACCCGGTGCTAGTGCTTAAGAAGAACGACACTTGGTGTATGTGTGTGGATTACACGGACTTAAATAACGCTTGTCCATCTGATCCTTTCGCTCTCCCTCGTATTGATCAAATTATTGATGCTACGGCGGGTTGTGAGCGTTTGAGTTTTTTGGATGCTTATTCTGGTTATCATCAAATCAAAATGGCAGTTAAGGACGAGGAGAAGAAAACTTTAATTACTCCGTTTGGAGCCTTCTGCTATGTGTCCATGCCTTTTGGGCTCAAGAGTGCCCAGACGACTTACCAACGGTGTGTGCAAAATTGCCTTCATAATCAAATCAGGTGTAATGTTCATGCTTATGTGGATGACATTGTGGTGAAATCCAGAAAGAAGGAAACCATGATTAATTATTTGAGGGAGACCTTTGATAATCTCCGGGTTTATAAGATGATGCTTAACCCGGCCAAGTGTGTTTTTGGTGTACCAGCTGGTAAGCTTTTGGGTTTTCTGGTTTCCAACAGAGGCATTGAAGCTAACCCGGAGAAGATCAAGGCCATTACTTCCTTGGCTAAGCCGGCATGTGTAAATGATGTTCAACGTCTAGCAGGTCGTATTGCGGCCTTAAGCCGGTTCATAAGCCTGTTGGGTGAAAAGGCTATACCGTTGTACCAGATGATGAAGAAAACAGATCACTTTGTCTGGAATGATGCTGCTAATCAAGCATTTGAGGACTTGAAGAAACAGTTGGCTGAGCCGCTCGTTCTGGCTGCTCCCATTGATAAAGAGCCTTTGCTGTTATATGTGGCTGCCAATAGCCGAGCTGTTAATGTTGCCATTGTGGTGGAAAGGAAGGAAACAGGAAAAGAATATCCGGTTCAACGGCCGGTTTACTATATGAGTGAGGTCCTTATTGAGTCCAAACAGAGGTATCCACATTGGCAGAAGCTTGTGTATGGGGTTTTTATGGCTAGCTGGAAGCTTAAGCGATATTCTCTGGGTCATCCTATCACTGTGGTTAGTTCTGCCCCTTAGGGGATATCATTCAAAACAGAGAAGCCACAGGTCGGGTAGCCAAGTGGGCCATTGAGCTTGGACCTCATGGTTTAAAGTATGTGCCCCGTACAGCCATCAAATCTCAAGCACTTTGGGTTTTATCAATGACTGGACAGAATTGCAGATGCCTGAGGAGAAGCCGGATAACACATATTGGACTATTCACTTTGATGGGTCCAGGCAGTTGGAAGGCTCAGGGGCTGGAGTTGTATTAACTTCCCCACGAGGTGATAAATTTTCTTATGTTCTCCGGCTGATGTTCCCTTGTACTAACAATGCAGCTGAGTATGAGGCCTTACTCCATGGTCTTCGAATGGCTAAGGAGATGAGCTTAAGCCGGGTGAGGTGTTTCGGCGACTCAGATCTGGTGGCTCAGTAAGTCTCTGGCACTTGGGATTCCAAGGATCCACTCATGGCGGCTTATCGTCGAGAGGTTGATGCTATTGCGGGTCACTTTAAGGGTTATCAAGTTGAACATGTTGATGACAGAAAAAATGAGGTGGTTGATGCTTTAAGACGGTTAGGGTCTCAGCGTAAGCCGGTGCCACCTAACACTTTCCTGGATATTCTGCATAACCCTTCTGTCAAATTGCCTACAGATGAAGATCTGGCTATTCCTGACCCGGAAGCACAATTGGTGGCGGCTCTTCATGCGATTCCTGATTGGACAGTTCCATATTTGGCTTATATGACCCGGGGCAAGTTACCTGAGGAAGAAACTTTGGCCAGGCAGATAACCCGGCGGTCCAAGTCAATGACTATCGTTCATGGAGAGTTGCATCATCGCAGTGTCATAGGGGTGTTTCAACGTTGTGTTTCTCCATAGGAGGGCCGTGAGATTCTGCGTGAGATTCATGAAGGTGATTGTGGCCATCATGTTGGTTCTAAGTCTCTTGTGGCTAAGGCTTTTCGTCATGGGTTTTATTGGCTGTTGGCTCACGCTGATGCTGAGGATCTGGTTAGTAAATGTGATGGTTGTCAGAAATTCTCACGACGAGCTCATGTGTCGGCTCAAGAATTGAGGATGATTCCAATTACTTAGCCGTTTGCAGTCTGGGGGCTTGATATGCTTGGGCCTTTCAAAAGGTCCAAGGATAAAAGACACACCTCCTGGTGACAGTTGATAAATTTACAAAGTGGGTTGAGGCAGAGCCGGTCAGTAAATGTGACGCCGCAACGGCGGTTCAATTCATCAAAACGGTGATTTTTCGTTTTGGCTTTCCCCACAGTATCATAACTGATAATGACACCAATCTATCCAAGGGTGCTAAGAAAGAATTTTGTCAACGTGAGCATATCCGGCTTGATGTATCATTAGTGGCTCACCCCCAGTCTAATGGTCAAGCCGAGAGAGCCAATCAAGAGATCCTGAGGGGCATCAAGCCCCAGCTTATGGCTCCCTTACAGAGGACGTCGGGTTGTTGGGTGGAGGAGTTACCTTACGTGTTATGGAGCATTAATACCACCCCCAACAGATCTATGGGTTATATGCCTTTCTTCATGGTCTACGGAGCAGAGGCGGTTCTTCCCAGTGACATCCGTCACGATTTGCCTCGTGTGGCGACTTATGTTGAAGCTGGTAATGAAAGAGCACGTCAGGATGCACTTGACTTATTGGATGAGGAGAGTGACCTTGCAGCAGCTTGTCTGGCGATTTACCAGCAAGATCTGCGTCGTTATCACATCCGCCTGGTTAAAACCAGAACTTTTCAAGAAGGCGACCTGGTACTCCGGCTTATCTAGGATCAAACTGATATGCACAAGTTATCCCCACCTTGGGAAGGACCCTTTGTGGTCAGCAAAAATCTGAACAATGGATCATACTACCTTGTCGATGTTCGAGACCACAAGGACTCATGCACGTCGGAGGAGGAGACCTGTCGACCGTGGAATATTGCTCATCTTCGGCCTTACTACAGTTGAGCCACCGGCTCTTACAATGTATATATCTTGACAATGTATATATTATGATGATTATAATAAAGATGGCACCCCTGCTAATACAGGGCCTCTGTTTGTTTTATCTCAAAGAATAACGAGTCTTTTTCACTACAAATGGACATTTGGGGGCTTCCTGCTCATATTTGAAGCATAGTTGTGAATATCCCTCTTGATCCGGCACAATGCCACACTTATGGTCACTTGGGGGCTTCCTGCTCATATTTGAAGCATAGCTGTGAATATCCCTCTTGATCCGGCGCAATGCCACACTTATGGTCACTTGGGGGCTTCCTGCTCATATTTGAAGCATAGCTGTGAATATCCCTCTTCATCTGGCGTGATAACCCACAAGTATAGGGGATCGCAATAGTTTTCGAGGGTAGAGTATTCAACCCAAATTTATTGATTCGACACAAGGGGAGCCAAAGAATATTCTCAAGTATTAGCAGCTGACTTGTCAATTCAACCACACCTGAAAGACATAATATCTGCAGCAAAATATTTAGTAGCAAAGCAGTATGGAAGTACCGGTAACGGTGGCAAAAGTAACAGTAGTAGCTTTGTAGTAATTGTAACAGTGGCAACGGAAGAGTAACTAAGCAAAGATCAATATGTGAAAAGCTCGTAGGAATGGATCAGTGATGGATAATTATGTCGGATGCGATTCCTCATGCAACAGTTATAACATAGGGTGACATAGAACTAGCTCTAGTTCATCAATGTAATGTAGGCATGTATTCCGAATATAGTCATACGTGCTTATGGAGAAGAACTTCCATGAAATCTTTTGTCCTACCCTCCCGTGGCAGCGGGGTCCTATTGGAAACTAAGGGATATTAGGGCCTCCTTTTAATAGAGTACCGGACCAATGCATTAACACTTAGTGAATACAGGAACTCCTCAAACTACGGTCATCACCGGGAGTGGTCCCGTATATTGTCACTTCGGGGTTACCGGATCATAACACATAGTAGGTGACTATTGACTTGCAAGATAGGATCAAGAACTCACCTATATTCATGAAAACATAATAGGTTCAGATCTGAAATCATGGCACTCGGGCCCTAGTGAGAAGCATTAAGCATAGCATCAATCTCAGAACATAATGGATACTAGGGATCAAACCCTAACAAAACTAACTCGATTACATGGTAAATCTCATCCAACCCATCACCGTCCAGCAAGCCTACGATGGAATTACTCACGCACGGCGGTGAGCATCATGAAATTGGTGATGGAGGATGGTTGATGATGATGACGGTGATGGATTCCCCTCTCCGGAGCCCCGAACGGACTCCAGATCAACCCTCCCGAGAGAGATTAGGGCTTGGGGGTGGCTCCGTATCATAAAACGCGATGAATCCTTCTCTCTGATTTGTTTCTCCCACGTCAATATATGGAGTTAGAGTTGAGGTCGGTGGAGTCTCAGGGGGCCGACGAGGCAGGGGCGCACCTAGGGGGGTGGGCGCGCCCTGCACCCTCGTGGACAGGGTGTGGGCCCCCTGATGCTGATTCTTTCGCCAGTATTTTTTATTTATTCCAAAAATATTCTCCTTGAAGTTTCAGGTCATTCCGAGAACTTTTGTTTCTGCACAAAAATAACACCATGGCAATTTTGCTGAAAACAGCGTCTGTCCGGGTTAGTTCCATTCAAATCATGCAAGTTAGAGTCCAAAACAACGGCAAAAGTGTTTGGAAAAGTAGATACGTTGAAGACGTATCAACTCCCCCAAGCTTAAACCTTTGCTTGTCCTCAAGCAATTCAGTTGACAGACTGAAAGTGATAAAAAAAACTTTTACAAACTGTGTTTGATCTTGTTGTTGCAAATATGTAAAGCCAGCATTCAAGTTTTCAGCAAAAGATTATGAACGAACCATATACACAATAATATTTAGGTCTCATGTTTACTCATATCAATGGCATAATCAACTAGAGAGCAATAATAATAAATCTCGGATGACAACACTTTCTCAAAACAATCATAATATGATATAAAAAGATGATATCTCGCTAGCCCTTTCTGAGACCGCAAAACATAAATGCAGAGCACCTTTGAAGATCAAGGACTGACTAGACATTGTAATTCATGGTAAAAGAGATCCAGTCATAGTCATACTCAATGTAAATTAATAGCAATGCATGCAAATGACAACGGTGCTCTCCAACTGGTGCTTTTTAATAAGAGCATGATGACTCAACATAAAGGTAAATAGAGAGGCCCTTCGCAGAGGGAAGCAGGGATTTGTAGAGGTGCCAGAGCTCGAGTTTTGAAACACAGATAAATAATATTTTGAGTAGCATACTTTCATTGTCAGCATAACAACCAAGAGATTTCGATATCTTCCATGCTACACACATTATAGGCGGTTCCCAAACAGAATGGTAAAGTTTATACTCCCCCACCACCAACAAGCATCAATCCATGGCTTGCCCGAAACAACGGGTGCCTCCAACTAACAACAGTCCTGCGGGAGTTTTGTTTGCAATTATTTTGATTTGAGCATGGGACTGGGCATCCTGGTTACTGGCCATTTTCTCATGAGTGATGAGCGGAGTCCACTGATCATGAGAATAACCCACCTAGCATGGAAGATATAGACAACCCTAGTTGAACATGAGCTATTTGAGCATACAAAATAGAATTTCATTTGAAGGTTTAGAGTTTGGCACATACAAATTTACTTGGAACGGCAGGTAAGTACCGCATATAGGAAGGTATGGTGGACTGATATGGAATAACTTTGGGGTTTTATGGAAGTGGATGCACAAGCAGTATTCCCGCTTAGTACAAGTGAAAGCTAGAAAGAGATTGGGAAGCGACCAACTAGAGAGTGACAACAGTCATGAACATGCTTTAAGATTAATCAACGATGAGTGCAAGCATGAGTAGGATGTAAATCACCATGAACATAAATATCATGGAGGCTATGTTGATTTAGTTTCAACTACATGCATGAACATGTGCCAAGTCAAGCCACTCGAATCGTTCAAAGGAGGATACCACTCTATCATACCACATCACAACCATTTTAATAGCATGTTGGCACGCAAGGTAAACCATTATAAACTCCTAGCTAATTAAGCATGGCATGAGCAACTATAATCTCTAATTGTCATTGCAAACATGTTTCATTCATAATAGGCTGAATCAGGAATGATGAACTAATCATATTTACAAAAACAAAATAGGAGTTCATACCAGCTTCTTTCATCTCAATCAGTTCATCATATATCGTCATTATTGCCTTTCACTTGCACGACCGAACGGTGTGGATAATAATACTAGCGCACGTGCATTGGACTAAGCTGGAATCTGCAAGCATTTAATACAAGGGAGAAGACAAGGTAATATGGGCTCTTGGTTAAATCAACAATAATGCATATGAGAGCCACTCAACATTTTCATCGTGGTCTTCTCCTCTCGACCCCCAAAGAAAAGAAATAAAACTATTTACACGGGAAAGCTCCCAACAAGCAAAAGAAGAATGAGAAATCTTTTTGGGTTTTCTTTTAATTACTACTGCTACAGGCATGGAAAGTAAACTAGCTAAAAGCTACAACTAATTTTTTGGTTTTTCTTAAGGTTTTTCAAACACACAAGAAGAAGGCTTAAAACAGAAAATAAACTAGCATGGATAGTACAATGAAAAAGTATGAGCACCGACAACTAGAATCAGTGTGTGAACGTGAATGTAATATCGGTGAGAAATACGTACTCCCCCAAGCTTAGGCTTTCGGCCTAAGTTGGTCTAGGGCCTCTGCCGGCCTGGCGGATATCCAAAGTTGTAGCTGGGGTCGTACTGAGATGCAGCGACTACTGCCTGGCAAGCTGTAGCTTGGAGGCGAGCTGCCTCCGTCCTCCTCTCATACTTGTTTGCCTCCTCCCTGGTTACAACCTATCTCCTTTTTGCCTGAAAGTCAAAGAAAGTAGGAGAGGGAGAGCAACATGGACAATGCGAGGTCTGTCGAAGATTAGTCGGTACTGGAGGAACTGTTCATTCCTCTCAACAAACTGATGGCGAACCATAGCGTTATAATCTAGATAAGCAGGAGGTAACAACTAATAATTTCTATGTATGGGTACATCAAGATAATTAGCTACACTAGTTGCATAAATTCCACCAAACAAATCTCCACTTGTACCGTTAATATGCAACCTTCATGCAACAATAGCCCCCAAGTTATATTGTTTATCACCTAATACCGCACTTTTGAGGACACAAAGATATGGAACGCACATGTGACAAGCTTCATCTTTACCGTTAATGCATCTACCTATAAAGAGAGCAAAATAATGTATGGAAGGAAAATGAATGCTCCCTATGGTAGCTTGTGTGATTTATCTAGATTCCCCCACAGTGATACTAGCAAGAAAGTCTTTATATTCAGATTTGCGAGGTTCACTAACATTGCCCCACTGCAGGAGTTTACAAGCAGTATTAAAATCTTCTAAATCCATGGTATATGATTTATCATAAAGATTAAATAAAACAGTGTGAGAATTGCGGGAGGATGTAAATTTAAACCTTCTCACAAAGGAATCAGTTAGGTAGCGGTATTGCAAGCACTTATCTGACACGAAGTCCTCAAGATCAGCATTACGCACATACGCGTCAAATTCATCCTTGATACCTGCTTGGACCATAAACTCCTCTGACGGCCATTCACAAGGCCACACTTGAGCTTCCCTCTGTGGTTCATCGTCCGGCTCACGTATCGCGAGTATTGGGCCTTTCTTCCTTGAGGAACCACCTTGGTACATTTTCCTAAACATATTTCTTCCTCTGAAAAATTTCTGAAATTTGTAGTGACTCAAAATAAAAGTGAACCAAACTCAACAAGATTAATAGCAACTACTCCCATAAGTGCCTAGGGACTATATCATGCATTAGAACTACTTGGGACCATATAAATTTGACATGCAAGCTCAAGAACAGGGTCACCTAAGCAGCAAAAATTTGCAATAAATAAAGCACTAGAGCAAAAACTAATTGGACCATTGGAGGAGTCACATACCGAAGAACAATCCCCCAAAACAGTTTTGTGAATGAAGCTTTGAGCAAGGAGATCGAAAATAGCAGCAAGATGAGCTAGAACACGGGTTTGAGCTATGGGAGGATTTTTTCTGGAGAAAGACGAAGTGAGTGGGTGCAGGAATAAGTGGAGGGGGTCCACGTGGGGCCCACGAGGCAGGGGGCGCGCCCTAGGAGGGTGGGCACGCCCTGGACCCTCGTGGCCAGGTGGTGGCCCCCTCTGGTGTGTTCTCAGTGCCAAATATTCTTAAATATTCTACAAAAAATCATATTTCATTTTCAGGACATTTGGAGAACTTTTATTTTCGGGGTATTTTTTTATTGCAAGGATAATTCAGAAAACAGACAGAAAATACTATTTTTGCTTTATTTAATCTAAATAACAGAAAGTAAAAGGAGGGTACAGAGAGTTATGCTTTCTAACTTCATCCATCTCATGCTCATCAAAAGGAATCCACTAACAAGGTTGATCAATTCTTGTTAACATACTCTTTCCTAATCGCATGAAATCGGGGAATTTTCAAATAACACTAAGTTACCTCAACGGGGATATGCACGTCCCCAACAATAAGAATATGATATTTCTTCTTGACAGTAGGAAGAGGAAATTCAAAACCTCCAATAATAATCGTTGGAATTTTTCCAATAGAATTGATACTGTGGACTTGAGGTTGTTTCCTCGGAAAGTGTACCGTATGCTCATTACCATTAACATGAAAAGTGACATTGCCTTTGTTGCAATCAATAACAGCCCCTGCAGTATTCAAAAAGGGTCTACCAAGGATAATCCACATACTATCGTCCTCGGGAATATCAAGAATAACAAAGTCCGTTGAAATAGTAACGTTTGCAACCACAACAGGCACATCCTCACAAATACCGACAGGTATAGCAGTTGATTTATCGGCCATTTGCAAAGATATTTCAACAGGTTTCAACTTATTGAAATCAAGTCTACAATATAAAGAGAGAGGCATACCACTAACACCTTCTCCAAGATCACATAAAGCAGTTTTAACATAGTTTCTTTTAATTGAGCATGGTATAGTTGGTACTCCTGGATCTCTTAGTTTCTTAGGTATTCCACCTTTAAAAGTATAATTGGCAAGCATGGTGGAAATTTCAGCTTCCGGTATCTTTCTTTTATTCGTAAAAATATCTTTCATATACTTAGCATAAGATTCATTTTAAGCATATCAGTCAAACGCATACGCAAAAAGATAGGTCTAATCATTTCAGCAAAGCGCTCAAAATCTTCATCATCCTTTTTCTTGGATGGTTTAGGAGGAAAAGGCATGGGTTTTTGAACCCATGGTTCTCTTTCTTTACCGTGCTTCCTAGCAACGAAATCTCCCTTATCATAACGTTTATTCTTTGATTGTGGGTTATCAAGATCAACAGCAGGTTCAATTTGTACATCATTGTTATTGCTAGGTTGAGCATCAACATGAACATCATCATTAACATTATCACTAGGTTCATGTTCATCACCAGATTGTGTTTCAGCATCAGAAATAGAAATATCATTGGGATTCTCAGGTGTGTTAACAACAGGTTCACTAGGAGCATGCAAAGTCCTATCATTTTTATTTTTATTCTTATTAGAAGGACTAGGTGCATCAACATTTGTTCTCTGAGAATCTTGCTCAACTCTCTTAGGGTGGCCCTCAGGATACAAAGGTTCCTGAGTCATTCTACACCCTCTAGTCACAACTCTAATAGCATTATCATTTTTCTTATTATTTAATTCATTGAGCAAATCATCTTGGGCTTTAAGCACTTTTTCTACTTGAGTGGTAACCATAGAAGCGTGTTTACTAATAAGTTTAAGTTCACCTTTAACTCTAGACATATAATCACTCAAGTGTTCAATCATATAAGCATTATGTTTCAATTGTCTACCAACATAAGCATTGAAGTTTTCTTGTTTAATAATAAAATTGTCAAACTCATCCAAGCATTGGGTAGCAGACTTATAACGAGGGATATCACCTTCATCAAATCTATAGAGAGAATTTACCTTTACCACATGTGTCGGGTTATCAAGGCCATGTATCTCTTCAATAGGTGGTAAATTCTTAACATCTTTAGCTTTAATACCCTTTTCTTTCATAGATTTCCTTGCCTCTTGCATAACTTCAGGACTGAGAAATAGAATACCCCTTTTCTTCGGAGTTGGCTTAGGAGTTGGTTCAGAAAGTGTCCAATCATTATCATTACTCAATATATTATTCAATAGCAATTCAGCTTGCTCAACAGTTCTTTCCCTGAAAACACAACCAGCACAACTATCCAGGTGGTCTCTGGAAGCATCGGTTAGTCCATTATAAAAGATATCAAGTATTTCATTTTTCTTGAGAGGATGATTAGGCAAAGCATTAAGTAATTGGAGAAGCCTCCCCCAAGCTTGTGGGGAACTCTCTTCTTCAATTTGCACAAAATTATATATTTCCCTTAAGGCAGCTTGTTTCTTATGAGCGGTGAAATATTTAGCAGAGAAGTAATAAATCATATCCTGGGGACTACGCACACAACCAGGAGCAAGAGAATTAAACCATGTTTTAGCATCACCCTTTAATGAGAACGGAAATAACTGAAGGATGTAGTAGTAACGAATTTTTTCCTCATGAGTAAATAGAGTGGCTATATCATTCAATTTAGTAAGATGTGCCACAACAATTTCAGATTCATAGCCATAAAAAGGATCAGATTCAACCAAAGTAATCAACTCAGGATCGACAGAGAAATCATAATCCTTATCAGAAATACATATAGGTGAAGTAGCAAAAGCAGGGTCATATTTCATTCTAGCATTCAGAGATTTTTCTTTCAGCTTAGCTAACAGTTTCTTAAGATCATATCTATCTTTGCAAGCAAAAAAGTCTCTAGCAGTTTCTTCATCCATAACATAACCCTCAGGCACATCACGCAATTCATATCTAGGGGGAGAATCTTCATCATCACTTTCATCTATATTATCAGTTTCAATAATTTCATTCTCTCTAACCCTAGCAAGTTGCTCATCAAGAAATTCACCTAATGGCACAGTATTATCAAGCATCGAAGTAGTTTCATCATAAGTATCATGCAAAGCAGAAGTGGCATCATCAATAACATGCTAAATATCAGAATCAATAGCAGGAGTAGGTTTAGGTGTCGCAAGTTTACTCAAAACAGAAGGTGAATCAACTGCAGAGCTAGATGGCAGTTCCTTACCTCCCCTCGTAGTTGAGGGATAAATCTTGGTTTTTTCGTGTTTCAAGTTCCTCATAGTGATCAAAAGATATAAATCCCAAGTGACTTAAAGAATAGAGCTATGATCCCCGGCAACGGCGCCAGAAAATAGTCTTGATAACCCACAAGTATAGGGGATCGCAACAGTTTTCGAGGGTAGAGTATTCAACCCAAATTTATTGATTCGACACAAGGGGAGCCAAAGAATATTCTCAAGTATTAGCGGCTGAGTTGTCAATTCAACCACACCTGAAAGATTTAATATCTGTAGCAAAGTATTTAGTAGCAAAGTAGTATGGAAGTAACGGTAACGGTGGCAAAAGTAACAGTAGCAGCTTTGTAGTAATTGTAACAGTGGCAACGGAAAATTAACTAAGCAAAGATCAATATGTGAAAAGCTCGTAGGCAATGGATCATTGATGGATAATTATGTCGGATGCGATTCCTCATGCAACAGTTATAACATAGGGTGACACAGAACTAACTCCAGTTCATCAATGTAATGTAGGCATGTATTCCGAATATAGTCATACGTGCTTATGGAAAAGAACTTGCATGACATCTTTTGTCCTACCCTCTTGTGGCAGCGGGGTCCTATTGGAAACTAAGGGATATTAAGGACTCCTTTTAATAGAGTACCAGACCAAAGCATTAACACTTAGTGAATACATGAACTCCTCAAACTACGGTCATGACCTGGAGTGGTCCCAATTATTGTCACTTCGGGGTTACCGGATCATAACACATAGTAGGTGACTATTGACTTGCAAGATAGGATCAAGAACTCACATATATTCATGAAAACATAATAGGTTCAGATCTGAAATCATGGCACTCGGGCCCTAGTGACAAGCATTAAGCATAGCAAAGTCTTAGCAACATCAATCTCAGAACATAATGGATACTAGGGATCAAACCCTAACAAAATTAACTCGATTACATGGTAAATCTCATCCAACCCATCACCGTCCAGCAAGCCTATGATGGAATTACTCACGCACGGTGGTGAGCATCATGAAATTGATGACGGAGGATGGTTGATGATGACGACGGCGATGGATTCCCCTCTCCGGAGCCCCGAACGGACTCCAGATCAGCCCTCCCGAGAGAGATTAGGGCTTGGCGGCGGCTCCGTATCGTAAAACGCGATGAATCCTTCTTTCTGATTTTTTTCTCCCCGAACGTGAATATATGGAGTTGGAGTTGAGGTCAGTGGAGTCTTAGGGGCCCACGAGGCAGGGGCGCGCCCTACACCCTCGTGGACAGGGTGTGGGCCACCTGATGCTGATTCTTTTGCCAGTATTTTTTATTTATTCCAAAAATATTCTCTGTGAAGTTTCAGATCATTCCGAGAACTTTTATTTCTGCACAAAAATAACACCATGGCAATTCTGCTGAAAACAACGTCAGTCCGGGTTAGTTCCATTCAAATCATGCAAGTTAGAGTCCAAAACAAGGGCAAAAGTGTTTGGAAAAGTAGATACGTTGGAGACGTATCACGGCGCAATGCCACACCTATGGTCACTTGCGGGCTTCCTGCTCATATTTGAAGCATAGATGTGAATATCCCTCTTGATCCGGCACAATGCCACACTTATGGTCACTTGGGGGCTTCCTGCTCATATTTGAAGCATAGCTGTGAATATCCCTCTTGATCGGCTCAAGGCCACACCTATGGTCACTTGGGGGCTTCCTGCTCATATTTGAAGCATAGCCGTGTATATCCCTCTTGATCGGCTCAATGCCCCAAACCACTTGGGGCTTCCTGCTCATATTTGAAGCATAGCTGTGAATATCCCTCTTGGTCCGACTCATACGCCATGGTTACAAAGCACGTGGGGGCTTCTGGTTCAAACATAGGTGTATTCACCAAAGAGAACATATTGTTACTACCCTCGTGAACTGGCTTGGAACACCAGGTGTATTCACCAAAACCTTCCGGGTTATCCTGCTTTGTAGAAACTGCCACTCCGCCTAGGTAATCCCAGAATGGTAAGCCGAACTGTTGACAGTCAATCTTCTACAGACCCTGAACTTGTCAACGTTAAACCGGCGGTCATGTGAGGCCAGATTCACAAAGTGTAAAAGGTTAGCTCAATGGCTTGGCGGCCCATGAAAGCCTCGTTTTCTCGATTTTGATTTGTTATCTTTTTCTGAGCATTTTTTGGGATTCCTATATTTAAGCCGTATTAACATATGTCTTGAGACACTTCAGGCCATGTAGCCATCATGTCTATGACTCATATTCGAGCATATCCGGAGTTTATTAACCCAGCCTGGCTTTAAGACTATAAGTCACCAGGGTATGAGGATTTTTTGCTTGGAAGCGTTATGCTCTAAGTTTGGGATATCACCCCTTGCTGCATATAGAGTATTAAGCCAGTGGTATGTGTCTTTTCGATTTTTCACCCTTATTCTGCTGGTAAGCCAGTGGTGTATCACAGGTATGATATTTTTATTAAAGGTCATGATTAAACCGGCCCTGATTATGGATTATCTTTAAGCACCAGTGTTCTTTGTAAGGTGTTATGACCCGTCTTGCGGTAAACCGCCAGGATCCTTGTCATGTATTTGTGTGCAGGTACCATAGAAAATCTGGTGCACACAGTTGATGAAATCATAAACATAAGTGGCAGATATTTAACTAGGCAGAGCAATAGTATCATGCATAACAAAGCGTGCACGATGGCACGACAGATCAAAGTTTCACTAGCCTATTACGAGACTTAGTGAGCCAAAAAGATCAAGTGTTTTCAGAAGTTCAAATATTTGAACCGCCCAGCGGATCAATCTTCTTGGTCTTGACGACTTGAAGCCTCTGGATCATCCTTCTCCGGTTCTTCGTCCTCCTCTGTTGTCTAGAAGTTTGCTGATGACCGATCAATGCCACATAAGGCATGGAATTCAGCTTCATCATCTATAAGGTCGGACGGGTCAACTTCAGGGGCGAAAGTATGCTTACGGATTGGGGGCGCTAGATTCATCACTTTATAAGACGGCGTGGGCATCTTCTGATTCTCTGCATCATAAGCCGGATGGTATTTTGATAGATTTGTCTCATCAGCAATCAGAGTCCTTTTGATCAAATGAAGTTTCGTCCTCTTTCAAGCTTGGATATCTAGTAGCTACCTCAGCCGGGTCTATCTCTGGTAACCATGCCTTAGCCTGGCTTAAAGCTGTCACGGCACCGGCTCTTGCAGATGACCGCTTCATCTCGTCAATCCTAGCAGGCAGAACAGAGATTTTTTTGAAGACATCACTCAAGAGAGTAGGTCCTTGGTTAGTCAGAGAAATTGTGGCCACTGCACGCTGCGTTCCAGTATATAGCTATTCAACAAGTGTATAAATAGCCTTGAGCTTCACGAGCATTTCCTGGCTAAGATTGCTGCTCCTGGGACCTGAGTAATAATTATGGATTGGTTAGAGGTGATTTATACCATCAAGGAAGTGATTCGATTTGGATGTTAACAAGGTGACTCACCAAAGATAGCAGAAACCATCTGGGATACATGGTGCTTTAAACCGGTAAGCTCAGTGGTCACCTCTTGAAGAGCTGCCTCTACTTTTTCAGCTCGCTGCGTCAAAACAGTCTTTTCTTCAGCCCAGGCGTTTCTTTCAGCTTCAAAACTAGTCTTCAGCTTTTCCGTTTCAGCCATGCTAAATTGGAATTTTGAATCAGCTTTCTGGGTCTCAGATTCTTGATTCTCCAGCCGGCTCTTTGCATCAGCCAATTGTGATTGAAGTTCAGCAGTGGCGTCCTGTAAAAGCATAGAGTTGCAAACACATTCATATCCAGGTTACAGGAATATAAGTCCCAAGCATCTTGCAAGCAAAAGTACTTGGCACTTGGGGGCTAAGGCCTGCCAAAAAATTCTTCATACAGCGGCTTATGTGAACAAGTCCCCAGCACTTTGCAAGCAAGAGTACTTGGCACTTGGGGGCTAATTCATATTGCTTGTGTCTCCTTACTACTTTATGATGAACCGGTTGTGCTGTAAAAAATCATAGCCGATTCATGGGGGCTACACATGTAAGCTCTCCCTTATAAACAATGGTGAAAAGGACCGGCTCATTCATGCTGATTAAACCGGCCCTTGGGGACTACGGATGCAATGTTAATTGTTTAAAATCCGGTTTAACTCTAAATGTGAAAACCGGCCTTGGAATGATTCTACCAAAAGATGCTCATGGTTATTCTAAGTCTACAACATATTCAATCTTATCATACCCAGTAGACTTGGGGACTGGCAGGATGTACATAACTTATTTAAGCAGGAATTCATACCTCATATTTTTGATGCATCTGCTTCGCCATATCGATTTCAAGATCGCGGCTAGTGTATACTTGGTTGAGGTAGCCAGAGAGTACTTCACTACTGCTCAATTCAGAGTAGTGGGCGACATCAAATCTCACTTTTCACTTTTCAATGAACTCCTCTTTAGCGGAGTGCTTAGCAAAGACAGTTGGATTTCTCGGTTCTGTAAAGCCGGTGCCAGTGATCATAACATCGTCGGCAGGTGTCTCTTACGGTTCAAGTGGGCTTGATGATTCAGTACTCAAAGGATTGAGTTTTGTCTGGTCGCTGGAGAGGTCAGGAATCTCTGGCGGGACATGATGGCCAGGTTCTTCTGGTTGTTTTTCAGAAGCGTCTGATGCTGGGACTTGCTGCTCCGGTTCATGGACTTTAGGATCTTCAGCCGGCTTGGTCACCTTTGCCTTCTTACTAGGCTTTGCTTGTCCACTGCACGGGTTGTGAGAGGTCAGTACAAGTATAAGAGCATAAGGAGGTAGAGATTAACAGAAATTGTTATTACCCAGGAGCAGTCTTGAAAGCCGGCAACTAGCTCTGTGATGAGTCGCCGGAGGAAGAGCGAGAAGCCTCCTGGTTGTTTGAATCGGAAGAATTAAGTGGCTGGCGAATGAGACCCGCCAGCGGGTAAAAAGAGTTTAAGTTCAGAAGGACCTCGTTTTGGTGTTTCCGTGGAACTGGAGTATTCTGTAAGCCAGAGGATAATAATTCACCTCCGCTGGTCCGAGTCTGTCACCGGCTCTCGTGCTGCTATTGCTTCAAAAGAAAGTGAGGATCCAAATGAGCTAAGGGGTGTGAAAACCTTATTTTCCGGGTTACGTGTCGAATTTTCTATCTTGGCAAAGGTGCTGAGCCGGAGGAAATAATAGTTACCTC
Source organism: Triticum aestivum (assembly GCF_018294505.1). Taxonomy (NCBI): domain Eukaryota; kingdom Viridiplantae; phylum Streptophyta; class Magnoliopsida; order Poales; family Poaceae; genus Triticum; species Triticum aestivum. Next base: position 167,008,050 of record NC_057796.1, read on the forward strand.
TTCTTCAACTGCTTGGCTGGCCCCCGTGTCATCCTGATAATAATCAGTGTTAGTAAGGTAATTAAAAAAGGAGCCAAGGGAGTCAAGGGCTACCTCCGACTCAGAGCTGTCATTCAGTTCAAACATCTCGGAGGCACTTGATTTCTTCTTATTTTTCTTGATGGTTTTCTTGGCGGCTTTCTTGGCAGGCCTGGCCTTTTTGGCAGCTTCATGGTCATATTGCTTTTTCCAAAAGTCAGAGTCAGCCTGTGAAAGTCATCAAATATTGAGTTAATAGAATATTTGAATGATGAGGGAAAAGTAAGTGATTTAGAGACTCACATCCGGTGGTGGTTTAAGTTTGCAGAAAGGGTTCATACCCACTTTACTGCAGTCTCGCGGATCTTCATTCAGAAGGGTCTTTGTCATTTCATTGATTGCCTCATCAGTTAAATGCACGAAACTGCGGTGCAATGGGTCCTTTATACCACCCGTGTAAGTACACATTAAGCTGGGTCGGCAGCTCAAGGGTATGATTCGCCAAGAAACCCAGCACCGAACCAAGTCAATGCCAGTTAACCCATTTCCCAGCAGAGCCTTGACCTTTGCAATGGTGGGGGCAAGCTTTGCACGTTCAGCAGTGGTAAGCTTTTCGGGAAGATGATGCTTGGGGTCAAGACGCTGGACACAATAACCCGATAGTGGATTCTCATCAGCCGGAGAGGTATCTTTGCAATAAAACCATGTCTGGTTCCAATCTTTGGGGTGACTCGGCAAGCAAGCATAAGGGAAGATGGCATCTCGTCTTCGTTGAATTGAGATTCCACCAAGTTCCAAGCTGGGTCTGTTCGTAAACTCATTTTGCCGGTTCAAATAAAAATATTCCCTAAAGAGTTCAACACTGGGTTCCTCTTGGAGGTATACTTCGCAGAAAACTTGAAAATTGCAAATGTTTGACACGGAATTGGGTCCGATGTCTTGAGGATGGAGTTGAAAGAAATGTAGAACGTCTCGGATTTTTTTTGACCCGGGCGGTGAGAAGCCCCGGTTCATGTGATCAGTAAAAACGATGACTTCACAATCCTTTGGGTGAGGTCTTTCTTCACTTGGTTTGGGGGCGCGCCAATGCATGATATCTTTTGCTGGTAAAAAGCCATTTTGACAAAGTCTTTGAGTGTGTTCTCAGTGACAATGGAGGGAACCCAATTGCATGAGGTGACTGTCTTTGGTGGCATTGTGAAGGAAGAAGCCTAAAAGAAAGAAATTCTTGCCGGTTTAAGTTGACTCATTAAGCCAGAAGTAAAATGTTACAGTATGTATTCAGATTGGCGGCTTAAGTGGGGCCTAATGATATATGGATAGTTAGAAACCGGAGATGTAAGACGCCATGACAACAATGGTGTTCAGAATCTGTCAAGAGCAAATTCTACTAAGTGTTGAAACAAACAGGTTTCACAGATTAATGCTAGGATTTCGGATCTGCAACGCTTCGGATAATGGAAAATATTTTTGACCTAAATTACAGTGCTCAAGCAGTTCATATGTTTAGATTGGTTTTTTCTTACGCAAAGGAGATGATCTAATAACAAAAATAAGTATCACGGCTGCCGCCGTGCAGGAGAAGTGCTAAGTTTGGATCAAAGTTACAAGCTACAGCGAAGAACAAGGATGAACTCTGAAGAACTTTGAGAAACCCTAATGGAGATCTACAGTGGAGAAAGAAGAGGCACTTACTAGATCCACTGAGCAATGGAGGGGCGCCGCGGTTTCTCTGGTGTCGTTCAGGTTGATGCAGTGGCCAGAGTCGAGGAAGCTGACGGGTTCGGCGGCAGTGGTGCTCAGACGTGCAGGTGCGTTGCGAGGGGAGAGGTTGAATATGAGAAGAAGAAGGGGGAAAATGGAAAGGCTATCGGGCCCTATTCATAAGGAAAGGGTCAATAAGCAAGCACGAGAAACGAGGAGGCCGAAGAATGATTATCCTTGGACGCCTCGATTTCGGGATGGTTAATTAAAGATAAGGATCCGTTAAGATATGATGTGTATCATGCAAAATTAATGACATATGACATCATGGCGGATTTCCGTAATTCCAGGAGATGACGTCATGGCGAGTTACGCTATCTTGCAGAGAACAAGTGAAGAAAGTTTTTTCTAAATGTTGAAGATTGACATGAACAAGTTCAAATCAACCTGGGGCCTAATGTTGGGGATATGACTATTGGGTTAACCCGCCCAGGAGGGGCCGGGTTATACCAACGGCGGTTCGTGTTACGAAGCCCATGAAGGAATCGAAGATGGCGGTTCATGAGGATGACTTATGAAGAGCCCAAGGCGGCTTAAGGCCCATAGGTGTAAACCGCCATATATGCATGACTTGTATTATAAGGCAAGTGTAATTAGTCACCGGGCCGGACACATTTATGAGCCGGCCGGGAGTCTGTAAGCCGCAGGGCGTCAACCTGTGTATATAAAGGGACGACCCGGCGGCGGTTTAGGGCAAGAGACAACAGATCGAAAGCTAGGTTAAGCGTATTCGCTCCCTAGTAATCGAGACATAAGCAATACCACCTCAAACTGGATTAGGCCTTTACCTTCACCGCAAGGGGCCGAACCAGTATAAACTCCTGTGTCCTTTGTCCCATTTAACCCCTTTAAGCTAACCTAGTGCGATGGCTCCACGACTAAGTCCTCACACTAGGACATCTGCCGTGACAATCCCACGACAACATATGTGTGTTTATTGTAGAGGCATTAATTGTCGTGGGAGTAAGTATGACAGTAGAATAGGGGGTACGTACGAGGAGGCAAGATCCTACCTATGATGAGGTTGTGCACGCAAGATTTACGAGTTCAGGCCCTTCGCGGAGGAAGTAACATCCCTACGTCTCGGTGCCCGGAGGCTTGGTCGACTTGATAATGCGTGAAGTTACAGGGGGTGCGAACCCTTGTGCCAGTGGAGAGGGTGGCTTATATAGAGTGCGCCAGGACCCCAGCCAGCCCATGTTACAAGGGGTTCAATGTACATTAAGGTGAGACGTTACTGGTAACGCCAATAATAATGACACATAAATGATCATTAAAACTACGGAGTGAACGCCTGACCGTTGTCATCCTGAGTGACCTTAGATCTTCTGTACTCCAAGTGGTTTCTGGTATGGTTGATTAATTATATTCTTGTCAAATGGAATTGGGTTATCCGAGTGGAATTGCTGGTCGAGTGGGTGCACTCTGAGGTGATTTCAATCGGTAAATGCTGCTGTACTTTGAATGTTTTTGACTTTAGGGTAGTGACCTTCGGAAGGGTGTCTAGGTCAGGCCCATTACCCTACGCTAGGTACATGTCATCGTCATTAGCCCCCGAATGGATCGAGGTCCGAGTGGAGAAAGGGTTGAAGATGATTCCGACTCGATTTCTATGCTTCGGAGGCATTTTCCCTGGGTCGGTGAACCATGCTGAAACTTCAAATTCATTTTCAGTAGCCTTGATACATTCAGAGTTTGTCGAGTGAATTTGTAATGATGATCTTCAAGTGTTGGAATGGTGTGAAATCTTTGGCGCGATTGGAATTTGTACTGCCGTTCCCGGATCTCACGGGATTTGAAATTTGGAGAAGCGCGCGGGACGGAGAGTGCCGCAGTAAATGAAACGGATTAGGCAAGGACGCCTCGATTCTTGCACCACCGTTTTCACCACGTATCAAGCGCGCGACTGTTGCAGGATTTGACAGGATCACTTGGGCCCACGAGGCAGCCACTCGGAAGCGGGCCTTTATAAGGCATCGGGGTCGATGTATTTTGCACAGTGCGCCTCATTCCCCTTCCTCCTCCTCTGCTTCTCCACTGCATTCGTCTCCACTTCCAATGCCGCTGCCCCATCCGTGCGCAATCTGTTGCAATGGGAAAGGACAAGACGGCGGCCTTGGAGCATGTGAAGAAGGCGACGGCGGCGGCGAAGGGAAAGAAGACGAGTCGGGGGGTCATCGTCGAGGTCTGGCCTACCGCCCGGCTGGATCCAGGGCGACTGGCTTTGGTCCACGATCCAGAAGGAGGACCTGGAGGATCTGGCCGAAGGGGGCTTGATTGCCCATGGATCTTGGAGGTTGCCGGGAAGCGAGACCGAGCCGCGGCCGCAGGAGGGTGAGTGCGTCCTCCTCGCGACTCATGTTAACCGTGGTTTCTCTCTGCCCCCTCATCCTTTTTTCCGGGGTTTCCTAAACTTTTTTGGAGCCCAACTTCATCACTTTTCCCCCAACACCATCACATATCTCGCTGCATTTGTTTCCATGTGTGAGAATTTTGTGGGTTGTCGACCGCATTAGGGTCTCTTCAAACACATCTTTACTTGCCACTCCCAGACTGTGAAAAAGGCTAATCCGAGTGATGAGAGGACGCACGTGATCCAGATGTGCAGAGGTCTAGGGATTCAGACGAGGGGTAGGAGTACTTTTCCAGCTATGATTCTTCCCGGTTCAGTTAGAGGGTGGCAGTCGACCTGGTTTTATTGTAAGGACCAACCGACCCCTGGTCAGTCGACTGGCCTTCCTCCCTTCTCCATGGAGCGAGTCCAGTAGCCCTCTTCCTTGAAAGTGACTCCAGCAGAGAAAGCAGAGGTGAACATGTTAGTCGAACGGGTAGTCCAACTAGTCTGTGATGGCGTGACTGGCATGGATTTGCTTGAGGTGTTTCTCAGTCGACGCATCCAGCCCACTCGGATCCACCCGGAGGAAGTCACCGAGGAGACAGTGGCGCAGCGGTTGCAGGGCATCACTGGAAACAAAGACAACCCCAGGGGGTCCAGGAGGGTTCCACCACTCGACGCCGCCAATGAACCAGACAAGGTCTGACCTTTACTTTTGAGTGTCTTCTTGTTCTGATTTGTAACTTTCCTTGAACCTGGCTGATGCTTGTACACTCCTTTTCCTTGCAGATCTATACTGAGATGTACTCCATGCCGAATGGAGAGCAAGTGCATGAGGGAGAGGCGAGCGGAGGCAAGAGTGCCGACGGGAAACCCGATGACGAAGATGAGGAAGAAAGCGATGACTCAAGCAGCGGCGAAGAGGTCGACTCCCCACCTTGTTCTGAAAGACGTTCCAAGCAGACGCACGATCCGGTGAGCGTTCGAGGCAAAGCGGTCGCATCGAGCACGCATGCATCGGAGCGCATTCGGACATCTTTCCCTGAGCTGACAGAAAAGGCCTTGAAGCAGCTCAAGGTTGCGCCTACAAAGACTCGAAAGGCCCTACCAAAGATCAAAGTGGACGTCCCCGTTGTCTCTGGGTAATTATTTTGCTTTATCTCTTTGCTTTTGCGTCGTCTGGAACCTTCTGGATTTCTGTCGACTCATTCTCCTGCCTTACCGGGTGAGTTCGGAAACTTCCAGCGCTGCCACCTCTGTGACCTCCATGGACATTTACAAGGATGATGAGGAGACTGAGGACGCAACCACTTCCAAAGCAGGTATGACTTCTGCAATCTTGCCTTCATTTTGTCAACAGATTTGTCGGTCGATTGAACTCTTGTGGTAGAATCTTTTGCAGCGCCGCAAAATGTTATTGAACTTCGAGACGATGATGAAGATATGCCCCAGAAGCCTACAGGAAGGAAGAGCAGGACCTCGGGCAAGAGGGTGCCAGCTAGCAAGGTACCTCAGACGACGTCAGTGCTAGAACCAGTGATCCAGCAGTCCGGAGACCTCAATCGAGCTTCTGTTACTTTTGCCAATCCTGTGTCGTCTGAACGGTCTTCGGCCTCGACGGTCCAAGTCCCTGCTTCGTCCATGCAACTCCATGCCTCAGATCCTCAAGCAGCTACGACTGTTCCACCTACTCCACTTTTCGCCACCCATCATGTCCCAGAGGACCAAGTGAGCGCTGCCAAGGAAGCTATACGCCAGGTAGGCCTTATGATGGAGCAGATGAAAGTGGTGCGCGAGGCCAGTCAGGCTGCTTATGACGCCAGCTCAGCACTCCAGACCAACGTCCAGGTTAGCTGATTTCCGACTGATCTTTTAACTTGACGCTTGTTCTGTTAGGTTATGCTACTCGAAAACCTTTAATGTGCATCTATTGTCAGTCTGCACCTTGCATCTGTACACCCACTAGGTGTTTCAAATTTTGCTGAGTAGTTTTTCCCCTTGAGTCGATTAGGTTGCTTCGATTGTATCTTTGAACTAGTGGGGGTACGCAGAGTGCACCCACTAGGTGTAGTCCCCGAGGCCGCCGTCGAATGTGTGATTCCGCGGGGGTCTTGAGAAAAATGTCTCTTTACAGTTCTTCCACTCGGTCTAGTCAGGTCTTGTCGAATGGAATCTGGACCAGTGGGGGCACGCTGATTGCACCCACTGGGTGTAGTCCCCGAGACCGCAGTCAACTGCGGGCAGTTGGCTGTGGTCTGAGAATAACTGTTGGTTTCTTTTTTTTTCTTTGATTGGACGGACCAAGTCGATTGAAAAGTCGAATCAGTGGGGGCACGCCAAGTGCACCCACTGGGTGTAGTCCCCAAGACTACTGTTGAATGTATGATTCGGCAGTAGTCTTAGAACTCCTTTTGTCATAACAAACTGAACTTGTATTTTATCGCTCGAAAGCAATCAAATCTTTGTTCCTGTCGACTCATTGTCCACTGACTGCAGAGATCTTGCGAGCTCAGGGCTCGGTTTGCTGACTTGGAGCAGAAACAGATTCAACTCAACCTTGATCTGGAACTGGCCAAGCAAAATCTGCAGAAGGCTAAGGATGAAGCAGCTGCTATGGGAGGTAACAACTTGTCAACTGTTTGCTTTGTCAACTTTACTTTTTGCCTTTTGAACCTAGGGACTCCACTCGAACAGATGTGCGTAGTGAAAAAATACAACCCCAAGCTCGACTGAAGAATGTTATTTCTTTAGAGAAAATGAAGCAGGAGCTGGAGCAGAAGGACCTTGACCTTGCCGCGGCTCAAAAGACAGCGCGGGAAAAAACTGAACTTGCCAACAAGAAGCTGGCTTCAGTAGGCAAGATAGAAGAAGAAAACGCCAAACTGAAGACTGCCATCAGCGAAGCCAACAAGGAAGTCGTGCAGCTGAAAAAGGACAAGGTGACTCTGACCGACAAAGTTGGAGATCTCACTCGGAAGAGGGATGAGCTGGAGGTTTATCTAGGAGGACTTGCCAAGAAGTTGTTCCTTATGCTTGAATGTACTTTCTCTTGTCCGCCTGATTTGCCACCGTCATATAGCTGTCGACTCTTCATATAGCTGTCGACTCATCTTTTCTCTGTGTGTGTGTGCAGAATTCTGTCAAAACTGCGAGGAAGAGACAGGAGAATTGAGACGAGCTTAGACCCTATCAACTCTCCTGTTAAGGATGAAGCTACCATGAACGTGCTTCGACTGGAATCTCGCCTTGCCAGTGCCATGGACTATCTCGCCCGACTGAAGGTGGCGGTGTCTCAGATTGACACGGCGCTCTGGCCAAGGGAGACATTCCAAAATGACCTTGAGTCTCTCATGACTCGACTCAACGAGATTCTCGGTCGAGTGCAGGAATGGAAGAAGTCATCTGCCCGATGCGGTGCTGATGTGGCTCTGTCTCTGGTTCGCGTCCATTGCAAAGAGGCCAAGGAAGAGAAGCTAGCAGTGCTCAAGGTTGCCAACACTAAGAAGCTTCACTTCGAGTCCTTCATGGAGACCTTCCTCGAAGCAGCCACTCGTATTGCAGACGGAATCGACCTTGACGAGTTCGGCGAGCCTGCCAGCCATCCTCCTACGGAGTGAACAAACTTTATGCCTTGCTTAAATTCGCCTCGGAATGCCGAGTGATTTTGTAACCGTTAAAACTCCTTCGGGCCTGATGCCTGAGCACTTTTATCTGTGGTTTTCAACCATGGGAGATTTATCTGAACTTGGTTTTTCTTTGAGTAAAGTTGCTCTGTCTTTACCACTTTTGAATCCTTTGACTACGAGTGGTACTTGACTCTTCACTCAGAATAGATATTATATTTGCGACGCAGCTCTGACGAGAGGGTTGTGGGCATGAGCACTAGGTGTTGCATACGACCTGCACCTTGTCGCCCTTGCGAATCAGGATGGAGCGTGCATTGTACTTGTGACGCAGCTCCGTTGAGAGGGTCATGGGCAGGAGCGCTAGGTGTTGCATATGACCCGCACCTCGTCGACCTTGCGGATCAGGATGGAGCGTACATTGTATTTTAGACGTAGCTCCGTTGAGAAGGTCATGGGCAAGAGCAGTAGGTGTTGCACACGACCTATACCTCATCATCCTTGCGGATCAGGATGGAGCGCATGTTGTTCTTGTGATTCAGCCACTCGGAGTGGTTTTTGACTTAGGCGAGTACGGGGTCGCAGCCAAGTCCCCGAGTGAGAGGGTTGCTCGTCACTCGGTAGGATTTTTAAAACTTAGCGAATCGGATTCGCAGCTAAGCCACCCACTGGGGGGGATTTGAACACATGTATTGGCGAGACAACAATCATTAAGATGGTGCAAAAATCTTGTCCTTGATAAGTAAACTGAATGTTTCTTATTACAACTCATCGACTCGAGTGTTTAGGTGTAAAAATGGTGGAGCAGATCCGCATTCCACGAGTGTGGCTCGTCTACTTTCTTGGCTACGTTGTAAAGGTGATAGGCTCCATTGTGGACCACCTTGGTGAAGATGAAGGGACCTTCCCAGGCCGGAGCAAGCTTGTGAGAACGTTTCTGATGCACTCGGAGCACAAGATCTCCTTGGAACGCTCGACCTCTAACATTACGGGCATGGAATCGACGCAAGTCTTGCTGGTAGATGGTCGACCTGATCAGAGCCATCTCGCGCTCTTCCTCCAAGAGATCAACTACATCTTGACGTGCTTGTTCAGCTTCAGCTTCTGAGAAAAGTTCCACTCGGGGAGCGTTGTGTAATAAGTCACTCGGAAGCACAACCTCGGCGCCATACACCATGAAGAAAGGGGTTCGGTCAGTCGACCGGTTCGGAGTTGTTCTCAGTCCTCATAAGACAGACGACAATTTAGTTACCCAAGCCCCAACAACATGCTTGCGATCGTGCATCAGTCGGGGTTTCAGCCCTTGCAGGATTAAACCATTCGCCCTCTCTGCTTTCCCATTCAACTGCGGGTGCGCGGCAGACGCGTAGTCGACCCGAGTGCCTTGGGAAGCACGGAATGCTCTCAACCCATCAGAATCAAAGTTGGAGCCATTATCTATGATAATACTGTGAGGGACTCCATATCTGAATATCTGCTCTCTAGTGAAACTGATGGCGGTGCTTGAATCAAGATTTTTGATAGGCTTGGCTTCGATCCATTTGGTGAACTTGTCGACTACTACAAGCAAGTGAGTGAAACCACTTCTGCATGTCTTAAAGGGTCCAACCATATCCAACCCCCAAACGGCAAACGGCCAGACGAGTGGAATAGTCTTCAAGGCAGATGCAGGCTTGTGTGACATGTTTGAGTAGAACTGACAACCTTCGCACTTGTTAACTATATCTTTTGCCATCTCATTTGCTCGTGGCTAGTAGAATCCCGCTCGGTATGCTTTGGCTACAATGGTCCGAGAGGACGCATGGTGACCACAGGTCCCCGAGTGGATATCATTGAGAATCATTCGACCTTCTTCTGGCATGATGCATCGCTGAGCAACTCCAGTAACACTCTCTCTGTAAAGTTGTCCACCTATCACGGTGAAGGCTTTGGATCGACGGACAATCTAACGGGCCTCATCTTCATCCTCCGGAAGCTCCTTCCTCGGCAGATATGCAATGTATGGCATCGTCCAGTCGGGGGTGATGACCAAAACCTCCATGATCAGGTCGACCATGGCTGGGACTTCGATCTCAGTCGGATCAGCAGAACTTTGGGGTTGTGGGGGCTCTTCCGTGAAGGGATCTTCTTGAACTGACGGGGTGTGGAGATGCTCCAAGAACACATTACTGGGAATAGGCTCCCACTTGGAACCTATCTTTGCCAGGTCATCAGCTACCTGATTCTTGACTCGGGGTATGTGGTGGAGCTCTAACCCCTCAAACTTCTTTTCCAACTTTCTTACTGCATTGCAATAGCCAGTCATAGCTGGGCTCCTGATGTCCCACTCCTTCATCACTTGATTGACCACCAAATCTGAGTCGTCGTAAACCATAAGGCGGCAGACGCCAAGTGAAATGGCCATACGCAACCCGTACAGAAGTGCCTCATATTCAGCTTCATTGTTGGAGGAATCAAAGTGAATATAGAGAACATAACTGAGTTTGTCGCCTTGTGGTGATACCAGGACCACCCCGGCACCAGAACCGTTCAACATCTTGGATCCATCAAAGAACATAGTCCAATGTTCCGAGTGAATCTGAGTCGGTTGTTGCTGCTCAACCCACTCGGCGAGGAAATCCACTATTGTTTGGGACTTGATTGCTTTCTTTGCCTCAAACTTGATATCTAACGGAAGGAGTTCAATCGCCCACTTTGCCACTCGACCAGTTGCATCTCTGTTGTTCAGAATTTCTAACAATGGAGCGTGACTGACGACTGAAACAGAATCATTTGAGAAGTAGTGTGCAACTTTCTTTGTAGACAGATAAATTCCATAAACAAGCTTCTGATAATGTGGATATCTCTGCTTGGGCGGAGTCAAGACTTCAGAAATATAATACACTGGGCGCCGAACTTTGTAGGGTTTGCCTTCTTCTTCCCACTCGACCATGAGCACTGTACTGACAACTTGTCCAGTTGCTGCAATATAAAGCAGTAACGGCTCTTTGCTGACTGGGGCAGCAAGCACCGGCTGGGTGGAAAGCGGGGATTTGAGCTCTACAAACGCTGCATCAGCTTCAGGAGTCCACTCGAACTTGTCAGAATTCTTCATCGGTCGGTAAAGAGGCAATGCCTTTTCACCGAGACGGGAGATGAATCGGCTCAATGCAGCCAAACAACCAATAAGCTTCTGAACATCGTGCACACACATAGGGCGTTTCATTCAGAGGATTGCACCAACTTTCTCTGGGTTTGCGTCGATCCCTCGTTCGGAAACGAGGAAACCGAGTAACTTTCCTCCTAGGACTCCGAATGTGCACTTTGATAGATTAAGCTTGATATCATATCTTCTCAAGTTGGCAAAGGTTTCAGCGTGGTCAGTCAGCAGGTCAGAACCTTTACGTGACTTGACCATGATGTCATCCATATATGCTTCCACATTCCGACTAATTTGAGTGAGCAGGCACTTCTGTATCATGCGCATGAATGTGGCGCCAGCATTCTTGAGACCAAAAGGCATGGTAACATAGCAAAAACACCTGAATGGGGTGATGAAAGCTGTTTTTATTTCGTCGGGTCCATATAGTCGAATCTAATAGTACCCGGAATAAGCATCCAAAAAAGACAAACGCTCGCATCCCGCAGTCGAGTTGACAATTTGATCAATGCGGGGTAGAGGGAAATGATCTTTCGGGCAGACCCGATTGATATGCTTGAAGTCGATGCACATGCAAAGTGAATCATCTTTCTTGGGGGCCATGACAACATTGGCGAGCCACTCGGAGTGGTATATCTCGTGGATGAACTCAGCTGCTAGAAGTCGAGCCACCTCTTCACCAATTGCCTTCCTCTTCTCCACGGCGGACCGACGGAGATGCTCTTTGATAGGTTTTGCTTTTGGGTCGACTCGCAAACGGTGCTCAGCCAGTCCCCTGTGTACACCTGGCATGTCAGAAGGCTTCCATGCAAAGATGTCCCTATTCTCACGGAGGAACTGGATGAGCGCTTCTTCCTATTAGTTGTCGAGTGTTGTTGAGATATGAGTCGGAGCAGCATTAGGGTCGGTCGGGTGAATGTGAACTTGCTTTGTTTCGCCAGATGACTGAAATGCAGATTCTGAAGCAGGCTTCTTGGCTCGTAGCAAATCACTCGGATCTGCGTTCTTCTGATATTCTTGCATTTCCACTGCTGCCATCTGTTCATCGGCAATCTTTGAGCCCTTCTGGAGGCACTCTTCCGCTCTCTGCCGATTACCAGTCACTGTGATCACTCCCTTGGGACCAACCATCTTCAGCTTGAGGTACACGTAACATGGTCGAGCCATGAAACGGGCATATGCAGGTCTGCCCAGAATAGCATGATAGGCACTGTGAAAATCCACAACTTCAAAACTTTGGTCAGTCGAGTGCCCCCAATGACTGGGTCGACCACCAACGCTTGCCGCCCTAGGGTAGCAACGTGCGCCGGATGGTCGGACTGGTCGAATGTAATGGGAGTCTTTGACCACTTCAAATATGTTGTCATTGCCGGGGCAACCATGTTTACTTCTCTGTTGATGACCTTCAGTGGACTTTTGCTCTCAACGTCAGCAAAAATCACCAAAGTGGCATTGACATTGGGGTAACCATCCTCCTCCTCTTTGTCTTCATCCTTATCAGATTCCTTCTCTTTCTCACTGGGCTGGACCTCTCAGAACTGCTGGATAAGGAGTCGACACTGTCGAGTGGTATGCTTGGGATAAATCAGGTTCCCTTCTTCATCCTTCTTGGTGTGCATATGACAAGGCAAATCTAGCACATCATTTCCGGCTTGATCTTTCACCTTCTTGGGGATCCATGGCCCCTTAGGTTTTCCTTTGAATTTTCCTTGGGTCACAACTGCGGCTTCTCCAGGACCTGCAGGCTCGGCTTTGCGCTTCTGCTTCCGACTGGAATTACCTCCTCCGGTGTCCTAGGCGACTGGTTTGCTCTTGCCACAGCGGAGCCAGTCTTCTTCCTCGCTGTTAGCGTACCAAGTGGCTATTTCCATCATTCCGGTCAGGGTCATATCTCCTGTCCGACCGAATTTCAGGTTAAGCTCTCTGTACCGAACGCCCTCCTTGAAGGCGCAAACTGCTTGGTGCTGAGACACATTCTCCACTGTGTGATGCAAAGTGGTCCACCTCTGGATTAATCCCTCAAAGTTTCATTCAGTTTCTGTACGCAATGCTACAACTCGGCCAGTCCTGCGGGTCGTTTGCAAGTGCCCTCAAATGTTCTGACAAACACCCAGTGCAACTCTTCCCAACTGTATATACTACCAGGGGCCAATTGATTAAACCAAGCTCTGGCCGAACCCTCCAACATCAGGGGGAGATGCTTCATGGCCACATCATCATTGCCGCCACCAATCTGCATGACCACTCGGTAATGCTCCAGCCAAGTGTCAGGCTTTGACTCACCGGTGAACTTGCTCACTCATGTTGCCAACCTTAAGTTGGGAGGGATCTCAGCAGCTCTGATAGCTCTGCTGAAGCATTCAGGTCTGGGGACATGTACTCTACTGCCAGTCGGACGATATCTGTCCAGCCCTTCTCTGCGTGCTCGGTTTCTGTCGACCAGACCTTGGACAAGAATTGACCTTACATCAAATTCGGGCTCTCTTGGGTCGGTTGGAACCCGCCGCTCAATGCTATACGGGCGCCTATCATCATACTGCCGAGCGCGTATGATCCGCCTCTCGGAGGGGGCGTAGGCACTCGACGGCGGTCATCACGGCCGAGTCGATGTTCATATTGTTCATGATTCCGACCCAGATATTGCTCCTGGTGGTGCCCATGTCCCTCATGCCGTAGAGGCGATCTTGGGCTGTGAGCCGACTGGACTGTATCCGCCGCCACGGACATGCCGTGGATCCTGTTACGAGACTGAGAAATGACTGTGTTCTGTTCTCCTGCTGCCTAGAGCAGTGCTCGGATCTGCATCAAGCCTCTTCCAGCATCTGATTGGGACAGCTGAATCGACTCTGCTATACGGGCTACAGCTGTAAGATTCTGAATCGGAGTGCGGTATACCTGAGGTTCAGGCGGGAATAATTGTCGCTGTCGTCGACTTGACTCAGGGATCTGTCGTCGAGGGCACTCGTCGAGTGAATGCTGAAGGTTCTCTAGCCATGCGCGCTCAGCCAAAGTGGCCAGGCGCGCATCCTCTAAGGCCCGAGCCTCGGAGGTCTCTCCGATGATGGGAGTGTGGAGCGCCTCCACGTTGCGCCGGTGTAGTTCATCCCTCTGTTGTGAAGTGAGGGCTTCAGGACGGTATTCCTCGTGAACACGCGACGGATCGCCTCCGCCGTCGCCACCGTCACCACCGTCACTGTGACGGAAACCAGGCGGGCTGCATGGCGTGTCGACCATCAGGACTTCTGCCGCAGGGTCGCTGCTATCGCACTCGGACAGGGTCTCGACGGAGCCATTCAACAGATCGAATAGCCCGTAGAGAGATTCGTCGGGCTCGATTGTTGCGACTTGAGGGGTTGTCGACTGACGAGCCACCGCATGCTTTACCCACCACTGAAGCCGTGATCGACCAGATCGCTTGTGACGGCGAGCAGCGGGGAGCGAAGACGCTGCGGGAATCGACCGATACTGAGTCGGTGGCTGCTGCAGAAGGACGCCGCGGACGCATGCACGAAAGTATGTCGCCCCGAGGACGGGGAGCGTCTCGACGTCGAGGGGGGCCTCTTGGAGCCAGGCGGACTCGTCGGCGATGAAAACGAGCGCGCCGAGACAGATCTCGCGGCCCTCGGTGAAACCACCATCGGAAACCATGATGATGGAGATCAAGAAAATTGCAACCTCAGCGGAAGTCACTAAGACACCTGCCCCACGGGGTGGGCGCCAACTGTCGTGGGAGTAAGCCTGATAGTAGAATAGGGGGTACGTACGAGGAGGCAAGATCCTAGCTACGATGAGGTTGTGCATGCAAGATTTACGAGTTCATGTCCTTCGCGGAGGAAGTAACAACGCTACGTCTCGGTGCCCGGAGGCTTGGTCGACTGGATTATGCGTGAAGTTATAGGGGGTGTGAACACTTGTGCTAGTGGAGGGGTGGCTTATATAGAGTGCGCCAGGACCCCAGCTAGCCCACGTTACAAGGGGTTCAATGTACATTAAGGTGAGACGTTACTGGTAACGCCAATAATAAAGACACATAAATGATCATTAAAACTACGGAGTGAACGCCTGACCGTTGTCATCCTGAGTGACCTTAGATCTTCTGTACTCTGAGTGGTTTCTAGTATGGTTGATTGATTATATTCTTGTTGAATGGAATTGGGTTATCCGTGTGGAATTGCTGGTCGAGTGGGTGCACTCTGAGGTGATTTCAATCGGTAAATGTTGTTGTACTTTGAATGTCTTTGACTTTAGGGCAGTGTCCTTGGGAAGGGTGTCTAGGTCAGGCCCATTACCCTACCCTAGGTACATGTCATCGTCATGAATAATATTACTATTCGTTATCGTCATCCTATTCCTAGGCTAGATGATATGCTTGATGAATTGAGTGGCTCTATAATATTCTCCAAAATTGATTTGCGTAGTGGATACCATCAAATTCGTATAAAATTGGGGGATGAATGGAAAACAACATTTATAACTAAGTTTGGCTTATATGAGTGGTTAGTCATGCCTTTTGGGTTACCTAATGCACGTAGGACTTTTATGAGATTAATGAACGAAGTTTTACATGCTTTCATTGGACGATTTGTGGTAGTCTATTTTGATGATATACTAATTTATAGCAGATCTTTGGAGGAACATTTGGAACATTTACATGCTGTTTTTATTGCCCTACGTGATGCACGTTTGTTTGGTAACCTTGGGAAGTGCACCTTTTGCACCGACTGAGTATCTTTTCTTGGCTATATTGTTACTCCATAGGGAATTGAAGTTGAAAAGCCAAGATTGAAGCTATTGAGAGTTGGCCGCAGCCCAAAACGGTCACACAAGTGAGGAGTGTTCTTGAACCCGCTGGTTTTTATAGGCGTTTTGTGAGAGATTTTAGCACCATTGCTGCACCTCTCAATGAGCATACAAAGAAGGATGTGCTTTTTGTTTGGGGTACCGCACAGGAAGAAACCTTCACGGTATTGAAAGATAAGTTGACACATGCTCCTTTACTCCAACTTCCTGATTTTAATAAGACTTTTGAGTTTGATTGTGATGCTAGTGGAATTGGATTAGGAGGTGTGTTATTACAAGATGGCAAACCTGTTGCATACTTTTCTGAAAAATTCAGTGGGCCTAGTCTGAACTATTCTACTTATGATAAAGAATTATATGCTCTTGTTCGGACTTTAGAAACATGGCAACATTATTTATGGACCAAAGAATTTGTTATATATTCTGATCATCAATCTTTGAAACATACTAAAAGTCAAGCCAAACTTAATCATAGACATGCTAGTTGGGTTGAATTCATTGAGACTTCCCCTTATGTCATTGAAAACAAGAAGGGTAAAGAAAATATTATTACTGATGCATTGTCTCGTCGTTATTATGCTTTAACAACTTGAATTTAAAATATTTGGTTTGGAGACAATCAAACATCAATATTTGCATGATGCTGAATTTAAAGATGTATTGCAGAATTGTAAAGAAGGTAGAACATGGAACTAGTTCGTTGTTAACGATGGATTTGTGTTTCGTGCTAACAAGCTATGCATTCCAGCTAGCTCCGTTCGTCTTTTGTTGTTAATGGGACACTTTGGCATGAAGAAGATAGAGGATATACTTGCTACACATTATTTTTGGCCAAAGATGAGACGGGATGTTGACCGTTTTGTTGCTCGCTGCACTACATGTCAAAAAGCTAAGTCACGACTCAATCCTCATGGTTTATACATGCCTTTGCCTGTACCTAGTGTTCCTTGGGAGGATATATCTATGGATTTTGTTCCAGGATTACCTCGAAACAAGGGGAGGGATAGCATATTTGTTGTCATGGATAGATTTTCAAAAATGGCACACTTCATACCATGTCATAAAAGCGATGATGCTGCTAATGTTGTTGATCTGTTCTTTCGTGAAATTATTCGCTTGCATGGTGTGCCAAATACTATTGTTTCAGATCGTGACACTAAATTTCTTAGCCACTTTTGGAGATGTTTATGGGCTAAGTTGGGGGCTAAACTGCTTTTTAGTACTACTTGTCACCCCCAAACTGATGGAAAAACTGAAGTAGTCAATAGAACATTGCCTACTATGCTTAGGGCTGTTTTGAAGAAGAATAAGAAAATGTGGGAAGAATGCTCGCCTCACATTGAATTTGCTTACAATCGTTCATTGCATTCTACTACTAAGATGTGCCCGTTTGAAATTGTGTATGGTTTCCTACCTCGTGCACCTATTGATTTGTTGCCTCTTCCATCTTCGGAGAAGGTTAATTTTGATGCTAAAGAATGTGCTGAATTGATTTTTTAAATGCATGAGTTAACTAAGGAAAACATTGAGCATATGAATGCTAAATATAAACTTGCTGGAGATAAGGGTAGAAAACATGTTGTGTTTGCGCATGGAGATCTTGTTTGGTTACATTTGCGTAAGGATAGATTTCCTAATTTGCGCAAATCAAAGCTAATGCCACATGCTGATGGTCCTTTTAAGGTGTTAGAGAAAATAAATGATAATGCATATAAGCTTGAGCTGCTTGCAGATTTTGGGGTTAGTCCCACTTTTAACATTAAAGATTTGAAGCCTTATTTGGGTGAGGAAGATGAGCTTTCGTCGAGGCGACTTCATTCCAAGAAGGGGAGGATGATGAGGACATCAATACCATTGTTACACCCACAGCCCCTGCTGCTATACATACTGGACCAATTACTAGAGCTCGCGCACGCCAATTGAATTACCAGGTACTTTCGTTTCTTGGTAACGATTCTAATGTACATGAGAATATGATGCTGCCTAAATTGGATACATTTGTTTTGCTTACAAATTAAGGGCCTAGCTTGGACAAGAAAGATGAACCTTGGAGCAAGTTCAAGCATGGAGATGATGGCATGCGCAAGGGGAACAAGAACGGAGTTACAAGTGATGATTCCGGGACTTTGAAGCCACCATAATGAGTGCATGAAGCCTTGGACTAAATATACAAGATGCCACTTCATAATTTTCGTCCATAGGCTATTCTAGGTGTTGCGTCACCTTATTTTTGGACCAGGCCCATGTAATTTTGAAATATTTGATTATAGGCTATTTTTAGAGTCCGTATGTGTGGGGAAACAAGAGTTAGGGTTGGTTTCGGACCCCTTCTCCAAGGGCCATGAAATTCCCCCCTCTTTCCTCCATATATACAGCCCTTAGGGCATCGTTTAGACTTTGGGTTTTGTTTACATTAAAAGTTTGACATAGCAACAACTTCGCGTACTTCGTTTGTGTTCAATGACCAGACCAAGACGTCACAGAACCCCACCTTGATCAATAAAGCTTTCATCTTATATTCGCAATATCCAGATTGCAATCTTAGTTTCTTTCTTGTTCTTCGTTTGCTTGCAGGAAATAGACCTTAATGATCAGGTTCATCATGCTCCGGCATGGTCAATAACCTCTCGGAGTTGGTTTAGCGATTGCTAAGGCACGACGTCCTCACACGTTCGTAGTCGGATCATCAAAGTCGACTTCCACCAAAGCGATATCCATCATCTCATCGAACGACTGAACACATTTGCCTCTATCAGTATTGGGCCGTGGCCCATGTACCCTTTCGTGACCTTAGACTATATATAATCCTCCTCCTCCCTCTTTCTAGGGTGAGCATTGGTTTAGCTCATATGAGAGATAGAGCTTTGCTCATCCAGTTGATACCTACTCCATTGGAGGCCAAGTCCTCCATCTAGGAGAAGAACCCAACTGGATTCAAGCCCTCCACCTAGGAGAAGATCCCCTAGTGGATTCAAGACCTCCTCTTGGAGAAGAACTAGCTACTTGTATCCTTCCTTTGTTGTCTTTGGATCTTTGTGACCTCTTTGTGTTCATGGATCTAGCACATGTGTGATTGATTCTCGTTGATTTGAGTGTTTCCTCTCATTTCCCCTCATGTTCTTCGTGGGATTCCCTCCAAATCATGAAAGATCGGCCTTAGGTTATCCACTCTACATCACAATGGCTTATCGATCATCGGGCAAGTCCACCAAAGTCCATACTTTGTTCTCATACATGGATCCTATCTCAGATTTCATGGCCTCAAGCCATTTGTTGGAGTCTGGGCTCATCATAGCTTCTTCAAAGTTCATAGGTTCACTGTTGTCTAACAACATGACTTCCAGGATAGGATTACCGTACCACTCTGGTGCGGTACGTGTTCTGGTTGACCTACGAGGTTCAGTAGTAACTTGATCTGAAGTTTCATGATCATCATCATTATCTTCCTCTCTAATTGGTGTAGGCATCACGAGAACGGTTTTCTCTGATGTGCTACTTTCCAATTCGAGAGAAGGTACAACTACCTCATCAAGTTTTACTTTCCTCCCACTCACTTATTTCAGGAGAAACTCCTTCTGTAGAAATGACCCATTCTTAGCAACAAAGATCCTGCCTTCGGATATGTGGCAGAAGGTGTACCCTATAGTTTCCTTAGGGTATCCTATGAAGACACACTTCTCCAATTTGGGTTCGAGCTTATCAGGCTGAAGTTTTTTGACATAAGCATCGCATCCCCAAACTTTAAGAAATGACAACTGAGGTTTCTTGCCAAACCAAAGTTCATACGGTGTCGTCTCAACGGATTTAGACGGTGCCTTATTTAACGTGAATGCGGTTGTCTCTAATGCATAACCCCAAAATGATAAAGTCAAATTGGTAAGAGACATCATAGAACGCACCATATCTAATAAAGTACGGTTACGACGTTCGGACACTCCATTACGCTATGGTGTTCCAGGTGGCATGAGTTGTGAAACAATTTCCCATTGTTTTAAATGAAGGCCAAACTCGTAACTCAAATATTCGCCTCTGTGATCAGATCATAGAAACTTTATTTTCTTGTTACGATGATTCTCCACTTCACTTTGAAATTCTTTGAACTTTTCAAATGTTTCAGACTTGTGTTTCATCAAGTAGATATACCCATACCTACTTAAATCATCTGTGAAGGTTAGAAAATAATGATACCCGCCGTGTGCCTCAACACTCATCGGACCACATACATCGGTATGTATTATTTCCAATAAGTCATTAGCTCGCTCCATTTTTCTGAGAACGGAGTTTTAGTCATCTAACTAATGAGGCATGGTTCGCAAGTATCAAATGATTCATAATCAAGTGATTCCAAAAGTCCATCCGCATGGAGTTTCTTCATGCGCTTTACACCAATATGACCTAAACGACAGTGCCACAAGTAAGTTGCACTATCATTATCAAATTTGCATCTTTTGGCATCCATATTATGAATACGTGTATCACTACGATCGAGATTCAACAAGAATAGACCATTTATCAAAGGTGCATGACCATACAAGATATTACTCATATAAATAGAACAACCATTATTCTCTGGTTTAAATGAATAACCCTCTCGCAATAAAAAAGATCTAGATATAATGTTCATGCTCAACGCTGGCACCAAATAACAATTATTGAGGTCTAAAACTAATCTCGAAGGTAGATGTAGAGGTAGCGTGCCGACGACAATCACATGAACCTTGGAACCATTCCCAACGCGCATCGTCACCTCGTCCACGGCCAATCTTAGTTTATTTCGTAGCTCCTGTTTTGAGTTACAAATAAGAGCAACCGAACTAGTATCAAATACCCAGGCGCTACTACGAGCATTGGTAAGGAACACATCAATAACATGTATATCAAATATACCTTTGTTCACTTTGCCATCGTTCTTATCTGCCAAGTATTTGGGGCAGTTCCGCTTCCAGTGGCCATTTCCTTTGCAGTGGAAGAACTCAGTTTTAGGCTTGCGTCTAGCTTTGGGCTTCTTCACGGGAGATGCAACTTTCTTGCCATTCTTCTTGAAGTTCCCTTTCTTTGCCTTGCCCTTTTTCTTGAAACTAGTGGTCTTGTTAACCATCAACACTTGATGCTCCTTCTTGATTTCTACCTCCGCGGACTTAAGCATTGCGAAGAGCCCGGGAATTGTTTTCGTCATCCCTTGCATATTATAGTTCATCCCGAAGCCTTTGTAGCTTGGTGGCAGTGGCTGAAGAACTCTGTCAATAACACTCTCAACCGGAAGATCAATTCCCAGCTGAGTCAAGTGGTTATGATACCCATACATTTTGAGTATGTGTCCACTGACATAACTATTCTCCTCCATCTTGCAACTATAGAACTTGTTGGAGACTTCATATCTCTCAACCCGAGCATTAGCTTGAAATATCAACTTCAGCTCTTGGAACATCTCATATGCTCCGTGATGTTCAAAATGTCTTTGAAGTCCAGGTTCTAGGCCGTAAAGCATGGCACACTGAACTATCGAGTAGTCATCAGATCGAATCTGCCAGACGTTCATAACATCTTCTGTAGCTCCTGTAGCAGGTCTGTCACCTAGCGGTGCATCAAGAACATAATTCCTCTATGCAGCAATGAGGATAACCCTCAAGTTAGGTACTCAGTTCGTGTAGTTGCTACCATCATCTTTCAACTTAGTTTTCTCTAGGAACTTATAAAAGAAGGGGAAGCTACATCGTGTTGATCTACAATATAGTTTGCAAAGATATTTTGACTATGTTCATGATAAATTTTAGTTCAATTAATCAAATTACTAATGAACTCCCACTTGAATCAACATCCCTCAAGTTGTCTAAGTGAAACATGATCCAAATCAACTAAACCATGTCCGATCATCACGTGAGATGGAGTAGTCTTCAATTGTGAACATCTCCATGTTGATCATATCTACTATATGACTAATGTTTGAGCTTTCTGTCTCCAGTGTTTTGGGCCCATGTCTATACATGCTAGGCTCGTCAAGTTTGACCCAAGTATTCTGCATATGCAAAACTGGCTGTATGTGAACGTAGAATCTATCACACCCGATCATCACGAGGTGCTTCAAAATGACAAACTTTAGCAATGGTGCATACTCAGGGAGAACATTTTTATCTTGAAATTAAGTGCAGGGATCATCTTATAATGCTACCGTCGTTCTAAGCAAAATAAGATGCATAGAGGATAAACATCACATGCAATCAAAATATGTGACGTGATATGGCCATCATCATCTTGTGCTTTTGATCTCCATCTCCAAAGCATCGGCATGATCTCCATCGTCACCGGCTCGACACCTTGATCTCCATCATAGCATCGAGGTCGTCTCGCCAACTATTGCTTCTACAACTATTGCTAACACATAGCGATAAAGTAAAGCAATTACATGGCTCTTAGTGATTGACACGCAGATCATACAATAATTAAAGACAACCCTAAGGCTCCTAACGGTTGTTGTACTCATCGACATGTGACTCGTGAACTTATTTCAAAACATGGTCATCTCATACATCATCATATATCACATCATATCTTGACCATATCACATCACAACATGCCCTGCAAAAACAAGTTAGACGTCCTCTACTTTGTTGTTGCAAGTTTTACATGGCTGCTACGGGCTTCTAGCAAGAACCGTTCTTACCTACGCAAAACCACAATGGTGATTATCAAGTTTGCTATTTTAAACTTCTTCAAGGACCGACCATAGTCAAATTCGATTCAACTAAAGTAGGAGAAACAGACACCCACCAGCCACCTTTATGCAAAACAAGTTGCATGTTAGTCAGTGGAACCGGTCTCATGTGCGTGGACATATGAGGTTGGTCTGGGCCGCTTCATCCCACAATGTCGCCGAATCAAAATAAGACGTTGGTGGTAAGTAGTATGAACATCACCGCCCACAACTCTTTTGTGTTCTACTCATGCATATCATCTACGCATAGACCTGGCTCATGTGCCACTGTTAGGGAACGTTGCATGGAAAACAAAAAAAATCTATGCACACACAAGATCTATCCATGGATATGCATAGCTACGAGAGGGGAGAGTATGTCTACATACCCTCGTAGACCATTTAGCAGAAGCGTTTATCAACGTGGTTGATGTAGTCGTACACCTTCACGATCCAACCGATCAAGTACCGAACGTACGGCACCTCCGCATTTAGCACATGTTCAGCTCGATGACGTCCTTGCCTTCTTGATCAAGAAAGACAGGCAAAGTAGTAGATGAGTTCCGGCGGCACGACGGTGTGGTGACGGTGGTGGTGAACTTGTTCCCGCTGGGCTTCGTCGTGCACTACAGGAAACTTGACGGATGAAACTGGGGAGAGGGGCGCCGCACATGGCTCGTGGATTGTCGTGGTTGTGTGGCGCCCCTCCCTCTCCTATATATTGGTGGAGGGGAGGAGGGGCAGCCATGGTGCGCCCCAAGCCCCCCTTCCTTTTCTGGCGCCTGGGAAAATGCAGGAGGGGGTGGCGCCCTAAAAGTGCTAGTTATCGACTAGAGGGGGGTGAATAGGCGATTTTTATGAAAGTCTTCAAAAGACTAGGTCTTTGAAGACAGAGAATCAAACAACACCTATATGAAATGCATCGGAAGACAAACTACTCTAGACAGACTATAGTCAAGTAAGCAATATAATGAAAGCACGAAGACTAATAGCAGCTAGGTAGAACAGATCGGAATGGAAGATAGTATGAAGCCAAACACGTGATAGTCTTCACACAGTGAAGTCAAACAGATCACGCAAATAAGCAATGACTTCACGAAGACAAACTAAAATGTAAAGGAGGTGTGGGATAGAACCAGTAGCTTAGTGAAGACAAGGATTTGGTAGACCAGTTCCAGATGCTGTGACAACTGTACGTCTGATTAGGGAGGCTGAGATTGAACTCAGAAGATCACGTCTTCACCTTATTCCCCTTGAGCTAAGGACACCCAGTCCTCGCCTAATCACTCTGGTAAGTCCTCAAGGTAGACTTCCAAACCTTCACAAACTCCACTCATCGGCGATCCACAATGACTCTTGGATCCTCAGAACGTGATGCCTAACCGGGTGGAGGATACACAGTCCTCAAGTGTAACAAGTCTTTAGGTCACGTGGACAGAAAGACTTCAGTGATGCCTAACACTCTTTGGCTATGGGTGTTTTGGGCTTTGTCCTCGCAAGGATCTCTCTCTCAAAGGCTTCGGAGGTGGGTTGCTCTCAAATGACAAAAGCCGTGCACTAACTCCGAGCAGCCACCAATTTATGGTGTAGGGGGTGGGCTATTTACAGCCAGGAGGCAACCCGACATGATATGTCCGAAATGACCCTGGGTCAATAAGGAACCGACACGTGTGCAACTGTCGGATTTCAAACACACGCGGCAGCTTGGCTTGGGCTACAAGCAAAGCTGACTTATCCGACTCTAGATAAGATTTGCTCTCGTTATCTTCGCTCAAAGTCATAGGATTTTGGTTGAGCATAACGTCAGTCTTCCAAATTTGTTCACTTTGACCCCAGTTAATAGTACGGTTGTTTCTATGACTCAAGAAGGAAGAAAATGAAATTACGAAAGAAACTATGTCTTCGCACTTCATAGTCTTCAAGTGAATGTCTTCACACGTCATTATCTTCAACGTGAATGTCTTCACGAACCACCACTGTCTTCAATGTCTTCATACATTTTTAGGGGTCATCTTTGGTAGGAAAACCGAATCAATGAGGGACTTCTACCTGTGTTATCCTGCAATTCTCACAAACACATTAGTCCTTCAACCACGTTTGTCGTCAATACTCCAAAACTAACTAGGGGTGGTACTAGATGCACTTATAATCTCCCCCTTTTTGGTGATTGATGACAAACTGTTTGAAGTTTTCAACGGGGATAAAAAATGTGTAAGTTAAAGAACGCGGTCATTAGCTTCATGAGGTTGAAAGGGCTCCCCTTGAGGATGTGCATATAAGTGATTTGCCTTTGAATGCAAATGCACATGGCAGGTTTTGCTTTGTGGAAATTTCCTTCAACCAATGAAGACAATTCATCATGCATACACAAGTGTAATGTAGATAATGACATGCATCATGAGAAATGGGCGTCTACAGAATGAATTCATGCAGAATTTATCATCGCAACAAACGTTAGCAGCAAAAGTGGCACACGACCATCAAAGTTTAAGTGTTACAATTCAAAAGCAGCAGTTCAAGAACGAGAGTTGTAAAGCCTTCGCAAAAATAAGCACCCGACCCATATAGGCCCGCTTGAAGACTATCAACTCATATGCTTCTCCCCCTTTTGTCAGGAATGACCAAAAAGGTGTGAAGACATAGAGAGCCTATGTGTTCCCAGGCGGTGTTGGTGAAGATGTTGGGGCAGAAGGGTCGACGGTGGAGTTGGGAAATGCGGATGGGCCTGATGTAGAATCGTGATGCAGTGAAGCCATAGCTGGTGAAGTGGCGTCGTCCTCTTCGTCAATGACTCGCGCAACAACAGTTGGAGGCGAAGATGAATACTCAGACTCTTTAATGGAAGGAGTTTGACGCCAACTTGCTGGCCGTGGAGGCCTGGAGTCAAACTTGAAACGTTCAGTGAAGCCATCTGCTTGAAGACTGTCTTTAGAATAGAGTATTGTGTGTCTCTTCCAGGCACGCCGACATGCTTCATGAGCAACAAACGAGTTCTTGGTTGCAAGGTTGCGTATGCGATTGACATCAACAAGAAGACTTTGCATCTGGTGCTTCATCCAGTCATGATGACTATCCTGCTTCTGATAAAGTGAAACGAGAAGCTCTCGGTCATTCAGCACATGAGCATGCTTCTGAGGCCTTTGGGCTACTGTGCTGGCTATTGCATTAGTGTTAGCACGACGCGGCAGCCAGAGCTGACCGACAAGAGGACCAGTAATAGTAGTGGTTGGGTTCAGCACATGAATCCCTTCAAGGAGTTGAGTGAAGCTTTGGAAGGCAGCATTGTCTTCACAAGCAGGCTCCTTGCGAAGTTCAGGATAGATGGCTTCATGTGACATATCTACTTCAGGCAGAAAAACGACATGGTTGCACGCTGAAGCTTGATATTTGATAGTTGAGTGAAGCTTAATCAGCCGCATGACCCATGGAGCATATAACTTGAGCCCAAAAAATCTATGCCAGAAGCAGCCAACTGATGGATGAAGAAGTCTTGAGTATTGAACCTGATGCCATTGATGATATAAAAGACCAATGTATTCATAATGCCTTCAAGCTTGGCATGAGGAGAATGCCCCTTGATTGGCCACAGAGTATGCCTCAGAATTTGATATATAGTGCGGGGCAGGTACTCGAGGTCATTGACATAGAATTCCTTGGGGTATTCGGCATCAACTGGCAATGGCTTCATCATGCTGGGCATTTGACTCATGTTGGGTTCAGGCTTCTGGAAGATGCTCTGCAATTCTTGTTCATAGCGCTGACAACCTGGCTCATACAGATCACCGGGAGTGGGCAGGGAAGTTAGCTCGACGATATCTTGAGCTTTGGCTTCATGATGTACATCACTTGACATTCACTCGAGGACCCATGTCTTCGAATCCCTGTTGTAGCCTGATATATGGATAGTGTCATAGAATTGCATAAAGAGTTCTTCATTCTAATGCTCCTTGTCGACGACAAATGGGAGCAAGCCAACTTCACGAAAGCAGGCCAGAGCTTCCTTAAGGCATGGGAGTCCAGCAATGTCATCGTAGCACAGGCGCCTATGGGGGAAGATCATGTCCTGGTTGTACAGAATACACGAGTAATAGCTTCGTTGTTGGTGGCTCCAGAACCTATCAGATGAGATCTTAGGATCCTTGTAAGGACTCTTGGCCTTGTCAAAGAAGGTGTTGTGCTCTCTGAAGCTAAGCACACTGAAAGAGCCTTGTGTGGTAACAACACTGGGAAGCCTTGGCAGGCTGGGCTTTGGCTTCTGCGTCTGAGGCCTTTGCTCCACATGATAGTCATACTTGGGACCAGGAGCAGCAGGTGGTGTCATGATAGGCCACTTGACAGTTACAAGCTCACCACGATAGAACACTCATTCTATAGTGTGAGGTACAAGAGGAGCAGCAGACACGTCCGAGGTGGATGGCTGCACATTGTCTTCAGGGGCATGATTGGCGTCAGGCTACACATTATCTTCAGCCATGACAATGCCATTGGCTTCATCAGTGCTGGTATTGGTAGCCTCATTTGCCGAGGCTTCAATGGCTTCAGGAATTGGGGGGTCTGGCACAATCACATCTTCATTCTCTCTTGATTCATCGGTAGGGGGAATAACAGCTTGATCTTATTTTTTGTTGGCCGATGCAGCCGGAATATCTTCAGCCTCCTTGGCTTCAGATTCTTGAGCAGTTTCTGAGGAGGTGGCTTTAGGAAACACTTGACGTGCTACTGAGCTTGTGGTTTGCACATCCTCTTCAGGAATGCTCAACATGGAGATCGTGGGCCTAGGGCCTTTGCGAAGCATCCG
This sequence comes from Triticum aestivum, assembly GCF_018294505.1. Lineage (NCBI taxonomy): Eukaryota > Viridiplantae > Streptophyta > Magnoliopsida > Poales > Poaceae > Triticum > Triticum aestivum. The sequence continues at coordinate 167,035,218 of NC_057796.1, forward strand.
GAATGGCAACGCCTGTGGTAAAGGAGTGGTCTTCTCCATGTCTTCAGTGGTGTCTTGTGGAGTCTCAATCACAGGAGTAGTGACTTGAGCTGGTGGTGTGCGAGGAATAACTTCATGGAGCGGAGTGTTGGGGTGCTGCTCTTCCCTGAAATCATCTTTTGTGATTGGCGTCGTGGGACCGCCAATGGTAACTTGTTCACTGCTCGATGGAGCAGGCGATGCTACGAGCTTGGGCATGATCTGGGGGAACTAAGGAAGGACATCATCTACATTGTCTTCATGACCAATGTCTTCAGCTGCGGTGGTTTCAGCACCTGGAATCTCTTCAGACACATTAGCCTCTATGGGAGCAAGCTCATGAACAATGAGACGATGCTCGCGGTTGGAGGATGCTGGAAGGGCAACTGAGATAGGTTCAACAAGCAGCGGCTCACTAGGATCAGATGAGGCAGTTTGTGCTTGGGCCCTTCGTGAAGCGTTAGAGGACTTCTTCAGCCTCTTTTGAGAAGGAGCAGCATCAAAGGCTTCTTGATGCTTTCGCTTCTTTGCTTCAGCCTCAGCCTACTTTGTCTTCTTCTTTTCAGAAGCAGCTGACGGGACCTTTGGCTTCGAGCCAGTCATGCTGGCAGGGAAGACAATGCTTGGTCTTTCCTGCCTTGGAGCTTCGGTTTCAGCTTCATCGGGCTTCTTCTTCTTGGCGGCCAGTCGGGGGTCAATTCTAGGACGCCCAAGGGCCTTGCTCTTTACGGCTTCATTGTGAGCCTGCACACACTTCTCTGCATAGTACTTCATGCACTCCTGAGAGCCTTTGGCTTCATTGCGACGCTGATGGAATTCATCCTTGAGATCTACCATCATCTTCTTGAAGTTCTGAACATCAGAGACCCTAAGCTTGGCTATGTGCTTCTTGAAGAGAGCTTTCTCATGGTCTCTTTTGTTCTTCAGCTCAACAATCTTTTGAGCAATAGCCAGCTCTTTAGCTATGCAGCCCTGGAATGTGACACTGATGTTAATTGGCAGCTACAGATCATCAATGGTGAGAGTAGTATCTTCGAACCATTCATCGATGAAGTTGTTGAGTATGTCAGCATCAAAGAGAGGTAAATCTTTGAAGATTTCAGCCTCCTGCTTGCTCTTGATCAGCATCTCTAGAGCATCATCAGCCAGATCTTCATCAGTGGACAGATCTATGACATCCTCTTCATTGCGCAGGACGGTAGCTGGAGTGAGGCCTTGCCCAGAGATTTTCTTGGCTTCTTGGACTTCTTGGAGATGCGAGACAAGTCTTCAGACTGCACATTGGATTCAGGTGGTGCATATTTCAATAGCTTCACGCTTGAAGCTTTTGGTGCAGCAGAAGATTTTGAAGCCTTTGCTTCTTCTTTGGCTTCGGGGGCTCTGGAACTTCAGGATGTTCCTCTTCCTCAACAGCTTCTTCAACAGTGGCCCTTTGAGCGACACAATGTGCCAAGAATGAATCAAAGTCGTCAAAGGGGCCAATTAGATTTGGTTCACCCTCGTGACTGCCATCTGGCCTTGGAGCAGCTGGACCTGGGTTGAAGTCAATCCCAAGATCCTTCTTGTTTTGAGCTGCCAAAGCCTTAGCAAACTGAAACTTAGCTTCAAACAGGTCATCCTCACAACACCATCGAAGACTAGATGGGTTGGCAATTTCAGGCATCGGGCCTCTGACCATGCAAGGAAAGAAGCCTTTGGCAATGGCTTCAGCCTTTGTCTTGGGGTGAAGCTTCCTGTATACAATATCCGCCCAAGGAGGTCTGACAGCATTCTTATCAGCGTACTCTAGAGTCATAAAGTGATAAAGGACCATTGCTCTGCCCAGTATCTGCAAATCCGTTGAACTCTAGACATGCGCTCACCACAGGTTTCTTTTGGGTCAGTCTTCTACATCTCATATAGATCTGGTGGCAAATCCAAAGCAGTGTTGTCGCAGCGCTGCCTGCCACCCTTCTTTGCAGATTTGCCAAATGCCATTGGATTCAAAATGAAAGGCTTCACAACAGTGTTTGGCTTCAGGCGACTGGACATACATGAACTGGCTTCAGGCGGTTCAATATGATGCTGTAAGAACTCTACAAACAAATGCAGACTATGAGAACTAAGGGATTCTCCCACGGACATGTACCTATGACAGCATTAGAGATGCGAGGGAAGGGGAAGAGGTCATATGCATTCTCAGAAGATTTTGAAGATAAATCAGTTTGAAGAAAATGACCTCATAGCGCGAAGACATTCACTTATAGATGTAAGTTGGTTCCAGATTTGTACGAATCCAAAAATAAGCACAAGTGAGGCATCAAACTAGATGTGAAGCATTCATAAGTGAAAGTACTTTCAGATTATGAGATTCAGAATAGACAAGATCCATATTTGGAAGTGTAAAAACATCTTTTGGAGGATGTGGATAGTTCAATGGATTAAATAAACGGTAAAAAGTGAGTTATTATTTACCGCACGGAGAACTGCTAGACGAGAAGGATGGAGGCCGAGCAGTTCAATCTCCCGTGCCCTAATTGGCGACGGGAGACACCTAAGGCGGCGGCGGCGGGGGGAAGGTGTCCGCGGCCGGCGTGAAGACGACGTCAGAGAAGTTGTGGCAGCGAAGCGCTTCGTCTCTCGTGACAACTGATTCTAGCAGTGGCGCTAGGGTTTGAGCGAGACGGAAAGGGGAGAAGAAATAATGACCGTAGGGGTTGAGTATTTATAAGAAGAGGGACGGTGTAGTGTAATTACTCAGGTGCCCCTAGCGGTATATGAAGGACACATGGCAAGCATGCAACAGATTGAAAGTTGCGCCACGACCCCACGCGCGCCTAGTTTGTCGGGTGGCCGTTCCGGCTTCTCCGGTATTCAGGCAAAAAGGATAGAGATAGTAAATGCAGTTTAAAAGTTTGTCTCTTTATCTTCAACTGACAAGGACTCAGTGAAGACAATCGACACGTGTCAATAGAATGCATATGAAGAGACAGAGAGAGTTGGAGAGATTAGCACGGAAGGGGTCAGGGTCCGATCACATTCACTTAGTGCAAAAAATGGCAACTTGAAGACATAGCTATAAGCGAATGCTGTGGAGCACAGAACACACACACACACACACACACACACACACACACACAAACACACATATCGTGAAGACCGAATTGAAAATTGCAAAGATAAAACATGAAGACAAGGCAATGTTGAAGACAAACCAACTTTGAAGATAATGCAACATGACGCCAAAGAAACATCTTCAAGAAAGGTTGGTGGTGGCCTTACCCATCGTATAGGAAGTATTATACACAGACACGACGCACAATTATCGGGGCACTCTGAAGTCAAATTCCACATTAATGTATTCACACTCAGAGGGTATGTCTTCATAAATTGAAGACGTACGTTACTTTGTGTGTTGCACACCTAAGTCATCAATATTCATAAGCTTTAGGATGTGTGTCCATTCACGGGAGATTTGAGGATTATAAGATATTTAGCTCACACCGCAGCTTGCAAAACCTTTTCTCATCCAAAGGGTTCATGAAGATATCTCCCAATTGCTCTTCAGTGTTGGCGTGAATGATGTCAATGTCTTTCTTCAATACATGATCTCAGAGAAAGTGATGACGGATCTGAATGTGCTTTGCCTTCGAGTGCTGAACTGGATTGTGAGCAATCTTGATGGCGCTTTCATTGTCGCAGTAGAGGGGCACATTCTTCATGCTGATGCCATAGTCCTTGAGGGTTTTCTTCATCTAGAGAAGCTGAGCGTAGCAAGATCCAGCAGCAATGTATTCAGATTCAGCAGTGGAGAGTGATACACAGTTCTGCTTCTTTGAAGACCAACAGACAAGAGATCGTCCAAGAAAGTGGCATTTGCCTGATGTGGACTTGCGATCAACCTTGTCACTAGCATAATCAGCATCTGAGAATCCAACTAGATCAAACTCTGAGCCCTTTGGATACCATTATCCTAGTGCTAGGGTGTGAGCCAAATATCGAAGAATTCGCTTCACCGCGAGGTGATGCGATTCCTTTGGTGTCGCTTGGACTCGGGCACACATGCAAACGCTAAGCATTATATCTGGCCTAGATGCACATAACTACAATAAAGAACCAATCATGGAGCAGTATACCTTTTGATCGAACTCTTTACCATTGTCGTCGGGGCCCAATTGGCCTTTGGTTGGCATTGGCATCGTGTACCCTTTGCAGTCTTGCATTACAAACTTCTTTAGGCAATCTTTGAGGTATTTTTCTTGTGATATGGAGATGCCATTTCTCTATTGACGGATTTGAAGACCAAGAAAGAATTTCAACTCTCCCATCATGGACATCTGATATTGCTCTTGCATCATATGCCCAAACTCATCACTGTATCTCTTATCAGTGCATCAGAAGATAATGTCATCCACATAGATTTGGCATACAAACAATTCTCCATCATATGTCTTCGTGAAGAGAGTGGGATCAAGAGAACCAGGTTTGAAGCCTTTGCTCTTCAGGAAGTCTTTGAGTGTGTCATACCAGGCACGAGGTGCTTGTTTGAGGCCATACAGGGCCTTGTTGAGTTTGTAGACCATATCAGGACATTTTGGATCTTCAAAACTAGGTGGTTGAGCTACATACACTTCTTCAATTTTGTCACTGAGGAAGGCACTCTTCACATCCATTTGATACAGAAGGATGTTGTTGTGGTTAGCTAGGCTAGTAGTATGCGAATGGCTTCAAGCCTAGCCACGGGAGCAAATGTTTCATCGAAGTCAATTCCTTCCACTTCTGTGTAACCTTGGGCAACAAGATGAGCCTTGTTTCTGACAACTTGACAATGTTCATCTTGCTTGTTGCGATAGATCCATTTGGTGCCTACAATATTGTGCTTGCGAGGATCTGGATGTTTGAGTAGCTCCCAGTCATTATTCAGCTCAAATTGTTGAAGCTCTTCTTGCATAGATTGAATCCATTTAGGTTCCATGAAGGCTTCATCAACTTTTTTGGGTTCATATATCGAGACAAATGCAAAGTGTCCATAGAAGTTTGCTAGCTGTGTTGCTCTTGAAAGAGTGAGACGACCATGTGCATTGATACTATTGAGAATCTTCTCAATCTGAACTTCATTGGCAACCCGAGGAGGAACAAGGCGAAGACTTTGCTCTTGCTGATTACTATCTTCATCTTCAGCATTATCTTCAGGATGAGCATTGTCTTCACGTGGAGTAGGTGCTGGAACGAAAATTTCCTCTTCTGCCTATTCTTCGATGGGTATGATTTCTCCAATACCCATCAGCTTGATAGATTCACTAGGGGAAGCTTCATCTAGCACATTTGACAGGTGCTCTCTTTCCGAGCCGTTAGTTTCATCAAACCGCACATCTATAGTTTCAACCACTTTATAGTGAAAGAGGTTGAAGACTCTGTAGGTGTGTGAATCCTTTCCGTAACCAAGCATAAAACCTTCATGTGCTTTCGGTGCAAATTTTGAAGTGTGATGTGGATCCTTGATCCGGTACCTAGCACCAAAGACTTTGAAATAGCTTATGTTTGGCTTCTTACTAGTGAGTAGTTCATAGGATGTCTTCTTGAAGAATTTGTGAAGACAAACTCTGTTGATAATATGGCATGCAGTATCAATGGCTTCAGGCCAGAACTTTCTTGGAGTCTTGTACTCATCAAGCATCGTACGTGCCATCTCAATAAGGGTCTTGTTCTTGCGCTACACGACGCCATTCTACTGAGGTGTGTATGGAGCGGAGAGCTCATGAGTGATGCCTAGCGTATCAAGATAAGTGTCGAGGCCAGTGTTCTTGAATTTCGTGCCATTGTCACTCCTGATGTGCTTGATCTTGACACCATAGTTGGTCATGGCGCGATTGGCGAATTGTCTGAAGAGATCCCGCACATCAGTCTTATAGAGAATTATGTGCACCCAAGTGTATCTTGAATAATCATCAACAATAACGAAGCCATAAAGATGTGAAGTGGTAGCAAGGGTAGAGTAGTGAGTAGGGCCAAATAAGTTCATGTGTAGCAGCTCAAAGGGACGCGAAGTCGTCATGATTGTCTTGGAGGGATGTTTTGCCCTAGTCATCTCCCGGCTTCACAAGCACCACACAGATGATCCTTCTTGAACTTGACGCCCTCTATGCCAATGATATGCTTCTTCTTCACGAGAGTGTGCAAGTTCCTCATGCCCGCATGTCCTAGCCTTCGATGCAAAAGCCAACACTCTAAAGCTTTTGCTAGAAGACATACGACAAGCTGTGGTCCTGCGGGGAAATCTACCATATACAGATCACCTCTTTGATAACCTTCGAAGACTACAGATTTGTCAGTTTCCATAAGCACAAGGCAATGATATTTTCCAAATATCACAATCATGTTTAGATCACAAAGCATGGAGACTGAGAGTTGTATCCAAGGGATTCAACAAGCATCACTTTATCCATGTGTTGATCCTTTGAGATAGCAACTCTACCTAGGCCCAATACCTTGCTTTTACCAGTGTCAGCGAAAGTGATGTGGCTTTTAGTAGATGGACGAGGACTTGAATCCATGAGAAGACTTCGATCACCTCTCATGTGGTTAGTGCATCCACTGTCCATTATCCACTTAGTAGCTTTCGGAGTCGTACCCTACAGTGTAATTAGCGGGATAGGCTTCACCAAGAGTATTGTGAAGCAAAAACATTTGTCGAACAAGCATACTATCAAAGTTAAGATTCTTGGATGGTAAGATAGGATGCTTATCAAGAAACACTTGGACGAAATAAATGGTAAGACCATTTTGGCACTTTATCTTGCCTCCCACAAGATGTTTTAGGTCCCCAGCATTGTCTTCATAAGTCAATGATTTCCGGCTGGAGACCTTTCCCTGCGAGAGAAGTTAATTCTTCTTAACCACCCACATCTTAAGGGGTTGCTTAGAAGCAATGAGTCTAACTGCAGCATCCGAGAACTTTGGCTTTGGAGATCTAGCAAATAGTTTTGTAGGAGGTGAATAGTACTCAAATGAATATGCAGAAAAATTCTTTGATTTGTGAACATAGCGGTTAGAAGAAGCACGCTCATATTCATGAGTCTGATGATAATTTCCCTGCAAAACACTAGCGTTTGGGTGACCTTGTGAGGTCCTATGTCTGTATGTAGCCTTTGGGCTATATGAAGCCCTTTGGTCTAGGGTTTGTCTTCTTCCCTGGTGGTGTCATGATGACATTCACAGGAAGCTTCTCAAGACAACTCTTAGGAACCCAAATCTTCTTCAAAGGTGGCCCATTCCTGCAGTTAGTACCAATAAACCTGGAAAACACACTACTGCAGGATGCTGCTAACGCGACACTACGATTAGAGACCCTTCGACGAAACTGTGCGCGATGCCATAATCGCAAACGGTGGTGTAAAAAAACCGTCAAAAAAGGTGCAAAACGTTTGCGATGGCGGAGCCATCAAACACGGTTCAGATTTTAGTTGCGTGTGCGATGCAGGGCATAAGGTTCATTTCAATTAACTGTTTGCGATGAGGAGGAACAAAAGAAACGGGCAGCCAGATGGAGGTGTGTGCGATATACAGCATACAGTTCACTCGGATGAACTGTTTGTGATTAGGCAACACAAAAGAAATGGTCAGCCAGATGAAGGTGTGTGCGATATACGGCATGCGGTTCACTCGAATGAACTGTTTGCGTTGAGACATGAGAACATAAACGGTTCAACTTAACAACATGTGTGTGATACGCGGCAAACAGGTCTGTAATCAGAAATGTGTGCGAAGACCGATGATAACACACACGGTTGTTGCTAATAAGACGTGTGTGTTGTGCGATGGGATTGCATACAGAACAACATTATATATATACACACACATATATATATACATATATATATATATATACACACACAAGGTTGGAAAAAGCGGTAGGCGTAAGCGAGGCGGTTGGCCTTTGCCTAGTGCCCAGGCAGTGCTTAAGCGCACTAGGCGTGGCCTAGGCGGTAATATAGCTTCTACTATCAGGGTTATTGGGGGTATTATATGTGTATTGATGTTAATTTAGGGCAGATAAATAAGTTAACTACCAGCTACTACCATTTGAATGTGTCATATTTGGCATTTAGTGCAGTATGACATGATTTCTCGCTTGGGTAAACAATTTGTTGCTTACCCTGCCTAGACTTCCATTTATGCCCTAGGCGAGGCGTTTGGCCATCGCCTAGCGCCTAGGCGTGCCTAAGCGCCTCCTAGGCACTGCCTTTTCCAACAGAGCTTATAAGGACATGCTTGCATAACCAAATTAAACATCCACTTACATAGGTGGGTACTACAACCATGGCATTTGCACACACCAAAGTAAACTATTACATGCATAATTACATAGGTGGCTACTACACACATGACATTTCCACACACTAATAAAGTAAATTATATATTACATGCATGATTAACTAGCATAAACGATCATCTGATCATCATCTACTTCTTGTGACGCTTGCTTTGCTTGTGGCTCGATCCGGGCTCGTCGATTTGGGTAACGAGGCACTTCCTCATGTCAACGATCCGCCTGTGAATCCCGTAGCATGTGTACACGCTCTTGGCCGCGAACCTGAGGTGAGGTTCATCCAGTTGCGGCATCCAGGCCCTGTGCCAGGATAGGGGACTTGTTCTCTGGGCATCCTGCTTCATCTTTTCGTAGTAGGGGTCGATGATGGCCGAGGCGAGTTCGACCAGGGAGTCCTTCTTCGTGCTGCCCAGACCCTGTAGTGGTCACGGATTTTGACAAGGTTCTTGCAAGCCAAGCCCATAACACTGAGCGCGTTTACATCGTCGGTGGTTTCCACCGTGGCGAACATGTAGTCGGTGCTGTTGACAAACATGTTGAAACAGTCGCAAGGCTCTGTGGCTATGCAGTAGTGGTAGATGAGGACATGATGGCGCATACACAACTAGGCAACGGCAACCTTCTGATCTATGCCAGGACGACTGGCGGTGTACTGGAGGTCGATGCCGACCACCTTGTACTTGTCTCGAGCAAGCAACTGCTCAACGCTGTTGATGTAGTCGTCCACCACGGCCGGGTCGATGGTGTACACCACCGAGAGATCCATCTCCCTCGCGTGGGTCTCCACTCTATGCTCGCCGAACTCCATTGTAGTGCTTCTGGACATCCCCTCTCTATGTGTCGTCGTGGGTGTGCTTGTTGTGTTGTGGGGCGCGATCAAAAGGTTGAAGAGACTAAGGTTATAATGGCCGCGGGAATTAAAGGGGAAGCCGGACGGCCGGGAATATCGGTAGGCCCTGATGGCAGTTCTAATTTGCAGCGCGTAACTCCATCGTGCCGCACGTAACTGCATTGCATGGCAACACGCGCGGCGCAACCGCATGCATATGGGACCCCCGACGTGATCATGCGCACGCCCAACCGCTGCCAGAGCGCGCGCGGAGGGACGCGAGCAGAGCGCTCCGCGGTCGCCTCAACGGCGAGAAACCATATATATATATGCATATAGCAGTTGAACACGCAAGGAAGAGCTGTCCACAAGCTGAGCGCGCAGACGGACGCGAGCAGAGTGCACCAACGGACGTGAGCAGAGCGCGTCACGGCGCCTAACGGCGAGCACAGCACGCTGCGGCACCTAACGGCGAGTAGAGCTTGCCGAGGGACACGAGCAAAGGCAAATCTTACCAAATTGTTTGTACATGGTTGCACACGGGTCATCCAAAACAACCGTTTGCGTTGAAGGGGTGCATAAATCCTGCGTTGCGGATTTTCCCTCGACTTAAGGGGTAAGACCATAGCTCTCACTTTGCATACGGGTGTTCTATCTAAAACGTTTGCAATCAAGTGCTGCAGAAATCCTGCTCGGCACATTTTCTCTTGGCTTCCTGGGGAAGCTATCGTTTGCGATGAGTGTTTTATATTTAAAAACCGTATTAAACTGCGGCTTGGGCGCCATTAATGTAGAGGATGCGAGCAAGGCGGGTGGCCATGGAAGTCAAAGGGCTCGCTTCCCGGTGAGCATGCGCGGCGTACAACTCGCATGCTTCCCGGTGAGCCTCCGCATTGGAGTACAGCTTGCACTCCTTCCGTTTAGTCAAGCACTCAAGCACCTGTCCGCACGCCACCTCCGAGCCATTAAAAGAATGACGCGTGGCGTCACGTGAATGGTTAACAGAACGCACACAATTTAAATTATACAAAACGTTTGAGATGTTACAGTGGAAGCTATTTGTTTCAAAATGCCTTTGTTGGCTGTTATTCAAGTGCGCCTTCTCTCAAAATGGACACAAAAAATACCACAACATGTCGGGTGCCATTCCATTATAGCATGCCAAGTGTCCTGAATTTCAGACGAGTTTTGGATTTACTAGAATTTAAAAAAAAGTATCTCAGCGTTTTGCCGACAATCAACTGTGCCCTGGTGTTTGAAATTCATTCCTATTTCTTGCATGGGACCTAAGCATGCCCCGAAAGACACAAATTTGATTTTTCAACCAATTTATATGCACTAGAGCTTGTGCATGTAGCTCAAATTTGAATTATGCACATGAAATGCCTAGAAAACCCAGTTAATGTATAAAAATGTCCAAACGAACCCCGAAAAATTCCAAAAGTAAACACGACACTCCTGTTGTTCTATGTTGACACTAGAAAAAAATTGAAAGCAATAAGAGGCAACGAATATCATTTCGTCCCCAAAGGTGGCACGTTCCCTACCGAAACCATCACGCTTGTTGTGAGAAGCTAAGGTTTGTGAGAAGCTTATATCCAAACCAGCCCCAAATGGGACAAAACTTTTACCATGGCATGTTGATGCCGCTCCATAATAGCATGCCAAGTTTCATGAATTTCAGACAAGTTTTGGATTTACTAGAATTTAAAAACCAGGTATCTCAATGTTTGCGGCCGAGTGACGATGGCTGGGTGTTTGAAATTCATTCCAATTTCTTGCATGGGACCTAAGCTTGCAACAAAGGACACATATTTGATTTTTCAACCAGTTTATATGCACTAGAGAATGTACATGTAGTTGAAATTTGAATTATGCACATAAAATGCCTCGAAAACCCAGTTAATGTATAAAAATGTCCAAACGAACCCCGAAAAATTCTGAAATTGAACACAACACTCCTGTTGTTCTATCTTGACACTCGAAATTTTTTGAAAGCAATAAGAGGCAACGGATATCGTTTTGTCCCCAAAGGTGGCGTGTTCCCTACCGAAACCATCACGCTTGTTGTGAGAAGCTCTGGTTTGTGAGAAGCTTATACCTAAACCTGCCCCAAATGGGCAAAAAAAATACCACGGCATGTTGATGCCACTCCATGATAGCATGCCAAGTTTCATGAATTTCAGACGAGTTTTGGATTTACTAGAATTTAAAAACCAGATATCTCAATGTTTGCTGCCGATTGACAGTGGCAGGGTGTTTGAAATTCATTCCCATTTCTTGCACGGGACCTAAGCATGCAACCAAGGACACATATTTGATTTTTCAACCAGTTTATATGCACTGGAGAATGTGCATGTAGTTCAAATTTGAATTATGCGCATAAAATGCCTGGGAAACCCAGTTAATGTATAAAAATGTCGAAACGAACCCCGAAAAAATCAAAAATTAAACACAACACTCCTGTTGTTCTATGTTGACACTCGAAAAAATTTGAAAGCAATAAGAGGCAACGGATATCGTTTCGTCCCCAAAGGCGGCATGTTCCGTACCGAAACCATCACGCTTGTTGTGAGAAGCTTATACCCAAACCTGCCCCAAATGGAACAAAAATTTTACCACGACAAGTTGATGCCGCTCCATGATAGCATGCCAAGTTTCATGAATTTCAGATGCGTTTTGGATTCACTAGAATTTAAAAACCATGTATTTCAATGTTTGCGGCCGAGTGACGGTGGCAGGGTGTTTGAAATTCATTCCCATTTCTTGCATGGGACCTAAGCATACAACCAAGGACACAGATTTCATTTTTCAACCAGTTTATATGCACTAGAAAATGTGCATGTAGTTCAAATTTGAATTATGCACATAAAATGCCTGGGAAACCCAGTTAATGTATAAAAATGTCCAAACGAACCCCGAAAAATTCCAAAATTAAACACAACACTCCTGTTGTTCTATGTTGACACTCGAAATTTTTTGAAAGCAATAAGAGGCAACGGATATCGTTTAGTCCCCAAAGGTGGCACATTCCCTACCAAAACCATCACGCTTGTTGTGAGAAGCTTATACCCAAACCTGCCCCAAATGGGACAAATTTTTTACCATGGCATGTTGATGCTGATCCATGATAGCACGCCAAGTTTCATGAATTTCAGACGAGTTTTGGATTTACTAGAATTTAAAAACCAGGTATCTCAATGTTTGCGGCCGAGTGACGGTGGCAGGGTGTGTGACATTCATTCCCATTTCTTGCATGGGACCTAAGCATGCAACCAAGGACACATATTTGATTTTTCAACCCGTTTATATGCACTAGAGTATGTGCATGTAGTTCAAATTAGAATTATGCACCTGAAATGCCTACAAAACCAAGTTAATGTATAAAAACGTCCAAACGAACCCTGAATAATTCCAATTTTTTTGACGACACACCTATAGTTGCATGTTCACTACAGATAAAAGTTCTAGCAATTCAAACACCATCCTTTGTAGCTGTGACCCCATTACGTAATTCAAATCAAGATGATAAATCAAGTAGATCGCACACAGTTTATTATCACAAACCGTGTAAGATGCAGCGCAAAATTTCTTGGAGCACCGTCGGAGTATAGTACGCCTATGGCTTACGTGAGAAGGTGTGTCGGCTACAGTCCAAAGCCGGCGTGTCAAGCACACTAGCTCACTCCCCAAATATCATTTCACTGTTCATTCGTCGCCGGTGAAAGATGGGGACATGGACCCACGCCGTGAGGGCAACTTCAGCGGCCCACTCCGGCGAGAGCGTTGTCGGTGTCAAAACCGGCGGATCTCGGGTAGGGGGTCCCGAACTATGCGTCTAAGGTCGATGGTAACAGGAGACAAGGGACACGATGTTTACCCAGGTTCGGGCCCTCTCTATGGAGGTAATACCCTACTTCCTGCTTGATTGATCTTGATGAATATAAGTGTTACAAGAGTTGATCTACCACGAGATCGTAATGGCTAAACCTTAGAAGTCTAGCCTGTATGACTATGGTAATGATTGTGTCCTATCCGTACTATGCCCTCCGGTTTATATAGACACCGGAGGGATCTAGGGTTACATAGAGTCGGTTACATAGGAAGGAATCTTCATAGTTGATTGCCAAGCTTGCCCTCCATGCCAAGAAGAGTCCTATCCGGACACGGGTACAGTCTTCGGCCTTCATGTCTTCACAGCCCATCAGTCCGGCCCATGGATAATAGGCCGGACGCCCGAGGACCCCTTAGTCCAGGACTCCCTCAGTAGCCCCTGAACCTGGCTTCAATGACGAGGAGTCCGACGCACAGATTGTCTTTGGCATTCCAAGGCGGGTTCCCCTTTTTCCGAACTCCAAGATAGTCTTCGGATGCAACGATACTATCCGTACCTGTAACACGTTCCACACACAACCGCAGAGAGAATATAATACTTGCACGAGTCCCATCCGCTGACAGCTTTTCACATCATGACATTACGTCAGCCCGGTCATAACTTCGGACCGTTTTGTGTTCACCGTTCCACGTTTCGAGACGCGGTTGCCATTGGCACGTCTTGTCAAAGTAGAGATCGTGTCCCTTTATTGCGGGATTCTCATCAATGCGGGCATGGGTAACCCAACCGTGCCATTTATACAACCCTTGGTAATAGGCGAGTTTTTAGGGCGAGTGGGGAGGCGCTTGATATTGGCGGCCTTTATAAGGGGATAATGATTCTCTTCCTTCACCCACAGCCTTTCTCTTCTTCAGTCCTTCATTCCTTCCGTCTTTGAGCTCCAACGCCCAAGCTTTAGCTTTTCCTCGTTCGAGAAAGCACTCCAAACATGTCCGGATCCGGAGCTGGAGGCAAGTGGATGGCCTCCTCCGTCAAGAAGAAGGATATCACGGAGCTCTGGGAGGCCGGATATTTAGCCAAGGAGATTGCTCACCGACTCCCGGGAAAAGGGAAAATCGTCCCTACTCCCGAGCCCCATGAGAGGGTTGTGTTTCTCACACACTTTGTCCGCAGGCTGGGATTCCCTCTCCACCCATTTGTCCAAGGACTGATATTTTACTATGGGCTGGACTTCCACGATCTGGCCCCCAATTTTATCCTCAATATCTCGGCATTTATTGTCGTGTGCGAGGCCTTTCTCCGCATCCCACCTCACTTTGGCCTATGGCTGAAGACCTTCAATGTGAAACCGAAGGTGGTGAGCGGTCAACAAGCAGAGTGCGGAGGCCCATGGTGGGCAAGATGCCCAATGTCACCTGGCCCGAAGGCTCCTTTGCGGAGACGGTGAAGGGATGGAAATCAGGGTGGTTTTACATCGCCGAGCCGTGTGACACCAACTGGGTAGCGGTCCCCGAATTCTGATCTGGAGTTCCGATGCGGCTCACTTCCTGGCAAGAGAAGGGCCTGACCTGGGGATCTTCGAACGAGATAACTGGGCTATAGACGTGCGTCCAGAACATGATAACCAAGAAGATCAAGCTTGTCAATGTGATCCAGGTTATGCTCATTCACCGGATCCTTCCGTGCCAACGTTGGACTTGCTATTCGTGGGAGTACGACCCAGCCAAGCACCAGACGCTACTAGAGCTCTTCGGTGCGATGCACGAAGATATCTGGAAAGTGCTCTTCAAGGCTGGCGAGACGCCACCGCCCTCGATCGAAGATCGCGGGCTTAGCTTAAAACGCCAGGCCAATTCGGTAAGTCTTTTAATGTTTTCAAGGTATATCCTTCACCGGCATATTTTGAGGATGGATTCTAAGCTCTCCCATCCACTTCGCCAGGCCTGGATCGAGGTGGCGTGGCGGATTAACTGTCCGGCTCCGCTTCCTGAGGAGCAAGAATTCCCACTTCTGATGAAGATGTTGTTTCCGGCGCCTTATGACGTGTCGGAGAAGATGGCCAAGAAAGCGGCCAACAGGACCAGGAGTGGCCTTCGCCGAAAAGGAGCTTCAGACGTGATGTCCGAAGACGAGACTCACTCGACGACAACGAAGAGGAGGAAGAAGGAGATGACTCCCCACCTGAGGCGGGGAGGAAGAAGAGGGCGGCCTCTAAGAACCTGGAGGCGAAGGCGCCCAAGAGGGGAAAAGGCTCCCCCGCGGATAACTCCGCGTGGGATGTCGATAGCAGTCCGGAGCGGCCTTCCCGGGCCAAGCCTCGAGCCACATCGTAAGTATCAAAAATCTTTATGCACGCCCGAACGTCTGTCCTTTCTGCCTTGCAATGTTTGAATCGTGTTATTGCAGTCCGGCTCGCGACAGCTCTCCGCTATCTTCATCAGAAGGTTCGCCGGACCCAAAGAAGAGGGCCAGCATGTCACCGCTGCCCGCTTACTCCCCTTCGGCCAAGGGTGATGATGAGGAGGCGTCTCAAAGGGCCTCCTCGGACCGGGGGAAGGCTCCAGAGATTGTCAGGGTGGCGCCCCAGGATGACTCCCGGGCCGCCGGATACATGGGGGAAAAAGCCCCTACGGAGACGGACGGTGCAGGCCGAGTTCTACTCGACCCTCAGTCGGATTCTATTTCAGAGACCTATACGGATACGGATTCCGGCAAACGGCCCTTCCCGAAAGGAGGGGGCCTGCCACCGGTGTCCTCTGTCCAACCGGAGGCGCCGGATCATCTACTTGAAGCGCGGCAAGGCGCCTCCATTGTGGATGAGCACCGTGCCCATATGGGTACGTGATTGAAAGGGTTCAGTCCGCCAAAAATGGGCTGACCGAAGCCTATGCTAGCCTTCTAGCAGGCTTTGAGGTGAGTAACGTAATTGTAAGAAGAATATCACAGCGTGGACAGTAGCCCCTGATGCTCTGTGCGGTGTTCAGAAAGAAAATCCGAACATAGGATCAATATTAATTTTCGCAGGAGTCTAACATAAGGTGTCTATGTGAATAAGCAGGCCTCATTGCGGGTTGCTACTGCTCAAACCGCGGAGGTCTCCGGACTGAAGCAGAAACTAGAGCGGGTCGAGGAAGAGCTCGGCCTCGTGAAGAAGCAGCTGGAGGATAGCCAAGGTATGCAGTAACCTGCGTGTATATTGAAGAATAAATTGTTCAAGCTGACTATAGTGTCATGAACTGTATTAGTGCCCACGACCGAGGTGGCGGCCCTCAAGAAGGCGTTAGCCAATGCCGAGGACAAAGCGGCCAAGGAACGCGCCGCGTGCGAGAAGCACGAGGCCCTGGTTAGCAAGGCCCAACAAGAGCTCCAGGACGCCGTCGAGAAGCTCGAGTCCTTGGAGCGCGATTTGAAGACGCAAGACTCCGAAGTTGCGAAGGCCCATCAGAGCGCATAGGATGCTCGAGCCGAAGCCCAGGGTGCCCTCCAAGAAATTCAGGCGGCCAAAAATATTATGGCGGGTAAGTCTTTCGCTATGCAAAGCTAGTAGGCGAAGGAAACATCCCTTGTACTGACCCGAATTTGGGCTTTCTAGGGGCGTTTACGAATCTGCCGCGCAGCATATCAGATGCTGCCGAGTATTATCGAGACGAAGAGGGGATGTCTACGGAGAAGCTATTCTGGTCTCAATATTTTGGACCAGAACATCCGGTGCCCTTTAGCGACCAGCTGAAGCAGCTGGTCGAGCTGCACAGGTCGGCCGAGCTAGCCATGAAGGACCTGATAGTCCGGCTGTGGCCTGCCGAGCCCCTACCCAGTAGCTACTTCGGACTTGTGAAGCGGCTCGTGAGTGCCTGCCCACGGCTTGAAGCCGTGAAGCGATCGGTCTGCATTGAAGGTGCACAGATGGCATTTGCCCGCGTCAAGACGCATTGGGCGAAGCTAGATGCCAAGAAGCTGGTGACCGAGGGGCCGCCTGAGGGCAAGGAGCATCGTCGACCCGAGCTATATTTTGATAGTGTCCCGGAGGGGTCCGGCCTTGGGGTGGAGCAATGTTCGAAGGATGTTATATTCCCATGAAAACATTCGTATTATCCTGTCCTGTAATATGGAACAATGATGTTGTGTAATATAATGCTTACGATTTAAATTTTACCTCCTGTGCGGCCGTTTATGAAATCTAAGGGTTGACCAGTTGTCGGCTTCTGCCCCCACGTAGGTAGTACGAGGGTGTTCGGGATAAATCTAAACACTCTTTATTCCACATTCATGGTCCTTAAAGGAGGTGTTTAGCGCAACGAACAAGGCAATCAGACTATGCGGCCTTTACCGCCCTCACTTAGCCATAGGAGTTTGACAATAAGAAAGTCGGCGAAGCCCCTGGTATTCGGAAGACCGAACTAGGGGCGTGACACACGCCTAATCGGGGAAACCGATTCTTCGCATGAAGTGGAGAAAATCTCTAACGATTTGGGACCTCTCGAATGGCTGGCCAGCTCTCGCCGCATCATGACAGTCAGTTTTCGGCTTTCTCTACTGAGGTGCTCGTCCGGAAGAACCGGGACACAATCGCAGTAGTTCTCCCTTTACTACCCTAGCCAATATAGCAGAACGTAAGGTAGTAAGCATAGGAGCCGGGCAACCCAACTATTGACCAAAGACATGATTCAGAGCCGTTGCATATAATGCTATAAGTTTGGGGTGCCGAACTATACTGTAAAAGTGTTCGGACTTTTATTGCCGTAATGTGGGGAGTGATGAAGCCCCTGGCGTAATAATATGTACCAGAGTGTACGTGTGCAATGAGTAATGAATACGAAGGAAAAGGGAGAAAAATTAAGTAATAAGCTGACGCTACCCTTTATTTGTGATGTGATTAACACGCCGAGGCATACTTGTACAAGTAATGCGATAAGCGAGTAAGGCTATTTAACATGCCATGACCAAGGGCGAGCTGGGTATGTAAAACAAGTACGGTAATTGTTAGCAGAGATCACCTGGGGATTTCCTTGTACGCCAGAGCTCCTTGCCTCCTTGGTGTGTTCTGCAAGCGGGTCGTCCGAATAGACCTCGAAAAGCCCAAAATAAAATGGGAAAGTAAAGGTGTGCAAATCCCAGGGTCGGTCGAGCCGCACTGTGGATCGCGAGCTTAGTATGCCTCCGTCAGTACCCATGGGGTTTTGAGTGCGTAATTATGTACACGCGGTACGAATGCCAGTCCCTCGTCGGGGCTGGGATGGAGGCTGAATTGCTAATTGAGCTCTTGACAAGCCAAGCTGTCCTGTTGCAGTGTAGTTCGGACCCTCTTAATGATGTCCAGGGGCTCAGCAGCCGGATTATAGTGCTGCTTGAGAAGGCCGCTTTGTACTTCTGCTGCTAGGGCGGCGGTGTGCTCTTCTGTACGGAGGGAGCGTTCCGTGTTTCCATTTACTGTAATGACGCCGCGTGAACCGGGCATCTTGAGCTTGAGATAAGCGTAATGTGGCACCGCTTTGAATCTAGCAAACGCGGTTCTTCCGAGCAGTGCATGGTAGCCGCTGCGAAAAGGGACGATATCGAAGATTAGCTCTTCGCTTCGGAAGTTGTCCGGGGAACTGAAGACCACCTCCAGCGTGATTGAGCCCGTACAACGGGCCTCTACGCCTGGTATGACTCCTTTAAAGGTAGTCTTTGTGGGCTTGATTCGTGAGGGATTAATGCCCATTTTGCGCACTGTATCCTGATAGAGCAGGTTGAGGCTGCTACCACCGTCCATTAGGACTCGTGTGAGGTGAAATCCGTCGATGATTGGGTCGGGGACCAGTGCGGCCGAAGCGCCATGACGGATACTAGTTGGATGATCTCGACGATCAAAGGTGATCGGGAATGACGACCATGGATTGAATTTTGGGACGACTGGCTCTACCGCATAGATGTCCCTGAGTGCGCGCTTGCGCTCCCTTTTGGGGATGTGTGTAGCATATATCATATTCACCGTTTTGACTCGAGGGGGAAACTTTTCTGTCCTCCAGTGTTCGGCTGCCGGGGCTCTTCGTCGTCGTCCTCGCTTTGCGATCCCGTTTTCTTGATTTTTGCATTTGACTTGCTGGCTTGCTTGAAAACCCGGCAATCTCTGTTGATATGAGTTGCTTCTTTGTCTGGGGTGCCATGTATCTGGCACGGACGGTCGAGTATGCGGTCCAAGCTGGATGGTCCCTCACTTTTCCTTTTATAAGGCTTCTTCTGCTGGCTGGACTTGGAGCCACTGAATCCGGCGTGAACTGCCGTGTCATCGGTGTTATCGCCATTACTTCGGCATTTGTGTTTATTGCGTCAGAGCTTGCCGGTGCTGTTTCTGGCCTCAGAGGGGCCTGCTTCATTGGCTGTGTTTGTGCTACAAGCCAGCCAACTATCCTCACCCGCGCAAAAGCGGGTCATGAGTGCTGTGAGGGCTGCCATAGACTTCGGCTTTTCTTGGCCAAGGTGGCGGGCAAGCCATTCGTCGCGGATGCTGTGTTTGAATGCTGCTAGGGCTTCGGCATCCGGACATTTAACGATCTAGTTCTTTTTGGTTAGGAACCTAGTCCAGAATTTTCTGGCTGATTCTCCAGGTTGTTGGACTATGTGACTTAAGTCGTCGGCATCTGGTGGCCGGACATAAGTACCTTGGAAGTTGTCGAGAAAAGCTTCTTCCAAGTCCTCCCAGCTGCCGATGGAATTTTCAGGTAGGCTATTTAGCCAGTGTCTAGCTAGCCCTTTTAATTTTAGTGGGAGGTATTTGATGGCGTGGAGGTCATCTCCTCTAGCCATATGGATGTGGAGAATAAGATCTTCGATCCACACTGTGCGATCGGTTGTTCCGTCGTATGATTCAATATTGACGGGCTTGAACCCCACGGGGAATTCGTGATCCAGTACTTCGTCTGTGAAGCAGAGGGGGTGTGCGGCGCCTCTATATCGGGCCGCGTTACGGCGCACCTCCGATGAAGTCCGTCTGCGGTTATCGGCCCGAGCATGACTAGGTTTGTCACGTCCGAATAGGTAGCCGTCATCCCGAGTTGGGAAGCGTCCTCGCGATCCGTAGATTGATCGGGTGTGTCCTGCTCTACTGTCCAGGTCCTGCCGAAGGTCGTACGTATGGTCCTGAGCTGTTCTGTCTCCGTTTTTACGAGGCGGTGGGGCGGGCTGTTGTTCGCCTGAGTTGCCGTTTTATCCCTACCGCGGGGTGGTCAGTCCGCCACACTATCCCGACCACGTGGTGGTCGTTCCGCATTGCGCGAGGGAGGTATGTGATCTGGAGCCTCCTCATCGAACTGAGGTAGCAGTCTACGCTTCGGGTAACTCTTGGCTGGGCGCTTGAGGCCGTATTCTTCGGCTGCCAGGACATCGGTCCATCTGTCAATGAGTAGGTCTTGATCGGTTTGGAGCTGCTGCTGCTTTTTCTTCAGGCTTCTTGCAGTAGCTATTAGCTGGCGCTTGAAGCGCTCCTACTCGAGGGGTGCCTCAGGCATGATGAAATCCTCGCTGCCGAGGCTCTCCTCATCCTCGGAGAATGGACAATAACTATCGTCATCCAGGTCATTGGGCATGGCCTGTTTATCAGGGTTAACTTTCCCGTTGTCTTGTTCCTCCTGTTTGGATGCAGCTCCAACAGGGTCTTCATTGTTTTCGGCGTCGCCCGGAGTACTATTTTCTCTGGTGCCGGTGTTGCCATCTTTTGAGCGACGAGGCTTAGAGCGGCGTTTAGGGTGTCGATGCTTGGACTGTGTCTCAGAAGGTTTATTCGCAGCTGGATCTTCTTTGTCATCGTCGCTAGCTTTTTTAGGTGTGTCCAACATGTACACATCATACGAACAGGTGGCTGTCCAACGTCCAGTGAATGGCGGGTCTTGGCCTTGCTCCTTGTCGGCATCGTCGTCCATACCATCGATGTCTTCAGAGCCATAATAAAGCACGTCGGTTAAGTCAACGACAGTGGCTATGAAGTGGGTGGCGGGTGGGAAGCAAAATTCCCCATCATCAGCCTCTAGCTCGAACCGAACATAGTTCGGCTGTGAGTCCTTCTCTAAGGACAAATTCTTTAAGGAGTTTAGCACATCACCCAAAGGTGAGTGCTGGAAGATGTCTGTGGTGCTGAATTAGAAAATCGATAGCCGATCCAGCTCAGTGTTCGCAGGCGTACATGGTCGGGAACTTATAGCCGGAGACGAGTCCGGAGTTCCGTTGATGCAAGTATTGCTGGGTGTCGAGTCTGTGTGCGGCTCCAACGCTGCGGACTCTGTGGCCTCGGATGGCGCGATCTGCTTCGATTCTAAGGTCGTTGTAGCAACAGGAACCATCTCCTGGTTGTGATCCGATGACAGATTTAAGTCATGTTCATCAGAGCGAGGTGGAGCGATCGTCGCGGTCTCAAATCCGTCGAAGATCAAGTCTCCGCGGACGTTCGCGACGTAGTTCAAGCTTCCGAATTTGACCTGATGGCCAGGGGCGTAACTATCGATCTGCTCCAGATGGCCAAGCGAGTTGGCCCACAGTACGAAGCCGCCGAACACGAAGATCTGTCCGGGAAGGAAGGTTTCTCCCTGGACAACGTCACTATGGACGATCGAAGGGGCCATCAAACCTTTCGTCGACGGCACAGTGGAACTCTCAATGAAAGCACCAATGTCGGTGTCAAAACCGGTGGATCTCGGGTAGGGGGTCCCGAACTGTGCGTCTAAGGTCGATGGTAACATGAGACAAGGGACACGATGTTTACCCAGGTTCGGGCCCTCTCTATGGAGGTAATACCCTACTTCCTACTTGATTGATCTTGATGAATATGAGTGTTACAAGAGTTGATCTACCACGAGATCGTAATGGCTAAACCTTAGAAGTCTAGCCTGTATGACTATGGTAATGAGTGTGTCCTATCCGGACTACGCCCTCCGGTTTATATAGACACCGGAGGGATCTAGGGTTACATAGAGTCGGTTACATAGGAAGGAATCTTCATAGTTGATCGCCAAACTTGCCCTCCACGCCAAGAAGAGTCCTATCCAGACACGGGTACAGTCTTTGGCCTTCATGTCTTCACAGCCCATCAGTCCGGCCCATGGATAATAGGCCGGACGCCCGAGGACCTCTTAGTCCAGGACTCCCTCAAGCATGCTCGCAGCCGGCAGGCGCGTGCTAACAAGCTTCATGAGGGTGACCGTAGTCTGCATCCGGGCGGCCAAGGCAGCCCAAACGGCCGCTGTTGCTTCTCAGGCGGCGGCAGCAGCATCTGCCTCGAGGATAGCAACTGGCGAGAGCGGCACAGCAGCTGTTCATTCCGCAGCGGCGGCCTTAGCCCTGAGGGAGGACGCCCACTACCATGTCGAGGCTGTCCACGCCTCGCTCGTGGCGGTCACCGCACAAATCGAACGAAGCTTCTCCGACAACGGTCGGCAACCCATGGCCGAAGAGTTGGCAATCACCGAGAGAGTTCGAGTAGCCGTACGTTCCTGCGCGGCTTACCTTGCCACGACGGAGCCCGCCAGAGCCCAGATCGTGGCCGCCAACGCACAGCTTGTGGCAGCCTATTCCAAAGATATGGCGGACGCGGATGGCGAGATGCTTGCCGAGTATGGCGCAATTGATGCCATGGAGCCCCTTCCCTAGGAGATCGTTGGGCGCGAGCTGGACATGGAGGCGGCGGCGGAGATCGACGAGCACCAGCCGTAGTAGTACTCTTTGTTTTGTTTAATTAAGAGCGCCGGTCTTTAATTTGTTAGAGTAATGTTTAGGTCAGCTAGCTTTGTTTAATTGCTGAACTTGCTCGATTAAGAAGTTAGTCTCCTTTGTGTACCCAAATTATGCAATGACGTGGATGACCACTGTAACTAGGGAAATTCGAACCAAAATTTTTGACGTTCAAACTCAACAACATGGGTTAAGCTATTTGAATCGTTTGTGATGTTCACATATTATACACAGTTCTAAATAAGGGACCGTGTCTGATGACACTTTGCGCGCCAGTTTTATCGCTGAAGCGATTCCAAATTTTCGGCTTCCGCGGGAATATCTACCTCCCCGCCCCTCCCCCTTACCAAAAGCCACATTTCCCCTGTTTGTGCCTTCCTTTCCAAGTTGAAACCTTCACTCCTTGTTTGCAGCGCCGCCTCCTCGCCGGCGACCCTCCTCCACGCTGCTCGGCCTCACCTATCCAGGCAGGTAATCCACACCCGACCCCCATCCTCCTTCTCCTTCCACATCCCACATGCCTCGACCGCTGGCACGACACCTTCCACCCAAATCAATGACCCCTCTACCAAATAAGCGCCGCCCTAAGCCATGGTGCGGGCAGTATAGCCAGGATCCCAAGGACCATTTGGCAGCAGAGAAGCAAATCATGGCCGCACGCGCAGATGAGGTCGCGATGGCTGCCATTCATGTCGATCCCCAGATCTTGGAGGAGCACCTCGCCATCGAGGCCACCGTCGACGCCTCGCGTGCCGACGACGCGACACGGTTGGCTGTTTGGTTCAATTTTGCAATGCGATGTTCAATTGTTGTGGGTGCATTCTGTTATTGTATACCATGTGAGAAATAAATCGAATTTGGTTGTACTAAATACATGAGAAACAAATACAATTGCTATATTTCCATGTTGTTAAGCATGCTTGGTTTGGTTAACTGTCTGATCTTCTATTAGGAGTATGTTATATTGTGCAATGTGGTGCTCAGTTAACGTTTGGTTCATTTGTTGTGGTGTTTACTTAACTATTTTGTTTGGTTCAATTCTGCAATGCGATGTTCAATAGTTGTGGGTGCATTCCGTTATTGTATACTATGTGAGGAATAAATTGAATTTGGCTGTAGTAAGTACATGACAAAAAAATACAATTGCTATATTTCCAAGTTGTTAAGCATGCTTGGTTTGGTTAACTGTCTGATCTTCTATTAGGAGTATGTTATATTGTGCAATGTGGTGCTCAGTTAATGTTTGGTTCATTTGTTGTGGTGTTTAGCTAACTGCTTGGCTCAATTCTACATTGCGATGTCCAATTGTCATGGGTAGAATTTTGTATTGTTGTGCATGTGAGGACTAAATCGAATTTGGCTGCACTTAATACATGAGAAACATATACAAGTGCTATATTTCCTAGTTCTTAATCATGCTTGGTTTGGATAAATGGGTTTTCCATGTGGCTTGAATTAATCTGATGAATCTGCAATGTGCTTATTTTTCATCAACATATTTTACTGATAGCATGCGAACCCTTACTTAACATGATGACTAACTACCTTATATGTGTTGCAGGGAAACAATGGGAAGCACTGAGGTTTACAATCGAGGTTAGCACGTGCATGGTCCGTTGTCTAATAGCACATTATTGTGCAATTGCAGGAACCATTCTAATATTTAGGTTTTTAACAATTTGATCTTCCACATGTAGGTCCTGCTGTCAGAGGTTTTGACCCACTATTCGACCCTTTTTGCATATGGGGAAATGAGTTGTCCATGAATATCAGTGAAGTCAAGAAACTCAGAAAGATTGTTAGGATAAAGAAATTAGTGACAAAAAACAACAAGATCTTTGTCTGCACAATGAAGAAGACATCAGTTCACTACAGGATGGTACTAACTATTATACCTTGCCTTTTTTATTCCTTTGCCCCATTTCCAATATAGAGAAGATATTCACGCACATCCTTGTTTTCATTCCTCTCCAAAGCAGTTCACTGATGATTACCTCTCAAACCACCTGTATGGTCAGGAGGCGAGGAAGGTATTCATACAACACCCACGGTTCAATATTGAAGTGTTCCTAAAGAGGACGAAGGATGGACGGTCAATCATCCACAGGCACTGGCATAAAGTTACAAAGACCTTCAACATCAATGAAGGCTCAATATTCGCCTTCTCCTTCAACAGTTTTCCAGATGAGATACATCTGTCTATGTACCGTCTATGATGCTAATTTTGAAAGGTTATAGATGTTGCATGTGAAACTTGGTCCTGGTGTAGTTGTCTAATGGGGAAGCTGAGTGCTGAAGCTATATGATGTTGTACTCTGATGTATTTCAATTATGAAAATGAAATATATTATGTGCTTAATATAAAATGTCAATTAGATTAATAAATGGATTATGAATAATCGGATAATTAGCCTGCTAATTGGGTTTTTCTATTGCAAACAGTTATTGAGAAAACACCGTGTGTGATGAATTCAATAACGCACACAGTTTCTAGGAATAAACCGTGTTAGATTAATGAACAATCACACATGACATCCTCTTGAAAACTGTTTGCGTTAGGCCACCTCGCGCAAACGTTTACCACATAAAAACTGCGTGTGATGGACAGCCCTTGACACACAGTTTCTTCTAGGCACTGTGTGTGATGAATTCAATAATGCAAACAATAAAATTGTTAATACCGTGTGCAATGGAAACGCTATCACAAACGATTTAACCGGGAAAATTGTGTGTGTTGTACTTGCGAACAGAAACGTTTTCCTTGGAGCGACTGTGTGGGATGTATATACGAACAGAAACATTTAGCTCTGGCTGGCTGTGTGGGATGTACTTACGACCGGAAATGATTTTGCCTGTATAATTGTATTTTTTTAGCACTACTGTACTTATTTCTATATTTGAGTGCTCGCCGGTCGCACACGACCTCATTTTGCCGAGCGTGTGTGCCAGGAGGGCATATCCCCGACGGTTTCTGGGTCGTGTGGGAAGGACCCCCCTATCGCCCGCACTCACTTGGCGATGGTTCCAAATGCCATCGCAGAAAGGGGTTAAAAACCATTTGTTTAGCACCTCGCTATACTAGTGACACTTCACCATTCTAATTCTTAAACATCTTATAATTGGAGTCAAAGGACTCATCAATGATAATGGGGTTAGCACAAGTGAAGCCAGATAAAGTAGATGGATCTACTGAAGGACCTTTGTAGCAACCCATGTGGTTTTGGGGTACTGCTCAGGCTTCCAGTAAGAACCATCAGCATTCATTTTCCTCTCGAAACCAACACCCTCTTTCCTAGGGTTTTAGTTCAGAATCTGTTTCTTGAGGACAACACATAGTGTCTGATGCCCTTTGAGGCTTTTGTGCATGCCTGTTTCAAGCAATGTCTTCAACCTAGCATTCTCATCAGCAATAGTAGTGGTATCCTCAGAAGAGGGGTTAGTTACCACATCAGCAGTTGAAGATATTGCACCATCAGATGCAGTAGAACATTCAGCAATAGAGACAACATTGTCACGCTCAAGGCATTTCAAACATGGTGGCACAAAATCATCCTGAGCGGAACCGATCTGTTGAGTGAGTAGTGAATCATTATCTTTTTGAAGATCTTCATGAGACGCTCTTAGTTTCTCTAGATCTTGCTTCATTTTAATATAATCATAGGAAAGCTTCTCATGAGTGGCTGTGATAGAGGCGAGGGTCCTGGTCCTTCGATGAGATGGTGATTATCATTTCGGAGGAGGAGACTTTGATGATCCGACTATGAACGTGCGAGGACATCGCACCTTAGCAATCGCTAAACCAACTCCGAGAGGTTATTGACCACGCCGGAGCATGATCAACCTGACCATGAAGGTCTATTTCCTGCAAGCAAACGAAGAACAAGCAAGAAACTAAGATTGCAATCTGGATATTGTGAATATATGATGAAAGCTTTATTGATCAAGGAGGGGTTCTGTGACGTCTTGGTCTGGTCGTTGAACACAAACGAAGTACGTGAAGTTGCAGCTATAGCGAACTTTTAATCTAAACAAAACCCCAAAGTCTAAACGACGCCCTAAGGGCTGTATATATGGAGGAAGAGGGGGGAATTTCGTGGCCCTTGGAGGAGGGGTCCAAAACCAACCCTAACTCTTGTTTCCCCACACATACAGACTCGAAAAACAGCCATAAATTAAGTATTTTGAAATTACCTGGGCCTGGCCCAATAATAAGGTGATGCAGCACCTAGAATAGCCTATACTTATGTATTTCGTGGCCCCTGGGGGAGAGGTCCGAAACCAACCCATCTCTTGTTTCCCCACACATACGGACTCTAAAAACAGCCTATACTTATGTATTTCGAAATTACATGGGCCTGGCCCAATAATAAGGTGACGCAGCACCTAGAATAGAATCTGGACGAAATTTATGAAGTGGCATCTTGTATATTTTGTCCAAGGCTTCATGCACTCATTATGGTGGCTTCAAAGTCCTGAAATCATCATTTGTAACTCTGTTCTTGTTCCCCTTGCGCATGCCATCATCTCCATGCTTGGTCTTGCTCCTGTGTTAATCCCTCTTATCCATGCCAGGCCCTTCATTTGTAAGCAAAACAAATGTATCCAATTTAGGCAGCATCATATTCTCATGATCATCAGAATCATTACCAAGAAACGAAAGTACCTGATAATTTAATTGGCGTGCGCGAGCTCTAGTAATTGGTCCAGTATATGTAGCAGTAGGGTTGTGGATGTAACAATGGTATTGATATCCTCATGAGGCTGAGTGAGTTTCATGACAATTTTCAAGTTCTTCATACTTAACGCGAAGGTTTTTGGTTTCTTTGATTAAGGACTGAGTTCGATTCATTTCCTCGTCCAACGGGTCATTGCTTTTTTCTAGAAATTTTTGGATGTGTTCCATAGCAGTTTGTTGTTTAGTTGCAATTTTAGCAAGAGTCTTATAGCTTGGTTTGGATTCACATTTAGAGTCATCTTCACTGGAGGTTTGAAAATAAGCATCGCATGAGTTTACCTTGGCACCTCGTGCCATGAAGTAGTAGGTTGGAGCAGAGTCGTCCTCATCACCATCTTTAGCGTCAGCGGCATGACCATCGTCTTTAGTGTTGAAGATGGACTTGGCCACGAATGCCAAAGCTAGAGCCAGGCTTTCAACGCCTGAATCAGACTCCTCCTCAAACTCCACCCCCCCTCCTCACAAGCAGACTCCTCCTCTGAATCCATCTCCTTGCCAATGAATGCACGCGCCTTGCCAGATGGGCTCTTCTTGTAAGACAAAGACTTTGATGAAGACTTTGAAGAAGACTTTGAGAATTTCTTCTTCTTCTTGTCGTCAGAATCATATTCCTTGCTCTTCTTCTTTTTCTTGGCTTCCTTGTCCCATTGAGGGCATTCAGATATGTAGTGACCTGGCTTCTTGCATTTGTGGCATGTTCTCTTCTTGTAGTCACAACTAGTAGCATCATCATTCTTGGAATTGGATCTTGAAGACTTGCCGAAGTGATTCTTCTTGGAGAACTTTTGGAACTTTATCACAAGCATTGCTGGCTCTTTGCCAATGTCTTCAGGATCACAACTCCAGTCAGATTCTTCTTCAGATGAGGAAACATCTTTTGCCTTCAAAGCACGGGATCGGCCATAATTGGGGCCATAGATATCTCTTCTCAGATAGCTGGAAATCATGTGTGTTGAGCCTCTGAAGCGGATCAAGATCTCTAAAGTGAGGGCGTTCTTGGATCATCAAGGCCAAAGTGTCAAATGAGCTATCAAGTGATCTTAGTACCTTCTTCAAAATTTCATGCTTGGTGATCTTAGTGGCACCGACTGCGCGAAGCTCATTTGTGATATCAGTGAGGCGATTGAACGTGAGCTGGACATTCTCATTGTCATTTCTCTTGAAGCGGTTGAAGAGATTGCGAAGTACATCAATCCTTGAGTCTCTCTGAGTTGAGACACCTTCGTTGACCTTGGACAGCCAGTCCCAAACTAGCTTCGCAGTTTCCATAGCACTCACACGGCCATACTGTCCTCTGGTCAAATGACCACAGATGATGTTCTTGGCAGTTAAGTGCAGTTGTGCAAACCTCTTGACATCGGCAACGGTGACACCTTCACCGACTTTGGGAACGCCAGTCTTGACGACATACCGAAGGTCGATGTCAATGGCTCAAGATGCATACGCATCTTATTCTTCCAGTAGGGGTAATCAGTGCCATCGAAGACGGGGCATTTAACGGAGACCTTGATTATCCCTGCTGTTGACATAGCTTAAACTCCAGGTGGTTGAACTAAATCACATAGAACAAGGGAGGGGTGCTAGTTATCTACTAGAGGGGGGGTGAATAGGCGATTTTTATGGAAGTCTTCAAAACACAAGGTCTTTGAAGACAGACAATCAAACTACATCGATATGAAATGAAGCGGAAGACAAACTACTCTAAACAGACTATAGTCAAGTAAGTAATGTAATGAAAGCACAAAGACTAACAGCAACCAGGTAGAACAGATCGGAATGGAAGACAGTATGAAGCCAAACAGGTGATAGTCTTCACACAATGAAGTCAAACAGATCAGGCAAAAAAGCAATGACTTCACGAAGCCAAACTGAAATGTAAAGGAGGTGGGGGATAGAACCAGTAGCTTGGTGAAGAAAAGGATTTGGTAGACCAATTCCAGTTGCTGTGACAACTGTAGGTCTGGTTAGGGAGGCTGAGATTGAACTCAGAAGACCGCGTCTTCACCTTATTCCCCTTGAGCTAAGGATACCCAGTCCTCGCCCAATCACTCTGGTAAGTCTTCAAGGTAGACTTCCAAACCTTCACAGACTCCGTTCATCGGCGATCCACAATGACTCTTGGATCCTCAAAACTTAACGCCTAACTGGCTGGAGGATACACAGTCCTCAAGTGTAACAAGTCTTCAGGTCATGCGGATAGAAAGACTTCAGTGATGCCTAACACTCTTTTGGCTCTGTGCGTTTTGGGCTTTGTCCTCGCAAGGATCTCTCTCTCAAAGGCTTCGGAGGTGGGTTGCTCTCAAAGGACAAAAGTCGTGCACTAACTCTAAGGAGCCACCAATTTATGGTGTAGGGGGTGGGCTATTTATAACCAGGAGGCAACCCGACATGATATGTCCGAAATGACCCTGGGTCACTAAGGAACCGACACGTGTCCAACGGTCGAATTTCAAACACATGAGGCAGCTTGGCTTGGGCTACAAGCAAAGTTGACTTATCCAACTCTGGATAAGATTTGCTCTCATTGTCTTCGCTCGAAGACATAGGATTTTGGTTGAGCATCACGTTAGTCTTCTGACTTTTTTCCCTTTGACCCCACTTAATAGTATGGTGGTTCCTATGACTCAAGAAGGAAGAAAATGAAATTACGAAAGAAACTATGTCTTCACAGTCCATAGTCTTCACACGTCATTATCTTCAACGTCAATGTCTTCATGAACCACCATTGTCTTCAATGTCTTGATACATTTTTAGGGGTCATCTCTGGTAGTAAAACCGAATCAATGAGGGACTTCTACCTGTGTTATCTTGTAATTCTCACAAACACATTAGTCCCTCGACCACGTTTGTCGTCAATACTCCAAAACTAACTAGGGGTGGTAGTAGATGCACTTACACGCCCCCTCCCTTTTTCTCATGCGGGAGAAAATGCAAGAGGGGCTAGCCCTCTCCCTTTACTTCCCTAGGGCCCGCGCCATGAGGTGGAGGCGCACCAGCCCCATGTGGGCTGGTGTGCACTCACTCCTTGGCCCTTTTGGCCCATTAAACTCCCGGGGCCTCCCAGAACCCCTTCTGATGATCCAATGATTACCCGATACATTCTGAAACCTTTTCGGTGACCAAATAGTATTGTCTTATTTATCAAAATTTGCCTCCAAACCATTTCGGAGCTCCTCGTCATGTCCGTCATCTCATCCGGGACTCTGAACAACATTCGTTCACCAAGTCACATAAGTCATATAATACTATATCGTCAAGGAACATTAAGCGTGCGGACCCTACGGGTTCGAGAATGATGTAGACATGAGCGAGACACCTCTCCGGTCAATAACCAATAGCAGGACTTGGATGCCCATATTGGTTCCTACATATTCTACGAAGATCTTTACCGGTCGAACCTATGAAAACATATGTAATTCCCTTTTTCTGTCGGTATGTTACTTGTCGGAGTTTCGATCGTCGGTATCTTCATACCTAGTTCAATCTCGTTACTAGCAAGTCTCTTTACTCATTCCGTAATACATCATCTTGTAACCAACTCCTTAGTCCCTTTGCTTGCAAGCTTCTTGCGACGTTGTATTACTGAGAGGGCCCAAAGATACCTCTCCGATATACAGAGTGACAAATCCGAATCTTGATTCATGCCAACTCAACAGACACCTTCGGCGATACGTGTAGAGCATCTTTATAATCACCTAGTTACGTTGTGACATTTGTTAGCACACAAGGTATTCCTCCTGTATCCAGGAGTTGCATGATCTCATGGTTGAAGAAACATGTATTTGACATTTAGAAAGCAGTAGCAATAAACTGAACGATCATATGCTATTATAACGGTTGGGTCTTGTCCATCACATCATTCTCCTAATGATGTGACCCCGTTATTTAATGACAACTCATGTCTATGGTTAGGAAACCTTAACCATCTTTGATGAACGAGCTAGTCTAGTAGAGGCTCACTAGGGACACGGTAATTGTTTATGTATTCACACATGTATTTAAGTTTCCGGGCAATAAAATTCTAGCATGAATAATAAACCTTTATCATGAATAAGGAAATATAATAATAGCAACTTTATTATTGCCTCTAGGGCATATTTCCATCAGTTACGAGAACCTAGAGTTAGAGTTAGAAAAATCTTTAACCTGAAAAGAAGAGAGATCGGAATCCCAGAGTAAAGGTGAGGAATAAAAGATCCTAATACCACCCATTTGTGATGTGGGCCCGTAAGCCAGGCAAGAATGTTAGTAGTTTTTCAAAGACTAGACTCAACTTCGGCCAAGGAGTTGGAAAGGGGCTTCCTACAGGCAGTCGGCTCTGATACCAACTTGTGCCGCCCCGACTTAATCATGCACTAATCATACACGCAAATGTGCATGATCAAGATTAGAGACTCACTGGAAGATATCACAACACAACTCTAGACACAAATTAAAATAATACAAGCTTTACATTACAAGCCATGGGCCTCGAGGGCTCAAATACATAAGCTCGAATACACAAGAGTCAGCGGAAGCAACAGTACCTGAGTACAGACATAACTAAACAAGTCTACCTTAAGAAGGCTAGCAAAACAATAAAAACATATCGAAAAGGCGAAAGGCCTCCTGCTTGGGAGCCTCCTAACTACTCCTGGTCGTCGGCGGTCTCCACGTAGTAATAGGCTCCATCGGGGTAGTAGTAGTAGTCGGTGGCGGTGTCAGCTGGCTCCGCAGTCGGGTATAGGGGAAAAGAGGTAGCAAAAGCAACTGTGCGTACTCATCCAAAGTACTCACAAGACTTACATCAAATTTATACTATGTATGCATCTGTATCAAAGGAATGGGGCTATATCTTTGGACTGAACTGCAGAAATCCCAGAATAGAGAGAAAGGCCTAGCCTATCAAAGACTAGCATCTTGCAGCAACAGAAGAGAGTAGATTAACATAACATAAGTAATAAGTATGTTGTAGTACCGCCTAGAGATCCTTCCCCGAGTCCCCGCGAGAAAGCAATCCCGGAGCCATCATATCCTTTTCATGTCTCCAGTATTTAGTTCTAGTTGTATAGATCGCGATACAACTCCGAGCGTCTGTTACCATGGACACGACTATTCGAATAGATTAACTTCCCTGCTGGGGTGCACAAACTTACCCAACACGCTCAATTAACTTTGTCCGGGCACACCATCAGATCAGACCTGGCTTCCGCTAATCGACACACTGTAGTCCTACCTAGGCTCAAGAGAGAGGCCATCACGCCCATCTACATCCTAAGCACACAGGGGTCTTGGGAACATCGCCCTTTGCACTCTTGCACGTTGCGTAGACGACCGAGATCAGTCCTGGCTACCTCGCAGACCACCCGGGCGTGTGTCGCTCAATCGTTGACGTCTGAAGAGCTTTCGGAGAATCGTACGACGCAAAGTGCCCATACTTATTCTCACGTGGTGGTCAGTGTGAAAACGTCAGAGGCCTACTCGGATCACATATCCAACCCCGTTAGTGTCTTGGGAGCATGCGGAGACAATCAATGATCCATGATCTATGGTCCCGTCGCCCCGTCTCACGGACTTACGACAAGGGCTAAGAATGCCCGGCCGTGCCACATAGTTATCTCACTGGTATCCTCCAGGTCAACCCGAATCCACATCACTCGCGGGTACCCTCATAGTCAACCCGACTCGCAAGAGACTATCGGGAACTCAAGTCCACCTCTACCGGGGTGGTACCGCATGTCCCTCCAGTCCCGCAAAAACATGAACTCTTGCATGTACCCCTCGAGGCGGGCCCATCTTTAACATGGTTCTGGAAGTAAAGTCAGAGTAATCGTGTGTCCATAACACCAAGGGGGAATCCGAGAAATCACCCTCGATGGATTCCACTTGATGTAATAAATCAAGGTGAACTTGGAGGAATCACCCTTGGGTTTCACTCTTGATGTGTTGCACGACAGAGTCATTATCGGGAATGGTGTAGGAGGAATCACCCTTCCTAGACCATGATCGATTAACTACATTGCAGAGATCTCATTAGAAGTGCTATACAAGGTATCACCCTCGGCACTCGATAGTAACCCTGCATTGTCGTAAACCTAAAGTGGGTGTGATGTGATGTGTCGGGCTCTGGACGTCGATCACGTTGATCGAGTCATCAGTCATAAAGCGGGGGCAACGGGGACAAGGTGAGGGTCACTGGTGGATCACTAACCAACCTACACTAAGCATATAGGATAATCAAGTAGGTAACAATAGAAGGTTACAAAATCAGGCTATGTATCAGAATAGGTACAAATGAACAACAGTAGAAAAATCTAATGCAAGCATGAGAGAGAAGGAATGGGCGATATAGTAATGATCAAAGGGGTTTTGCTTGCCTGGAAGCTCTTCAGATAGATACGGACCCTCGACGATGAAATAGTCGATCACCGGATGAACCGCAGTCTCGGGGTCAATCGAAAAAGAATTAACGAAGGGGGAAACAATAAATAATAGATAAAACAATACAACACAGATGCAATGGCACGACAAGATGTGTGGGTGACATGCTCTAATGCATCCCTAAACGTTTTAAAAGAAGGGGAAATATTCGGCGATATTTTCCCGGCTCCAGGTATTATTCGGTATAGCGATCCGGTAGCGAAATGTCAATGTTCACCATGTTTGAGGCATGTGACAGGTATGTGGATGACATACTCGGACTCGTTATATATTTTTTATCGTTTTTCATACATAAATTATTTTCATCAGAGTTATGGTTTATTTTCTATGATTTTTAATGTTTTATCTATTTTCTATAAAGTTTCTGGAATTGTTTTAATTCGGGTTTACCAAGTCAATTTGACTAGTCAAATGAAAATTAGTGCAGGGGGGTCCCACATGGCATAGACTATAACTAAACAAATAAAAAACTAACATAATTAAATGGGCCAACATGTCATTTGTACATAGACTACTAATTAACTACTAACCTAAACTAACACTAACAGGGCCGGCCCTAACACAGCCAGCCATCAAGCTGGATCAGACACACACGCAAACACACACACACACATCTCACACACCACACACGGCCATGGTCATGGCCATGGCCATGGCCAGCAGCGACATTAGCTAGAGTAGTAGGGGCAAAATGCAGCAGCGAGCAGCGGCACTTAGCAGCAAGCGGTAGCAGCGGCAAGCGAGCAGCAGCGCAGACAGCAGCACATCAAACATCAGAGCAGCAGCGCACCCTAGCAGTAGCAGCAGTAGTAGCACTAGCAGCAGCACAACAACAGCGGCAGCGAGTAGAGCAGCGAAGCAGCGAGTAGCACCAAGCCATGGCGACTGAGCTTCATCCATGCCGGACGAAGCTCACGGGATGGTCGCAAACGGAACGGATCGAGCGAGAGAAGAGGGGGATTCGGAAGAGAAGCTCACTGTAATGCTCGTAGACATGGTTAGAAGGTACGGGGGTGGTCGGGCACGTCGTGCTCATTGACGAGTGGCGGCTGTCGGCGTGCTAAAGTTTGGGCTCTTTAGCACTTCATACTTGTGCACGGGCAGTCGTAGCCACACCCGTGTCGAGGCCTGAAGGGGGCGACCGAGAACAAGATACAAGGCGAGGAGAAGCAGTCAAGCCAGAGACCAGAAGACAGAGGACGAGCTGGACCCTAGCAAGATCCTTGCCGGGACGGCTCACGAGGCCCTGGCAAGATCCTTGTCGGGGATGATTTGCAGATCACTCACAAAGGCACCCTTGAAGTTGAGAGCTCTGACACCATCGACAATGTTAAAACCAAAATCCAAGGGCGCGCGTAGTGGCGTGCAGATCTTTGTCGGCGTGGATGCCTCGTCGGCGTGGATGCATGCCAAGACAGGGCGAGGCGGCAACGGACGGGACGGGTTCTCCTACCGCCCCCGATAAAGCTAGAGGGTACGTAAGCAGTGCATTTATGGCATTTGTCCTAAGACGACGGCTATAAACATAGGTACTGTAGTAGCTTTGCACCTCCTGTGTGTCACTGTGGCAGCTCCTTGGACATATAAAAGGAGGCCCACGGTGTACTGGAGGAGGATTCGAAATTTTGAACCTCTCGGACCAGCATGCATGCAGACAGCTAGCCGGAGCTCAAGAACACAGAATACACAATCAAGCAGGACTAGGGTCTTACGCTTCTCAGTGGCCCGGACCTAGATAAAACTCCGTCGTGTTGACCTTTAGATCCGCTCTTTGCACCACTCCTCCTCCCTGTCGAACCATAGAAGGGACCCAAGTGATCCCATAGGTGTCAATCTTCTCTGACGCCGACATCTTTGGCGCGCCAGGTAGGGGGGCGAGAGTTCTGCAAACCCGATCTAGCGGTTAGCGCATCATTTCCTCGATCACCATGGCTCACAAAAAGGAGGGGATCACGGCGATCGGTTATTCTTGCGCTGAACCTCCCATGCCAACCCGGCGGGCGATGGGGTGGCCGCGGATGGTGGCAGAGGTGCAGATCACGACCATCCACGACACTCCGCCAAGTGAAGCCAGGCGAGCGGCGTCGCTCATGCCCGAGATGACGAGCCCCACACTGTCGCGTCCAAGAACGGAGTCGTGCCGCCTACGGGCGGCGCGGGGACCTCCAAGGGCGGAGCCGTACTGCCTACGGGCAGTGCGGCGACCTCCAACACACCCCCGCCAGCGCCCGCGCCGCGGTCCTCTCAAACCGTGCGCGACGAGCAGCGCCGCGACGTTGGTGACCCCGGGCACTGCCATGAGAAGAGCACTCTGCATCATTCCCGAGATGCGCAGGGCCGACACGCACGCCAAGATGCTGGTCAAGATGACGCACGGCCACGGAACCGTGACGGTGCTCCTTCTAACTAGGTTAGAAGTCCGAGCACCTCTCATTCCTCGCGCTTGTCGCTGCCACCTACGTCGGCGGAAGCTTTAGCGCAAGTATAGCTACTCCTCGACTTCCCTCCTGCTGCGGAGAATCAAGAAGAGAGGAGGGCTGTTATCCAGAGCCTTATTGGCCACGCCAATAAAGATCACCATGAGGAGGCAGGCCCCTCGCGGCGTTGGTCCACCGAGCCGGCGCGTGCCGACGGCGGAAGGGCCGGAGGCACCGCAACCATGGTGTAGTCCCCTCCACCACAATAGCAGCGGTTGCCAGCTCGGTGGGTCGACGCCCGTGATGATGGATCCACGGCCTCGTTCGACCCACGAGCTCGCCGGGACCAATGTCAAGTTCTTCAAGAGCGGGTTAAAGAAGACGCTCGAACTACCATCGAGCGGCGGCGGGAAGCACGCCATCAGTCTAATAGGCGTGCATGGCCCACTGTGTATAGGCCTGCGCCGAGGGATTCTAGAGACCTGCCTTACGAGGTAGGTTGTCCAGCTTTAACCCGTGAGCTGCGGCAGTTCCAGTGGCCCACTCCCCGCACGTTCAAACCTGAGGTCCTGGAGAAGTATGACGGCAAGACCCATCCGTCCGAGTTCCTGAGTGTATACACCATTGCGATGCAAGCTGCCGGGGCTCGGGATGGTAAGGTGCTCGCCAACTACTTCCCGTTGGTGCCCAAACCCAATGTTTGGTCGTGGTTGATGCACCTACCAGTAGATTCCATCTCCTCTTGGTCGGACCTGTGCCACGAGTTTGTTGGCGCCTTTACCGAAGGCCATCAAGCTCCTGGCCAGGCGAGTCCCCCAGAAGGATGGCGAATCGTTGCGCAAGTACATACGGAGATTCAGCCGAGTGCAATATAACATCCCAGATGTTCATCCTGCCGCTGTCATCAGCGCGTTCCATTAGAACATGCGCAATTGCAAGATGCGTGAAGAGCTGGCCATGAACAAGGTTAGGGATGTTGCCAAACTGTATGTTCTGGCCGACAGATGTGCTCGTGCTAAAGAAGGAAGGAAGAACCCCGGCAAAGATGTCGGCACGGGGAGCGATTCCGGTGACGAAGATGCCGTCGCCCCGGCAAAGAAAGGTCGACGGCGCAATAGAAAGCGCAGGGGCAAGACCGTGCTTGCCGTCGAGGAATCCGGCAACCCCGGCACCGCCAAGAAGGCCAAGGTTGATGACCCCGACAAGGAAGTTGCCAGGTGTGCCGCCTGCGAGGGCTTGGCGGCTGCCGACAAGCCAGAGGGCTCCAACAAGCAATATTGCAAGATCCATCGCACCAAGGGCCATGACCTTCAAAACTGCCGGCAAGTTGAGCAGCTTGTGGAGAGGCAGAAAGCTGAGTATGAAAGACGGGACAAGGACAAGGGCCAGGATGGTGCTGACGGGTCCAGCAAGAAGCGCGGTGGCCGAGGGGGCGCCGCGGCAAGGAGAAGCAACAAGAGAGGCCTGCTCGAGGCCGCGACAAGAAAGAGGGGGATGATGACCACGAAGAGGACAACGAGTCCAGTCACCAAGAATTTCAAACGGCCACAGAAGCAATGTGCATCGATGGTGGTGCCTCGTTGCATTCTTCTCACCGCCAGCTTAAACAGTGGGCGCGCGACATCAATGCGGCAGAGCCATCGATCGACGCCCACAAGCCACTGAAATGGTCCAGCACGCCTATCATTTTCGACGCCGAGGACCACCCTGACCGCACAACCGCAGTCGGGTGCTTGCCATTGTTGGTTTCCCTAACAGTTCGCAACCTCAACGTGAAGAAAATGCTAGTGGACGGTGGGGCCGGTTTGAACTTGATCTCACCGCAGGTGATTAAGAAATTACAAATCCCCAAAGAAGATCTCGAGGAGACGGGCATGTTTCAAGGGATCAATCCAGGGAGAAGTCAGCCCAAGGTAAGATCACACTACCAGTTACGTTTGGAGGCGAGCTGAACTACAGGACCGAGAAGATCATTTTTTATGTAGCCAAGATCCCGTTGCCATATAACGGGATCCTTCGCCGTCCAGCACTGGCCAAGTTTATTGCAGCGTCACACTACGCCTACAACACGCTGAAGATGCCCGGCCCAATGAGCATCATCACTGTCGGCTTCGACAAGAAGCACACACTCATCTGTGCCGACCAGCTCTACCAGGAGGCAGTGGTGGCGCCTGACGCCAAGGCACCTGCTCCTGCCACTGGAGCCCCTGAGGGGAAGAAGACTGGCAAGACCTCAGTCGCCGCCAAGGCTTCTGGCCCCGGCCAAGCCTCTTTCACCCACTCCAACAAGTGCACCTCCTCGGGGTGCTGCGTTTTCGTTGAGGACATGCCAGAGAGCTCCACCGGCAAGAGCAAGAAATCCAAGACTGCACCACCGGAAACCAAGAAGGTGTTTGTCAAGGAGGATGGCACGGGCGGAGCTTTTACTATAAGCTCCACCCTCGACAGCAAATAGGAAAGCGCGCTCGTCACCTTCCTGCGGGCGAATGTCGATGTGTTTGCATGGCAAGCATCCAACATCCCAAGCGTTCCCAGGGAGGTGATTGAGCACCACCTTGCTGTTTGTCCTCATGCGCGGCCCATCAAGCAGAAGGTCAGGAAGCAAGCTTTGGAGCGGCAAGAGTTCATCATCGAGGAGATTAGAAAGTTGGAGACGGGAGGCTTGGTTAGAGGGGTGCTCCACCCAACATGGTTGGCCAACCCGGTGGTGGTGCGCAAGGCAAATGGGAAATGGAGGATGTGCATTGATTATACAGATATCAATAAAGCCTGCCCAAAGGATCCTTTCCCTTTGTCGCGCATTGACCAGATCGTGGACTCCACTGCTGGGTGCGACCTGCTATCGTGCCTTGATGCCTATTCGGGATACCATCAAATCTTTATGATGAAGGAAGACAAAGAGAAGACCGCCTTCATCACCCCATGTGGTACGTATTGTTTTATAGGAATGCCTTTCGGGTTGAATAGTGCTGCTTCGACATTTGCAAGAGCAGTTCAGCTTAGTTTTGAGCCCCAGCTCCATAGAAATATGGAGGCTTACATGGATGACATAGTGGTCAAAACCAAGGACAAGGCAACACTTGTGCAAGATTTGGAAGAAACATTTGCAAATTTGCGCAAGATCAACCTCAAGCTTAACCCTGAGAAGTGCGTGTTCGGTGTTCTATCCGGCAAACTTCTCGGGTTCTTTGTGTCTCAGTGCAGGATCAAAGCGAACCCCGACAAGATCAAGGCAGTTGAGCAGATTGAAGCACCAGGGAGAGTCAAAGATGTGCGTCGCTTGCTGGCTGCGTTGCTGCTTTAAGTAGGTTCATCTCCAAATCTGCTGAGCGCGCCCTCCCCTTCTTCAAGATTTTGAAGAAGGCAGGGCCCCTGAAATGGACCCCGGAGGCCGAGGCAGCGCTGCAAGATTTGAATAGGTACCTCTCCTCTACGCCAATACTAGTTGCGCCCAAACCGCAAGAAGCGTTGCTGCTATATCTAGCAGCGACGAATCAAGTGGTCAGTGCTGCGCTAGTGGTGTAGAGGGAAGTTGACGAATAAACGGTAGCGGTGGCAAGACTGTCTTATAACGAGCCAGAGTTCCGGTCTGGTGCTGGCAAGGCAGGACCCCTGGCAGAGTCTGGCACCGGCAAGACAGGAGCCCCGGCAAAGTCTGGCGCCAGCAAGGCAGGATCTGCACAAGCAAACAAAGTGGTACAGAGGAAGAAGATGATGCAGCACCTAGTTTACTTCGTCAGCTCCCTCTCGCAGGGGGCTAGATCAAGGTAGTTGCTCTTCAGCCTCCTTATGGCCTCAAGCAAGCTGCGTCATTATTTTCGAGCACATGAGATCACCATCGTCACTCGCTTCCCGTTGCAACCGGAAGGATTGTGGAATGGGCGTTGGAACTATCAAGCTTTGGCCTCAGGTTGAAAGCACTTCGACAATCCAGAGCAGGGATTTGGCAGAGTTCATTGCAGAATGGACCTCAACGCCTAACGAAGAAGTTCAAGAGACCACTCTCCCCGGCAAGGAAACAAGCCGCAACTGGACTTTGTACTTTGATGGGGCTATCTCGCTGCAAGGCACCGGTGCCGGCGTGCTGCTTGTCGCACCCACCGGAGAGCACCTCAAGTACGTAGTCCAAATGCATTTTCCCCGGGAGAGATCGACGAACAACACCGCGGAGTATGAGGGGCTGCTTGCCGGTCTCAGGATCACATCAGACCTTGGGATCAGAAAGCTGATCGTACATGGGGATTCGCAACTCGTGGTGAAACAAGTGAACAAGGATTATCAGAGCCCGCTGATGGAAGCTTATGTGGATCAAGTGAGGAAGTCGGAAGAGCGTTTTGATGGTCTACAAGCAGAGCATGTTCCTCGAGCAAGGAACAGCATTGCTGACGACCTGTCGAAACGTGATGCCCTCAAGTTACCTGTGGAACCAGGGACCTTTGTGCTCCAATTGACTCAGCCATCCGTTGAACCATCGGCAGGACAAAATAAGCGAAGGAAATCCGGCCCCGGCAAGTACTTTCCCGCCGAGCTCCCAGGAGCCACTGGCAAGGATGTTGCCGGGGACGCCAAGCTTGCCAGGGAGCAACAGGCTCCGGCAAGGCCTCAAGCCCTTGCCGTAGAGACAACCGCCCCCGCGGCAGAAGACGCGCCCCTAGTCCTTGCTGTCGAGCCTCAGGCTCCAGCATGGGCGCGGCACACCGTTCAGTTCCTCCAAACATGGGAACTCCCTGAGGAACAGGAAGAAGCGGAGAAAGTAGCATGTCGGCCTGCCATGTACCAGTTTGTGGACGACGTCCTCTACAGGAACAGACCGAACGGTGTGAAGTTGAAGTGCATTCCCCAGGAGGACGGACTAGAGCTGTTGGCAGAGATACATGGGGGCATATGTGGCTCTCACATAGGATCAAGAGCCCTTGCTGGCCAGGCATTCCGGCAAGGTTTCTTTTGGCCCACTGCTCTCCAGGATGCAACGGCACTAGTAACCAAGTGTGAAGCGTGTCAGTTCCATTCGAAGAAACTCCATCAACCAGCTCAAGCTCTTCAGACAACCCCTCTTTCCTAGCCATTTTCTGTCTGGGGGCTCGACATACTGGGCCCCTTTCCCCATGCTGTCGGGGGCTTTGAGTACTTGTACGTTGCGATCGACAAGTTCACAAAGTGACAGAAGTGGAAGCAGTGAGAAAGATGAAAGCACAATCAGCCGTCAAGTTCTTCAGGGGACTAGTTTGCTGTTTTGGAGTGCCAAACAGAGTCATCACTGACAACGGCACGCAGTTCACAAGCCGCACCTTCATGCCACACGTCCAAGACCTTGGTTGCAAGACATGTTTTGCTTCTGCTGCACATCCACGAAGGAACGGATAGGCGGAAAGGGCGAATGCTAAAGTGTTACGGGGCCTCAGGACGAGGACTTTTGATAAGCTGCACAAGTGCGGAAGGCGCTGGATTGACGAGTTGCCGGCGGTTCTTTGGTCAATCAGAACAATGCCGAATCGAGCCACCGGCCAGACACCCTTCTCCCTCGTGTATGGGGCAGAAGCAGTTCTCCCCACGGAACTCACATATGGGTCACCTCGGGTGCTCGCTTA
The DNA here is from genome assembly GCF_018294505.1 of Triticum aestivum. Taxonomy (NCBI): domain Eukaryota; kingdom Viridiplantae; phylum Streptophyta; class Magnoliopsida; order Poales; family Poaceae; genus Triticum; species Triticum aestivum. The sequence goes on from NC_057796.1 coordinate 167,077,067, forward strand.
TGATGAGCTTGAACAAGAGCAGTTGCGGCAAAATGACACTATGCTCCTTGAGGAAGATCGACGTCAGGCTACTGTGCGAGCTGCGCGCTACCAGCAAGCCTTGCGCCGCTACCATAGCCGCAAGGTTCATGCCCGAAGCTTTGAGAAAGGCGACCTTGTTCTTCGGTGCGTTCAGTCGGCCAAGAATTCCAACAAGTTGACGCCAAAGTGGGAAGGCCCTTACTGGGTAATACGAGTCACAAAGCCCGGCGCAGTCCGCTTGGAGACCGAAGATGGTATCCCAGTGAGCAATTCCTGGAACATCGAACATCTTCGCAAGTTTTACCCGTAAGGCGCGGTTGCCGGGCCCCCCGGCAGACCACCTGTTGTACGAGCCTTGCCGGCAAGGCATGTGACCCTTTGTACAAAGCCAGGCGCAGACCCGGAGCAATAGATGAATAAACAAAGCGCTGGCGCCCTAAGAATTAGCATACATGTTAGATTGAGTTTCTCTCTGGTAGGGTTGATAGTGCTTAGCGGCAACTAACCCCTAGCATAGAGGTCGAGTGGCGTGTCTTTTCGTCCCTTCCAGTCCTCTTTCAGCGGAGTCTTTTGAAGGAAAGGAGACGAACTAGCACCCCTGACCCCGGCAAGCCGAGGTTGCCGGGGGGGCACAGATTCAGATAAGTCTTTCCCCTTTCCCCGTTGCGTACTTCCGTATGAAGCTTGAACGTATGAAACCTCGCTCGACCCCATGCCACCGTGCTCCCTTTTTCCTACGCCCAAAACCCCCTTTTGGGCTGGAATTGGGTTGTAGTTGCGATGGAAGGGGAATGGGCGAAGGGCCTAATCCTACTTTACCCCTACCTCCGCCAAGGGCGTAAGCGTAGTCGTGGTATGAATCGGGAAGACAGCAATGCCTGCTGACGGGTGGTGTTGTTTATAAAAATATAACGAGGCTCGCTCCTTGGTGTGGGCCTCACTCATGCACAAAACAACCCGGCAACCACCCTTTTTCTTCATTAATACGTTGATTAGCAAGTACAATTCATACGAAATATAAGCGTGAGAGAGGGGTTACAAAGTTTAAATTTGACAAGTGCCTGTAGGCTTAAGATCTAAAAAAGAAGATAAGGTGCCCGTAATCCCTTTCTTGTCCCTCTCCTCAGGAAGCGGATCTAGATGGCTGGAGGGCAAAAGGAGTGCCTAGGCGAGGTACACGCAGCAGAAGACACCAAGAGAACCACCCGGCGGCCGTCCAGAAGAAGGCTGGTGATGACGGTGCCGGGAGAGAACCTGAAAGATGAGGCAGCAGGCCGGCAATACGCGATGAAGGCGTTGATGCCATCATACTCCGACTTGACGGCCCACCACCCACCTTCTTCGTCTTCTCCGGCCTTCCAACGCCAGCCGCTAGAAGCGGCGGCCCCGAGAAGTTCAAGGAGCTGGCTTGAGAAGACACCGCCAAGAACCATGCCCCGGCAAGTCGCTCTGCCGGGGAAAGGACCAGGTGATGTTGCTGCCGCCGTCGCCCGGGGACGGTGCGCCTGACGTTTAGTCGGACCCATCCCCGTCGTCCTCCCCATCAGTCTCCTCACTACTAGGAAAAGGCTAATTAGTGGCACACCTGTTTTGGCCATTAATGGCGCACTATAGGTGCGCCACTATTACCACGCCACTGGTAACAAATACTAATGGCGCACCTCTGGTGCGCCATTAGTATTGCAGGTAATAGTGGCGCACCTTGTAGTGCGCCATTACTATTGCTACAGGTGCGCCACTGGTAACTTTTTTTTCCTGAATTTTGAAGGCGGGAAAATAGTAGTGGCGCACCGTCTAACCTCCACCGTGCGCCATTGCTATTTTTGAATTTGGATCTGGATCGCGATTTTTTTGCCCTTTTTTCTCGTTTTTTTTGCTCGTTTTTTTGCACGATATTTTTTCAAATTTTGTTCTCGTTTTTGGATCTTGTACGTTCTTTTGCCGGAGAGGAGGGCCGAGGTCACCGGAGAGGAGGAGGAGGTCACCGGAGAGGAGCTCGCCCACATCGCCAGAGAGGAGGAGGAGGTCGCCGGAGAGGAGTTCACCGGAGAGGAGGGAGGAGAAACCGTGAGGGGAGGGGAGGAGAGGAGGGAGGAGGAGCTCACCGGAGAGGAGGGAGGAGAAACCATGAGGGGAGGGGAGGAGAGGAGGGAGGAGGAGCTCACCGGAGAGGAGGGAGGAGGAGATCACCGGATAGGAGGGAGGAGGAGATCACCAGAGAGGAGGGAGGAGGAGATCACTAGAGAGGAGGGAGGAGGAGCTCACCGGAGAGGAGGGAGGAGAAACCATGAGGGGAGGGGAGGGGAGGAGAGGAGGGAGGAGGAGGTCGCCGGAGAGGAGGAGGGGAGTATGGTGGAGAAGAGGAGGGGAGATGGAGTGGAGGAGAGGAGGAGATGGAGTGGAGGAGAGGAGGAGATGGAGTGGAGGAGAGGTGGAGTGGAGGAGAACAATGAAGAGGTAAGGAGGAGAGGACCCCGCCCGGCCATATATACGGCATAGTAATGGCGCACCGTGGGTAGGTGCGCCATTACTAACTTTTTTTTTTGATTTATTTTGAATTTTGAAGGTGGGAAGATAGTAATGGCCCACCTTGGGCAGGTGCGCCATTATTAAATATTTTTTTTATTTTTTTGATATAGTTTGAATTTTGAAGGCGGGAAGATAGTAATGGCGCACCATGGGCAGGTGCGCCATTACTGCGTTTGATTTTTTTTGAATTTTTTTGATTTTTTTGCCTCTCCAGATCTTGAAAGCCCCGTAACTTTTTTCTGTTAGGTTTTTGGGGATTTTGAAAATGTTCAACGGGGTTTCCCCGATTGAATTCGGATGTAACTTTTCGAGTAGATGATTTTTCATATAAAAAACTTTTTCATCGGAGTTCGTATGCAAAAGTTATGCCCATTTTACAAATTCTCGAGAGATTTTGCAAAAAAGTCAAAAATTCATGTTTGTAAATTTTTCTAACAACTAGACCACATATCACATGGGAATCTTATTTTCTTTTATTTTTTTTGACATTTCTATCATTTTCTTTTATTTTTTTGAAACTGAAAAGGCGGTCCAGGGGGGCATTTGGTGAATTTTTTGTAGGGCTCAGACGTGTGATGTGTAAATGTTAGTAGTGTTGCACCAGGGGACAGTGCGCCATTACTAGTTAAAACTAGTAATGGCGCACTATCCCCTGGTGCGCCATTACTAGTTTTGAAAAAAAAGTAAAAAATTTGTTAGTAGTGGCGCACTGTCCCCTGGTGCGCCATTACTACTTTTGGAAAAATAAAAGAAATTGTTAGTAGTGGCGCACCGTGGGTGTGGTGCGCCATTAGTGATAAGGACACTAATGGCGTACCTACACATGGTGCGCCACTGCTATATAGCAGTGGCGCACCACATATGTGGTGCGCCATTAATGTCCATATTAGCTATAGCCCTTTTCCTAGTAGTGCCTCCTCATCGCTATCCCTCGAGGAGGAGCTCTCGTCGTCGGTCGAGCTCTCCGCGCAGCATGCTAGCCGGGTTCTCGAACGCCCAAAGACCTTGATGGAGAACAGGTCAGCCTCCACCAATTGGAAGTGGAGGTCGTGCTGCGAAGGTTTTCCAACCACGACGAAGAAGCATTACATGAGGGAAGGGGAACTTTGTGTTCGCCCACATGTCGCCATTGCAACATCCCTTCATGTCAAGCCTCAACCTCGATGGCCGGTCCACCTCCAGCACCGTCGCGAACGCCTCGGGAAGGCGAAGGTGGCTGCGCGGTGGCTCGCGCAGCTGCAGGATGAACTCCAGCGCCGTGTCTCTGACCTGGCCGCTTGACGAAGCGGGAGGAGACGGCGGCGCTGTAGGTGCTCCCCTTCCGCGTCCTCTTCCGCCTCGACCGCCTCGCCGACCATGACCCCGCCCAGCGCCTCCCTCTTGAGCCTCTGGCTCTTCCTTAACTGCCGCAGCTCTCTGGCGAGAGGAAGACCTAGTCACCTCCGCAGAGGGGCGGCCGCGACCGCGCCCTCTCGGCATGTTGGTGGATGGAGGATAGAGAAAAAGAGAAGACGCAAGGGGATGCCCCTCCTTCCTCCTCCCAACTCCCTTTTTATAGCCAGGCAAGAAGAGCTGGGGGCTGGCTCTATGCCTTCCCATGAGGGATCTTTCGAATCCGGATGATTAAAGCCATTGGCAACGAGCGGGGTCGTCGACCGCCCTCCCCGCGCCAATCAAAGGCACATGGGAATCTGCCATGGCGCGCCTTCCCATATCCCGTGCGTCCGCCACCTACCTCGCGCCATGGATGCGGCGTACGTGGCGAAAAAGGCGGGTGTAGTGGGAAGCATGGAACGGCTATTACCAACCCATGAATAAAGGCTATTCACGGGCCGCTGCGAGCACGACAGATGAGAAGATTATGGTAGTTATTCCCCTGCCACGAGTGCTCGCGCACTGTTTGGGCCTGGCCCAACGACGCCTCACACCCGTGTATGGCCCAGGCCCGGGGGCTCCTGTCGGTGTGCTAAAGTTTGGGGTCTTTAGCACCCCATACTTGTGCACGGGCAGTCGTAGCCACACCCGCGGTGAGGCCTGAAGGGGGGCGATCGAGAACAAGATACAAGGCGAGGATAAGCTGTCAAGCTAGAGACCAGAAGACAGAGGACGAGCTGGACCCCCCGCAACATCCTTGTCGGGACGGCTCGCGAGGCCCCGGCAAGATCCTTGCTGCGGACGATTTGCAGATCACTTACAAAGGCACCCTTGAGGTTGAGAGCTCTGACACCATCGACAATGTTAAAACCAAGATCCAAGGGCGCGCGAGTAGTGGCGTGCAGATCTTTGTGAGGGCCTGGAGATGAGGCTCCGGCAAGATCCTTGCCGGGGGCATCCGCGAAGCCCCGGCAGGATCCTTGCCGGGGGCATCGGCAAGACCGCAGCAAGACTCCGCCACCCCGTCACCACTCCAGCACAGTGGCCAGCCTGCCAGCCTGGCAAGCACCTACATGGCGACATGCAGATCTTCGTGAAGACCCTACCAGCTCTCCAGCGCGGCAGCTGGCCAGCCAACTTGGCACTGCATGCCTCGTCGGCGTGGACGCGTCTCAAGACAGAGAGAGGCGGCAACGGACGGGACGGGTTCTCCTCCCGTCCCCGATAAAGGTAGAGGGCACGTAAGCAGTGCATTTATGGCGTTTGTCCTAAGACGCCGGGGATAAACATAGGTACTGTAGCAGCTTTACACCTCCTGTGTGTCACTGTGGCAGCCCCTTGGACATATAAAAGGAGGCCCACGGCGTACTGGAGGAGGATTCGAACTTTTGAACCTCTCGGCCCAGCATGCATGGAGGCAGCTAGCCGGAGCTCAAGAACACAGAATACACAATCAAGCAGGACTAGGGTCTTACGCTTCTCAGCGGCCCGCACCTGGATAAAAATCCGTCGTGTTGACCTTTAGATCCGCTCTTTGCACCACTCCTCCTCCCTCCCGTACCGTAGAAGGGACCCCAAGTGATCCCATAGGTGTCGACCTTCTCTCTATGCGAGAGCGGCGACCGTGGCGGGGAAATGGCTCGATCCCGAGCATATGGCGCGGCCCATCTTGGGTTCTTCGGTGGGGACGAAGGAGACAGCCGCGTAAAGGCTTCTGGACATCTTGGTGCAGCAAGGGGAGGTCGGTGGCCGCGGTTGTGGAGACGACATGGCGTCGGTGGCACTCATGCGGGCTTAAACAGAGAGAGGGATACGAGGAAGAAGAAAGAGGGGATTATGGTTTGTCCACGGGGTCGGCGTATGTGAAGGTCTCACTAGTATATCTCTCAGTCTAGGGATTCATGGCGAGATGAGCTAGGAATTTGAATTATGGTAGTGGAATTCCTCCCAACCTCCCACACCTCTATCCAATCATCCATATACAAGCTACGACCTCAGCCGCCCAAATCCTAGCCAAACCAAAGAGGAAAGCGTCAACGGATATTTGTACTATCGTACACCCGCTCAGCGGGCCCAGTTTGGGCTTGCAAGCCACTGGGGAGGCCTCTTTGGCCGAGTTGACTTGGGCCTCTCTTGGTTCACTGTAGATGTCTTGCGCTTGTTGACAGCCACCGTGTCCTGTTCACCATCCAGCTCGCCAGGGTTGTCTCCGCTGTCCTTCAGGTCGCTGACACCCCCCCCCCTCCGTTGAGAAGCGGCTTGTCCCCAAGCCAGCGCACGGGGAAACTTTTAACGGAGAGAGTCAATGTCTTCCCATGTAGCCTCCTCAAGCGAAGTGTCGCTCCAATGCACGAGCCCCTGGGCAATGGTGCGTTTGCTGCTCTGACGAACATGTTTCTGCAGAATCTTGACAGGAATATGTAAATGAGCAGCAGAAGAGGGAAGTACTTACTGTACTATGAAGTCAGGATGTATAACTTTCTTAAGCTGCGAAACATGGAAAACAGGATGGATTTTACTGCCCAGTGGTAGTGATAGTTGATAAGCCACTTCTCCAATCTTCTCCAGAACTTCGTAAGGACCAAAATACTTGAATGCAAGCTCATGGTTTGATCAATGCACAACTAAAGGCTGAACATAAGGCTGAAGTTTCAGCAAAATTTTATCTCCCACAGCAAAATAACTCTCCGTTCTATGCTTGTGTAACACCCACGATGCGGCTCTATCTCCCACGTGTCGAGGCACGACTTAGAGGCATAACCGCATGGTGGTTTTGTCGCAAGAAGGGTCATCTTCACACAATCCCATGTAATGAACAAGAATGGGATAAAGAGTTGGCTTACAATCGCCACTTCACACAATACTTAAGTAAATAATACAACATCAGAGTACACACATAGACCGACTACGGTCAAATCCAAAAGAAAAGGAAGATAACCCCAAATGCAAGATCCCCGATGGTCCCAACTGGGCTCCACTACTGATCAACAAGAAAAGAAACATAGCAACGACCAAGGTCCTCATCGAACTCTCTCCTGAGTTTGGTGGCATCACCTGCACTGGTCTCATCGTCACCTGCAACTGTTTTGGTAGAATCTGTGAGTCACGAGGACTCAGCAATCTCAAAACCCGCAAGATCAAGACTATTTAGGCTTATGGGTAGGATGGGGTAATGAGGTGGAGCTGCAGCAAGCACTAAGCAAATATGGTGGCTAACTTACGCAAATAAGAGCGAGAAGAGAAGAAACGCAACAGTCGTGAAAGTAGAAGTGATCAAGAAGTGATCCTGACACTACTTACGCACAACCATAACAGAAGAACCGTGTTCACTTCCTGGACTCCGCCGAAAAGAGACCATCACGGCTACACATGCGGTTGATGCATTTCAATTAAGTCAAGTGTCAAGTTCTCTACAACCGGATATTAACAAATTCCCATCTGCCACATAACCGCGGCCACGACTTTCGAAAGTTTATACCCTGCAGGGGTGTCCCAACTTAGCCCATCACAAGCTCTCACGATCAACGAAGGATATTCCTTCTCCTGGAATAACCCGATCAGACTCGGAATCCCGGTTACAAGACATTTCGACAATGGTAAAACAAGACCAGCAAGACCACCCGAATGTGCCGACAAATCCCGATAGGAGCTGCACATATCTCGTTCTCAGGGCACACCGGATGAGCAATCCGTACAACTAAAACCAGACCTCAAGTTTCCCCGAGGTGGCGCTGCAAAGGGCTCTAGTTTGGACCAACACTCAGAGGAGCACTGGCCCGGGGGGGTTAAAATAAAGATGACCCTTGAGTCTGCAGAACCCAAGGGAAAAAGGCTTAGGTGGCAAATGTTAAAACCAAGGTTGAGCCTTGTTGGAGGAGTTTTATTCAAAGCGAACTGTCAAGGGGGTCCCATAACCCCAACCGCGTAAGGAATGCAAAATCAAGGAACATAACACCGGTATGATAGAAACTAAGGCAGCAAGAGTGGAACAAAACACCAGACATAAGGCCGAGCCTTCCCCCTTTACCAAGTATATAGATGCATTAATTAAAATAAGAGATATTGTGATATCCCAACATCATCATGTTCCAACATGGAGCAATCTTCATCTTCACCTGCAACTAGCAACGCTATAAGAAGGGCTGAGCAAAAGTGGTAACTTAGCCAAACAACGGTTTGCTAGGAAGGTGGGTTCGAGGCTTGACATGGCAATATGGGAGGCATGATATGACAAGTGGTAGGTAGCACGACATAGCGATAGAACGAACAACTAGCAAGAAAAGATAGAAGTGATATCGAGGGTAATGGTCATCTTGCCTGAAATCAGAAGATCGAATCCATGAAGTAGACGAACCAACGTAGTCGAACGGAACCTCACAAACGCAACGTAACCGGAACTATCAAGAAGAAGCAACGCCGGAAAGAAGCAAACAACATGGTAAACCAACAAGCATAATCATGGCATGATGCACAATCAAGTATGATGCATGTCCGGTTTAATGAGGAATGGCATGGCAAAGTGCACAAACAACACTACAAGTTAAGTGGAGCTCAATATGTAACGAGTTGCATATTGACGAAACACCACATTCAAATATTTAGTTCACTCTCGTTTAGGTACACATCAATATTAAATGTTGGTTAACATGGTAAGAGGTGAAGCATATGAAAACTACCTATCTAGGCAAGTTTAAATGAGGCCGGAACAACAAACAACAATTCCGGAAAATCCTCATATGCATATTTCGAATTTGCTACTGTTCTGCCCTAAACAAAATTTTAATGTTGTTAAACAGCAAAATAAAGTACACCATGTTAAACTAGGAATTTTTCTACCCCATTTACATATAAAGTTTATTAAATTCGGAGCTACGATTAATTAGTTATGAAATAAATTATTTTAACATGCCATCTAGCAAATTTAATCAAACAACATTTTAGACAAATTTAACATGGATGAATGCTGCATATTATGAAACTAGAAGTAATTCTAAGCATTTTACATGTTTAAAACGTTTTAATCCGATACACGGTTTGTGAATTATTATATGCATGAACATGAGGTTTTTTCTGCAAAACAGTAAACTCTGGATAAATAGCTAAAATTGCAGGCAGAAAAAAAGGTACTGGGCTGAAACAGTGGGCGGCTGGGCGCTCACCAAGGCCCAAGGCCCGAGTCGGTGGAGGTGCTGGGCTTGGAGGCTGCTGGGCAGGGACGAGGCCCACGAGGCCAGGTCAATGGGCACAGTCGCTCGTTCCTGGACAGAACGAGAAGCAGGGCGCGGAGGCGTTCATCCTCCTACTCGAAGCAGAGGAAGTAGAGGCTGGCAACGAGGCTTGGCGAAGCAGGGGAAGTCCAGGACGGCAGGGCACGGGGAAGATGGGACAGCTCCCCTAGAAATTAGGGTTAGGCTGATATTTATAGTAGGTGATAGGTATGAGGTTAAGAGAGATCAAATAATGAACTCGAGATATTTTAGGGAGGTTAGGGGATGATCTGAATGCAACGGTGATGACTGAGCGGTTCGGGTTCCGGGCAATTTCGGACACACACGAGGGGTCGTGGTTGTGGAGAAAGATTAAGCGGCCAGACGATAAGGACTCGAAAAACCTGGTTGGTCTCGGAATGGTCAACGAAGGCAAGGGGTTTGATGAGCTCAGAAAAGAGAGAGAAGAGAGCGGTCCGATTGACCTGAGAGAAGGTCAACCGAGACACGGAAGAAGCGGCAACTACGAGCGGATGCAAGTTTTATGAAAACATGAGAATGCAATGCTCATGATGACATGATGAATGCAACAAGCAAATAAAACACACGGCAACAACGGAAAACATGGAAGCCGTCTGGAGCGTCGGTCTCGGGCGTCACAACACTCAACCACTACAAGAGGATCTCGTCCCGAGATCTAGGATGGCGCCGGAGAGAAGCGGAAGAGAAAGAGGTAAGACAAAGTTGCTTCTTTGACAAACGAGTAAAACCAATGAACCTCGAGAGGTTGAAAACTTGAAAGAATAACACAATAGAGTTGAACGAAATTGAGAGCATTCCAGTAGAAAAGAGAAACAAGGAACACCATGTTAACGTTGGAGGTTGCAAAGCTATGAATGACGAGCACAATGGACAAGAAGGAATTGAAACCACTCTGGTTGAAACGAGATAAGAATGAATAAGAATGATATAATTTTGAAAGCACTCCGACCGTAAATGGAAGGATTTGAACATGAACTTGACAAGATGAGAGGATACTTGATGAAATCAACAACACACTGCCTCTGGAACTATTGAAAGAATGACACAAGGGGTAAGAAAGATTTCAGACAGCACTCCGGTTGAGAAGGGGGGCAAAACTTGATAAGATGAAAGAACTGGAATGAGAGCACAACACTCTGGTTTAATGGATAAGCAAGGAAAATAACATGATCTTGACAAAATGAGGCGATGGGTCGAAGAGAGCAACATCACAATGCCTCCGTTAGAAATGAAAGAATGCAATGAAAAGAACGAAGAAGAAAACAACATGTTCTACCTCAAATGAATTTGAGAGAGCATCCTTAAAAAGAAGGATTGAACGTAGTTGTTGAAAAATCAACAATGAAATGATATACTCCTCGTGGACTTACGAAAACATCTCAATAATTTGAAGTGAGCTTCTGCCACCAATGGAAAACAAATGATTAGAATTGAGAGCCACGAAAGAGAGAAAGCTTCTTCCACCGAGGTTATAAAGAGATAACTTGGATCATTGATAAGCACCACAATTAGCAACATTCCTTAGGGAAGGCTTTAGGTGAAATATAACCCAAGATAACTCCAACAAAGAGATTGATTGATTGAAAATATGTCTTGAGCAAAGAGAAAATGATGGATTTAAATATGTCACTCTTGAAAACTTGTGAAACATGAAACACGAAGAGAAATTATCAAGAATGGCGTAACACCGCCTCAAAAGATAAGGTAGAAAGAATTGCACTTTGGAATGCACGATGAAGAATGCTTAAACTCCTCCAACAAAACATGAGTTGGGCACCATGTTTATTTTAGAGTATAGCTTGGCGAATCTTAACTCCGAGAGAAAACTTAAAAAAATGAAGAATGAAAAGAATCCTTGAAGAACCACCATGTAGAGCCTCCATGAAGAACTCCGGTAATGAAAGGATGATAAAAAGAAAGAGAAGTTGAAAACACAAGGTGAAGCCTTGCGATGATTTAGATGGAGCTTCGTGACTAGATAACCGAGAAAACTTGGAACTCCGGAAAAGAAAAGATGAAGCACCTCGAACCGAGAAAACTGACATGATGAACAACTCTTGAAAGAAGAAACTAGATCACTTGGATGAAACAATAATAAGAATTACGTTATGTGTATCCTTCACCAAATTAAATTGATGACAAGCAACGAATTTGGCATACTACTTATTCTCATAGAAAGGATTAAGAGGGATATAGCTCAACTTGAAGGTCTTCAACGAACCACGGGTATGATTTGGGAAGAAAAAATGAATTGATATGGTAACAAAGGAAGAGGAATCTCGAACGAACCACCGTAAGAATTGAAAATGAACGAAGAAAAGATAAAGAAACACCGGGAAGAATTAGAAAATGCGCGAAAATACTTGAGAGATTTTAGATACAAGAGAACGAAGAGATCATTGGCGGACTAGACATTACTTGAACGATGCACCGGAAGAATATGGAGAACGAGAGCTGAAAGCTGAGAATGAGTAACATTCAGAAATGATGGCCTTCGGATGATCGAGAAAGGAAGCAACTCCTGAAATACGTCGGATGGGTGAAAAGAATTCTCATAATTGAAAACAATTATGAGAGGATGGCTTAAGCTAGAACTATGAATCTTCAAGAGAACGGACCAAGATTTAGGAGAAATCCTTCTTCGGTCTTCAAATGTTGAGAATGATGATGAGAACCACCATGAATTATTGAGGCACTCCAGAACAATGAAGAATAGAAAGGTTGAATCAACGATGAAAGAATTTGGAAGATCTTGGACAAAGGCCTATGACTGATGAAATTCATTCTTACGTCAAACTTCGAAAAGAATTTGGGAATAGCTCCGAGAAAATTAGAAGAGTCGGGTAGGATCCTGGGAAAAGACATGTGGGTTAGGGCCCACTCAGAAGATACACTATTGAATGATTGCTTAGGAAGAGATAATGCACCGGTTGATTTGAACGTCTTGAATGAGGTAACAACCTCGAAATAGCTTGGCAGGAATAAGATGGAAACTTGAATCTTCTGGGATATCTTCAGCACTCCAGATAAACATGAATAGCAAGAGGTGGATGATTAAGAGATGCACCGACATGAGAAAACTTTTGAAACAAGGAAAGGATATGATCGACAAGGCTTGAATTTAAACCACCAGAGAAGAAAAGAGAACGAAGAATGATAAACTTGAAGCTTCCTTAGTATCTTCCTGAGAATCACCGGATAAGAACATTGACGGAAAAGAATGGAAAGACTTCCCATCAATAAAAGGATACATGATTAAGAAATCTGGGTCCTTGAAGAAAAAGGGTGGGAGGGCGGTAAAAGAAAGGCAACTTGGGGACGGATGAAACGAACAACGTTGGGAAACTGAGAGGTGATCTTGCGAATGTTGAAATGATCAGATCCACTTGAAGAGAAGCACACCGGTTGGAAAGAATTGGGATGACAATCTTGATGATCAAGAAGGATTACCACTCTCATAGAAATATGAGAACACCGCTTAGGAAAGGTATGGAATCAACACTTGACATTGAAGCAACTCGAATACCACAACTCAAAACAAAACAAAGGATTGGCTTGCAGAAATAAGCCGGAACAAATACATATGATAGAGATTTACCCAACCCCATATCATACATCTGTCGGAAAGATATTCTAGGAGCTACTTCAATTCCCACCTATAAACTCCCGAAACTTTCTGGTTATGCAATCTGGTGTTGGGGATACAGGGGAAGCAATATATCTCACCCAAACTAACAATCCCTGCATCTAGTTGTATCCATCCGTCAACACATAACCAAGAAAACTCCGGAAATCGTGTACCTCAACCTCCGAAAAGCATCCGTTATACAAGCTATGGCAATACTCCCGAACTCCCACCCCAGTACTGGGTGGCGTCGAGGTTATCTCACCAAGAACTGCATAAAAGAGATTTTTGATGTCGGCGAAACTCAGGTATTCCAGAACTGCAACGATAAAATTGTGACGACAACACCTCGGAGCTCAACTCCCCGGGACACTGCCACAACCCCTAAATGTCAGGAGGGACCAAGAACAATGTTCTCGTCACAAGAATATCAGAACGATCCCAAGATACCCATGCGATCCTAAAATTTTTTTAGTGAAATTTGAGGTGGGGAAAGACAAAACATCTACGTCAGGAGGCCTCACCAGAGCGACGAAGGGGCTGAGGAGTAAAAAGAATCCTACTCTCCGATATATATATATATATATATATATATATATATATATATATATATATATATATATATATATATATATAATCCTCAGACTCAAAACATTTTTGTTCTAGACTCAACAACATCAGCATATGAAAACTACCTATCTAGGCAAGTTAAGTGGAGCTCAATATGTAACGAGTTGCATATTGACGAAACACCACATTCAAATATTTAGTTCACTCTTGTTTAGGTACACATCAATAGTAAATGTTGGTTAACATGGTAAGAGGTGAAGCATATGAAAACTACCTATCTAGGCATGTTTAAATGAGGCCGGAACAACAAACAACAATTCCAGAAAATCCTCATATGCATATTTTGAATTTGCTACTGTTCTGCCCTAAACACAATTTTAATGTTGTTAAACAGCAAAATAAAGTATACCATGTTAAACTAGGCATTTTTCTACCCCATTTACATCTAAAGTTTATTAAATTCGGAGCTATGGTTAATTAGTTATGAAATAAATCATTTTAACATGCCATCTAGCAAATTTAATCAAACAGCATTTTAAACAAATTTAACATGGATGAATGCTGCATATTATGAAACTAGAAGGAATTCTAAGCATTTTACATGTTTAAAACATTTTAATCCGATGCACGGTTTGTGAATTATTATATGCATGAACATGAGGGTTTTTCTGCAAAACTGTAAACTCTGGATAAACAGCTAAAATCGCAGGCAGAAAAAAAGGTACTGGGCTGAAACAGTGGGCGGTTGGGCGCTCACCAAGGCCCAAGGCCCGAGTCGGTGGAGGTGCTAGGCTTGGAGGCTGCTGGGTAGGGACGAGGCCCACGAGGCCAGGTCAACGGGCACAGTCGCTCGTTCCTGGACAAAACGAGAAGCAGGGCGCGGAGGCGTTCGTCCTCCTGCTCGAAGCAGAGGAAGTAGAGGCCGGCAGCGAGGCTTGGCGAAGCAGGGGAAGTCCACGACGGCAGGGCACGGGGAAGATGGGATAGCTCCCCTAGAAATTAGGGTTAGGCTGATATTTATAGTAGGTGATAGGTATGAGGGGATATTTGGGATCATCGGATCGGGAACGGGCGGTCAAGAAAAAAAGGTTAAGAGAGATCAAATAATGAACTCGAGATATTTGAGGGATGTTAGGGGATTATCTGAATGCAACGGTGATGACTGAGCAGTTCGGGTTCGGGGCAATTTCGGACACGCATGAGGGGTCGTGGTTGTGGAGAAAGATTAAGCAGCCAGACGAGAAGGACTCGAAAAACCTGGTTGGTCTCGGAACGGTCAACGAAGGCAAGGGGTTTGATGAGCTCAGAAAAGAGAGAGAAGAGAGCAGTCCGGTTGATCTAAGAGAAGGTCAACCGAGACACAGAAGAAGCGGCAACTACGAGCGGATGCAAGTTTTATGAAAACATGAGAATGCAATGCTCATGATGACATGATGAATGCAACAAGGAAATAAAACACACGGAAACAACGAAAAACATGGAAGCCGTCTGGAGCGTCGGTCTCGGGGCGTCACAGCTTGTCTACCTGATGTTTCATGCATTGTTGTGCTCTCAGTAGGTGTTGTCTGACAAAGTCCACTACCACTTGCCTTTCTTCCAGCCACACTTGAATATCCACTAGAGCTACAGAATCTGACGCAACTGTACCAAAGTATCTTGGAGGATGTCCATATAGCACTTCAAAAGGAGACTTGCCCACATCCAAATGTCGGTTAGTGTTATACCAGAATTCACACATAGGGAGCCACTTGCTCTATTTGGTACGATGAGAACTGATAAAGCTGCGAAGATAACCTTCCACCTGCTGGTTCACTTGTTCTGTTTGACCATCCATAGTTCGGTGATAGGCAGAGCACATATTGAGGTGAGCCCTGGTTCTTTTAACAAGAATTTGCCAAAAGGAACTAGTAAAGATAGGATCTCTGTCTAACATAATAGTTTCTCGCATTCCACGGAGTTTTTACACATTATCCAAGAAAACCTCAACAACTTATTTAGTAGTGTAGGGATATTTGAGGGGCATAAAGTGACCATACTTACTAAAGTTGTCAATAACCAGCAAAATGTAGTCATATGACAAGGAAGAAGGTAGTCCTATGATGCAGTCCATTGTAACAGTTTCCCAGGCTTGTTTAGGACTGGCAATGGTGAAAGAAGCCCTGGATAATTAACTCTTTCAGCCTTGGACTACTGACAAATCATGCAAGACTGCACCTTATGTCTAATAAACTGCTTCATGCCAACCCAACAAAACAAGGAATGTATTCTTCTATAAGTTACAGGGAATCCTGAATGTCCTCCTACTGGGCTATCATGGAATGCAGAGAAAATTTTGGCATGTAATTCAGGATGATTACCAATCCATATACACCCCTTATATCTGATTATCCCTTGGATGAGTTGACATTTAGGTTTGGCATCTGGGTCAACAGAGAGTTGTTGCAAGAGCTCTATTGCTTTATCATTATTTTCATAACTAGCGAGAATTTCCTCCATCCAAACGGGTTGAGCTCTGGATATACTAAGTACCTGTGAATTGGGTGGCCTTCTGGATAAAGCATCAGCAGCTGAATTCTCAATTCCTTCTTATACACAATCTGATAATTGAGCCCCATCAATTTTGTAAGAGCTTTCTGCTACCAAACTGTGTGCAGTTTTTGGTTCTGTAAATGAACCAAACTCTTTTGATCAGTTCTAATGGTATACTGTTGAACATGCATATAAGGTTTCCATTGCTCCACTGCAAGGAGAATATCCATGTATTCTTTTTCATATACAGATAGAGCCCTGTTCTTAGGTCCAAGAGCTTTGCTGACATATGCTAGTGGGTGACCTTCCTGCACGAGCACAGCTCCAATCCCTATATCACATGCATCTGTTTCAGTGACAAAGGGTTTCTCAAAATTAGGGAGAGCTAAAACTGGTGCTTCTACAAGGGCCTTCTTCAGAATGGAAAAAACTTGTTATGTAACTGTAGTCCAAACAAAGGGAACTCCCTTCTTAAGGAGTTGTGTCAGAGGTCTGCTAATGATGCCATAGTGCTTAATAAACTTTCTGTAATAGCCACCGAGCCCCAGAAATCCCCTGACTTCCTTAACATTCCCAGGAACTGGCCACTGCTGGACTGTTTGAATCTTACTGGGATCAGTAGCTACACCAGCAACACTAGTAACATGTCCTGATAGGCAACTTGCTCTTGTGCAAAAGCACACTTGGACAACTTAACATGCCATTTATCAGCTTGCGGAATGGAAAGGACCTGCTTGACATGGAGTATGTGTTCTTTATAAGTCTTACTGAAGACCAGTATATCATCAAAGAATAGCAGAGTATTTTTTTTCTATTGACTGGAAATAAAGAAGTGTTCATTGCCCCTTGGAATGTATTTGGTCCACCTATCAGACCCATGGCAAGCATTGTAAATTCAAAGTGACCATGATGTGTTTGGAAAGCTGTTTTAAATTCTTCTCCAGGAGCTAGTCGCATCTGATGCTAACCAGCCCTAAGATCCAATTTAGTGAACCATGCTGCTCCAGCTAATTCATCAATTACAGGTATGGGATATTTTCCTTTGACTCTAATCGAATTCAGCATCCTGTAATCAATTACCAATCTCCTTTCACCGCCCTTCTTTTTAACTAGCAAGACTGGTGATGAAAATGGGTTTGTACTGGGTCTGATCAATCCAGCCTTTGGGATCTCCTCACTGGTGCGCGTCAGTGCTATACAAACGGTTTTTAACCCCTTTTCACGATGGCATTTGGAACCGTCACCAAGTGAGTGTGGGAGATAGGGGGGTCCTTCCCACACGACCCAGAAACCGTCGGGGATAGGGAGCCTTGATGCATACAGTTGTCCCTATATAACCGTTTCTGATATCTTGAATATCCCAAATGCTTCATCCTCGCTACTCGTTTGTGCTCGCATTGCCATCGTAGTCGGAGTTTTGTGGTTTTACCTAAAACCAGGTAGATTCCAGGCACGGGAGCTTTCCAGGTAGATTCCAGGCACGGGAGTTTTACGATGCCTGGCACATCACAAACAATTCAGGATTATAAACCGTGTACAATAGGTAGACAATCACACACATTTAGTTTTCCCGCACCGTATGTGATAGTGTCTGACATCACACACGCTTTGCAAATGGCAACTGTGTGCATGCTTGCACAAGTTTCCTCTCTGTGAACCGTCTCGGTATGGTTTATATCGCAAACATTTGTGTTTTACCAACCGTGTGTGCCGTAATGACTTGCACAACGTAATTTCGCCCTAATTTAATTGCTGCTATTTAAAATTGTACCTAATTTAAACTTGAAAGTAGGCTATAGCTTTATTCATATCCATCAGGTTCAAACAACCAATGCATTATTCGATTCACAGGTACATATGTTTAAGAATTACATAAGCACCAAATAAAGAATGATGAACCAGGGTTCTATATGTGTACTATGACAAATGGTAAAGAAAGAGGCGACAGACATTCCGGTTGCTGAACAAGGTGAAACGGAATGGCCCTATTGTGCTCTCCTGGATGCAGAAGGCATGCAGGACTCTAGTCCAACCCCTTGTGATGGCCGGCCGCCAATCATGTAGTTTGAGAGGTAATCTTGATTAAACTGCTTCAGGATCCACTGCAATAGAAAAAGGATTCAGATATTGTCATCTAACACAACTCAGTACAGGCAGTAAAAAGAAGGCTACACGGTTCTTACTTACCATCCTGCAGTTCACTGTTGTCTTGCATAAAGTGTAAACAAATAGTTCAATTGACATCTTTTGACCCATTTTAATAACAATCTTTATCAGTTTCCTCACGTGATGCTGGTTCATGAATATCTCATTGCCCCATACGCAGAAAGGTTCGAAGTGTGGATCTTTGGCATTGATATATGTACCTAAAAGCACCAAGTTAATATTAGAAGCTAAAAAACAATTGAAAAATGATGTAGTACAACACTCCCTCCATCCCATTATATAAGATTTTATTACATGTATATCTAGACATCATCAGAACATTAAGGTAACACTCTTCCTTGTTGCTATGTAGCCTGGGATTGCATATTTTTTTCATTCAGTACAATGCATGTTGCTATGTAGCCTCAGATATATTAAATATGGCCCTAGTTAACCTACTGATAAATGGGTTACAGATATATTCCGTGAAATGTCTGATTCGACGATTAATCCCTTATCATCCCCAGGCTATATGGTACCAGCTACCGATATCCTGAACAGTGAGTACGTATAAGCAATGCGATGAAACTAACCTCGATGGAAAACAACACTGTTCTCAATATTGTCTTGCATGAGTACATATAAAGGCATGTTAAGCCCAACAGGCTAAACATCAACCAAATATATCCATGGTAGACAACATAATCTACAAATGATAGCTTCAGTGTGCAGGCTTAAGCATGCTAGTTAAGCAAAACAAGAAGTGGAAATGTGTGTTAACTGCATCAGGCATAACATTTAAAAACAAGCAAGTAGTCATTCAAACTGGTAATGTGCAGGTCTACAGTACACTAGTTACTGTTAAAAAACGAAAAGGCATGTTAACTGCAATATCCTTAACAGCAACCAAATATCGTAATTCATAGTGGTATTGTTGAAATTGTTATTGATGAAATTGAACTGCACGGCAAATAGTTGCACATATAGAGCATCACATTGCGAAGAACTGAAACAAACAAGTCATAAGGACATCTCTAGGCGATCCTTAAAAAGTTAAAGGACTAAAATGCTTAGTGGATATATATATATATATATATATATATATATATATATATATATATATATATATATATATATATATATATACTCCAGCAATTTTTGGCCTTTTCTAGTCGATCCCCTAACTTAAGGTTGTAAACATATATTTGATCAAGTTCAAAGCAAGTTCAACCAAAAGTAGCATGCATTCAAACATAAACATAGATAGTTTTGCATAACCGACATAAATTTAAACTAAGCTAAACTACTTTCGGTCCAAGTAGAGGTCGAGTCAATCCTTCGTCGTCATGTACGATGTGCCGCGAGCCGGGTCCGGGCCGGTACCGTCGTCGGGGTCATTGGGGAAGGCACTCCTCCACTCGTCGACATCGATCTCCTCGTCCTCGGGGCCCACCTCGACACCCTCCGTGCCGCCGTCACCGCCGCCATCGACCTCGTCATCAGAGGAGAGCGCGATAACCTCGTCGCCCTCTGCGCCGCCGTCCTCACCGCCTTCGACCTCGTCATCGGAGGAGAGCGCGATAACCTCGCCACCCTCCGTGCCGGCAAAGATCACCCGCTCTGCCTCCACGAGCTCCGGGTGCTGCCGGCGGAGCTCTTGCATGTAGGCCTCGTCGGCGGCCTCGGCCTCGGGGCACTCCCACGGCTCGTGGTCCTCCCGCGCCATAGCCGAGCTCACCACCCCTGGCTCCGGCGGAACGAGGTCGACCGGACATGTGCCAAAGGGGAAATTGAGCCTAGCCACCGTGTCGTGGTAGCGGACCTGCCAGCGGTCGTATTCCATGGCCGCGAGCTCGGCCGTGTGGAAGCTGCCGAGCCACCGACGAGTGTGGGTCTCTCGATCTGTAATCTCGGCGACCCACGTCCCCCACCGCCGCTGCCAGACCCCGAGGTTGGACCTCGTCGTCTGCCTTGTCTGATGGAGGACGGGGAAGTCCTCGAACCGGCGTAGGGGCGCGGCGGCGGGCGGATCAGGGGACCGGCGGCGGTGGATCGGGCCCACGGAGGACGACGGGGACACCTCGGCGGCCACCTCGCCGGCCTCGGGTGAAAAGGCTGCGATAAACCTCTTTTTGGCCATTGGCTCCTCAAGCTCCCCGGCACACAGGCAGAGGTTGAGGATGGAGGCACCAGCGATGGCGGCGACATACCAATGGTTTCGAGGGTTGTGTGTGTCTGTGTGAGCGGAGGTTTTGGGGTGTGTGTGGAGGGGGCGGGGGGGCAAGGTTGTGTTTGAGGAAATACTGCGGCAACTGGAAATTTTACTAGGCGGGAGTAACAAGGAGGGGCTACTAAAAATTTGGATCATGGGCGAGCAGATATTTTTGAGATTGTGAAGGATGCAGAGGCGGGAGTAAAATGCTGGGGCTACTGAAAATTTGAATCAAGGGACTGAAGCAGAGTGGGAGTAACAGACATCGCACACGGTCCGCACATACTAATCGTGTGCTATCAAACATTAAAACCTTCCAGGCGGTAGAATTTTCGAGATTACGACGCAGTAATATTTTCGAGATTGCAAGGGATCCAGAGGCGAGAGTGTTTCGGGAGCGAGCTAGTATGCTTGACACGCCGGTTGTGGACTGTAGCCGACGCACCTTCTCGCGTAAGCCATAGGCGTACTATACACCGACGGTGCTCCAAGATATTTTGAACTACATGTCACACGGTTGGTGATAATAAGCTGTGTGGGATCTACTTGATTTGAATTACATAATGGGGTCACAACGGCAATGGGCGCTGTTTGAATTGCTAGACCTTTTATCTGCAGTGAACATGCAACTATATGCGTGTCGTAAAAGAATTGGAATTATTCAGGGTTCGTTTGGACATTTTATACATTAAACTGGTTTTCTAGCCATTTCAGGTGCACAATTCAAAATTAAACTACATGCACATGCTCCGCTGCATATAAATTGGTTGAAAAATCAAATTTGTGTCCTTCAGTGCATGCTTAGGTCCCATGCAAGAAATGGGAATGAATTTCAAACACCAGGGCACTGTTGACTGCCGGCAAAACATTGAGATACCTGGTTTTAAATTCTAGTAAATCCAAAACTCGTGTGAAATTCATGAAACTTGGCATGGTATCATGGAGCGGCATCAACATGTCGTAGTAAAAAATTTGTCCCATTTGGGGACAGGTTTGGGTATAAGCTTCTCACAACAAGCGTGATGGTTTCGGTACGGAACGTGCCAATGTTGGGGACGGAATGATATCCGTTGCCTCTTATTGATTTCAAAAAATTTCTAGTGTCAACATAGAACAACAAGAGTGTTGTGTTTAATCTTGGAATTTTTCGAGGTTCGTTTGGCCTTTTTTATACATTAACTGGGTTTTCTAGGCATTTTATGTGCATTATTCAAATTTGAACTACAAGCACATGCTCCAGTGCACCAAAGTTGGTTGAAAAATCAAATGTGTGTCCTTGGGTGCATGCTTAGGTCCCATGCAAGATATGGGAATGAATTTCAAACACCAGGGCACTGTTGATTGCCGGCAAAATGTTGAGATACCTGGTTTTTAAATTCTAGTAAATCCAAAACTCATCTGAAATTCATGAAACTTGGCATGCTATCATGGAGCGGCATCAACATGTCGTGGTGAAAATTTTGTCCCATTTGGGGCAGGTTTGGGTATAAGCTTCTCACAAACCAGAGCTTCTCACAACAAGCGTGATGGTTTCGGTAGGGAACGTGCCACCGTTGGGGACGGAACGATATCCGTTGCCTCTTATTGCTTTCAAAAAAATTCTAGTGTCAACATAGAACAACAGGAGTGTTATGTTTAATCTTGGAATTTTTCGGGGTTCGTTTGACCTTTTTTATACATTAAATGGGTTTTCTAGGCATTTTATGTGCATAATTCAAATTTGAACTGCAAGCACATGCTCCAGTGCACTAAAGTTGGTTGAAAAATCACATGTGTGTCCTTGGGTGAATTTCTAGGTCCCATGCAAGAGATGGGAATGAAATTCAAACACCAGGGCACTGTTGATTGCCGGCAAAACATTGAGATGCCTGGTTTTTAAATTCTAGTAAATGCAAAACTCGTCTGAAATTCATGAAACTTGGCATGCTATCATGGAGCGGCATCAACATGTCGTGGTAAAAAATTTGTCCCATTTGGGGCAGGTTTGGGTATAAGCTTCTCACAAACCATAGCTTCTCACAACAAGCATGATGGTTTCGATAGGGAACGTCCCACCTTTGGGGATGAAACGATATCCATTGCCTCTTATTGCTTTCAAATTTTTTCTTGTGTCAACATAGAACAACAGGATTGTTGTGTCAATTTTTGTGATTTTTTGGGGTTCGTTTGTACATTTTTATGCATTAACTGAGTTTTCAATGCATTTATGTGCATAATTCAAATTTGAACTACATGCACATGCTCCAGTGTATATAAATTGGTTGAAAAATCAAATATGTGTCCTTGGGTGCATGCTTAGGTCCAATGCAAGAAATGGGAATGAATTTCAAACACCAGGGCATCGTTGATTGCCGCCAAAACGTTGTGATGCCTGGTTTTTAAATTCTTGTAAATCCAAAACTCGTTTGAAATTCATGAAATTTGGCATGCTATCATGGAGCGGCATCAACATGATGTGGTAAAAAATGTGTCCCATTTGGGGCAGGTTTGGGTATATGCTTCTCACAAACCAGAGTTTCTCACAACAAGCATGATGGTTTCAATAGAGAACGTCCCACCCTTGGGGACGAAACGATATCCATTGCCTCTTATTGCTTTCAAATTTTTCTCATGTCAACATAGAACAACAGGAGTGTTGTGTCAATTTGTCTGATTTTTCGGGGTTCGATTGGACATTTTTATGCATTAACTGCGTTTTCAATGCATTTATGTGCATAATTGAAATTTGAACTACTTGCACATGCTCCAGTGCATATAAATTGGTTGAAAAATCAAATATGTGTCCTTGGGTGCATGCTTAGGTCCCATGCAAGAAATGGGAATGAATTTCAAACACCAGGGCACCGTTGATTGCTGGCAAAACGTTGAGATACCTGATTTTTAAATTCTAGTAAATCCAAAACTCGTCTGAAATTAATGAAACTTGGCATGCTATCATGGAGCGGCATCAACATGCCGTGGTAAAAAAATTGTCCCATTTGGTGCAAGTTTGCGTATATGCTTCTCACAAACCAGAGCTTCTCACGACAAAGATGATGGTTTCGATAGGGAACATCCCACCTTTGGGGACGAAACGATATCCATTGCCTCTTATTGCTTTCAAAAAATTTCTCGTGTCAACATAGAACAACAGGAGTGTCGTGTCAATTTTTGTGATTTTTCGGGGTTTGTTTGGACATTTTTATGCATTATCTGAGTTTTCAATGCATTTATGTGCATAATTCAAATTTGAACTACATGCACATGCTCTAGTGCATATAAATTGGTTGAAAAATCAAATCTGTGTCGTTGGGTGCATGCTTAGGTCCCATGAAAGAAATGGGAATGAATTTGAAACACCAGGGCATCGTTGATTGCCGGCAAAATGTTGAGATACTTTGTTTTTAAATTTAGTAAATATAAAACTCGTCTGAAATTCATGAAACATGGCATGCTATCATGGAATGGCACCCGACATGTTGTGGTATTTCTCATGCCCATTTTGAGAGAAGGCACACTCGAATAACAGCCAACAAAGGCATTTTGAAAAAATAGCTGCCACTTTAATATCTCAAACGGTTCTATAATTCAAATCGTGCGCGTTCTGTTAACCACTCATGTGACGCCACGTGTCTTTGTTTTAATGGCTATAGGAGGTGTCGTGCGGACAACTGCTTGACCTTGACTGAACGGGAGGCGTGCGAGCGGAGTCTGGTGCGCAGGCTGACCGAGAGGCGTGCAAGCTGTCCTCCAATGCGCAGGCTCACCGGGAAGCGTGCGAGATGTACACTGCGCAGGATCACTGGGAAGCGAGCCCTTTGACTTCCATGGCCGCCCGCCTTCCTCTCCATTAATGGCTCCCGAGCCGCTGTTTAATACGGGCGGCCTTACTATTCGCCTCCCATTCCCCTCCCTCCTGTAGACCTCCACCAACGCCATGGCGCAAAATGATCATCTGCCACTAGTCTTCAAGTTTGGTGAAGTCGACTCCGAGCCAGAGGAGATAGAAAATAAGGAGGAATGGGGCCTCATGGAGATGGCCCAGAATGAGCTGGCCGCGGCGGTTGCTGCCCCCGCTCCCGTCCCAGCTCCCATCCCCGCGCTCGCGCCAGCGACCATCCCCGTAGCATTGACGGGCTGGAACCCGCGGGCGTCAGCGAGGTCTCCGCGGACCCGCGCGAGCTCGTGTACATGCCAGCGTCAGCGCCCATTCCCATGCCCGTGCGCGCCCTCCACCCACCGTGGCGCCTGCCCCCGTGCGTTTGGCTGCACCCGCCGCACCCGTGCCCCTTCCCATGCGTGCCCCTCCACCCACCGCGGCGCCGGTCCCCGTGCGTTTGGCTGAACCCGCCACGCTCGGGCCCGTGCCCGTGCGCGCGCCCCCTTTAGTGGCATGGGACGCTGCCGTCGACCGCTACCTCTCAGCAGAGCCAGTTGCTGTCCTCCCGCGCCCCGCCCGTCGATCGCGTGATGACATGATGTTTGATTTCCAAGTGAAGAACATTTTGTGCTGCCTTGAAGACTTCAACAACAGCGTCCCGAAGGACGACAACGACAACGACGGTGTGCACCTCCGCCCCCGCCGGAAATAGATTTTTTGGGGTTTAATACGGTATCTCGAATTCTCAATCATATGAATATAAATTCGCAGTATGACTGAATGAAAGATATGGTTTGAACGAATTTGCGTTTTTCTCTCTTAATGTACAGACTTATCAAACGATTTTCTTTTGAAAAAAACGTCAATGGTTTTTAAATACAAAACACTCATCGCAAACATTTTAGTTAGAACACCCGTATGCAACCCGATAGCATCCCCAGGAAGCCAAAGGAAAATGTGCCGAGCAGGATTTCTGCATCCCTTCAACGCAAACGGTTGTTTTGCATGACCCGTGTGCAACCACGTAGAAACAATTGGGTAAGATTTGCATCTGTCATTTTGGGTATGTTGCCATTTGTCAAACTAGAAAGATTGACATTTGTTTATCTAGTAACATTGCCATTTGTCAACCTTGTAACACTGCGATTTGTCAAAATATGCAGCTAAAAATTACTAGCACTATCTAATTT
The DNA here is from genome assembly GCF_018294505.1 of Triticum aestivum. Classification (NCBI taxonomy): domain Eukaryota; kingdom Viridiplantae; phylum Streptophyta; class Magnoliopsida; order Poales; family Poaceae; genus Triticum; species Triticum aestivum. Next base: position 167,102,370 of record NC_057796.1, read on the forward strand.
TTGCAACTAAAATCACTAGCACAATTCATATGGACACCACTAGTAGGCATGAGTTGATGGACGCATACGCAAATGTACCATTGATTACATATAACAAGTCATCAACCCACAACGATAACGAGGATAGACGTTGGATTATAGATCATTTCCAACAAAACATTCTAGTAAAGTAAAGTTTTTCTCACACAACAAATAACAAAGCGATGAAATGAACTTCAGCTCAACCACTCGTCGGTGTTGGAAACGCTTGCTTTGAACCAGAAGTGATTCTCTAGGAAGGGCCATATACTGTCAATCTCGAGACCAACGTAGGACTGATCATCCAGGCTGAAGCGGCCTATGTCAGGCCCCATATTGGGACGGTAGGGAAGCATAGCAATGTCCGAGGTATAGATACATTTGCTTCTCATAAATGGTAGTAACATTGTGTCAACAGCAGCTGGATCGCCTTCCACCATCATTGGATAGTTTTGTCCAAGGAAGAGCAAGTTTCCTCCAAGGCTTTCAATACTGAACCAGGGAGAAGGTGTTGGCGCTAGTACACTAGTATCCATCCCGAATACCCTGCAACGGATGTTAGAATAAGTCCAAAGAGCGCGACCATGCGAGACAACACCTTCTTCCTTAGTAACATCAGCAGTGCCCTGTATACAGACAAGAAGAGGTGATCCATCGGAATAAGTTGTCAGGCGCCACTGAGTATATGGGTCCTCATGCTCGTGATCATCAGCATCGTCATCTCCCCCTTGGTTATAAAAATTTTCAAGTATAGGTGGTGGAATGTTCACAGGACCTTGGAAACACAAGAAGGTTAATTAGTAAAGGGAAACTAGCTAACCCGCATGCATGTGGATGAAACAATTATAATTACGGTGGAAGACAAGCGTACCGAAAGCATCAGGATTCCATGCAAAAACAGTGCCACGAGTGGTGGCAGCAAAAACAAGACCCTCGTATTGAATTGCATCACAGTACTCATCCATGTACAGAAATTGATTTTTGAGCAATATCCATCGAGGCATGGAAGTAAGGAACGCAACAAGCTTGTCGAAGATAGCAACAACTTCATAGTTTGTGTAATCCCAAGAGTGGTTGGGAACTCGACAAATTGCTATCTTCCGTAGACGACAGTCACCATGATCGTATTTGAACCCACATAGAATACCGGTGTACTCAACCTCTGGGCAGTCTGATATTTTTGGAAGTGGAGCCCGGTGATGAGTGTACACATTCACAAGTTCCCACTCGCAGTTGTACCCAATATAAACAACCCAATCTCCATTTGCGCCTACCCAAGCCTTTCCCTCAAGCGATGGCATCTTAACATCACACATATCATTATCAAGCGGCATCAACTTGCACAAGGCGAGGCTTCCATCGTCCCCGCGCCAGTCAGCAGGGTCACGGTGAACAAGATAGGGGAGATCAAACCGCTCCTGGACCCTTGGGTTCCTTGTAATGATGTTATTAGTTGAGTCGAGAATGGTCTTGAACGAACCTGCCATGCTAGCCCAGGTGATGACGTAGCACCGATCAATGAGTTCCTCCACCACGCCATCTTTCAGATCGGGCAAGAATAACGGGGTCGTTTCTGGCCTGTTCCCTCCATGGAGAAGATGATCGAACAATGGCAGAAGGAAGGGTGAACGAAAATGGAGGGAGGAAGAGCGTGCGACAGCAGTTCCAACTCGAGAGGGAAAGGCGAAGAGGCGGTGGACGGTTGCCATGGTACAAGAAGAGGCTAGTGGGGAGCGAATGGTTGCCACAGAGGTCACACACTGACGACAAGGCCGACTGAACCGCATGCCGTATATCGCACACACCTTGATCTGGCTGACCATTTCTTTTGTGTTGCCTAATCACAAACAGTTCATCCGAGTGAATCGTATGTTGTACATCGCACACACCTTCATCTGGCTGACCGTTTCTGTTCTCTTGTCTCAACACAAACAGTTCATCCAAGTGAACCGCAAGTCGTATATCGCACACACCTTGATCTGGCTGACCGTTTCTTTTGTGTTTCCTAATCACAAACAGTTCATCCGAGTGAACTGTATGCTGTATATCGCACAGACCTCCATCTGGCTGCCCGTTTCTTTTGTTCCTCCTCATCGCAAACAGTTATGAACTGAACCGTATGCCCTGCATCGCACACGCAACTAAAATCCGAACCGTGTTTGATGCATCCGTCATCGCAAACGTTTTGCACCTTTTTTGACGGTTTTTTACACCACCATTTGCGATTATTGCATCGCACATAATTTCGTCGAAGGGTCTCTGATCATAGTGTCGCATTAGCAGCATCCTGCAGTAGTTCCTCTATTTGTTTTTCCAGTTCATCCTTCAAATGGGGCATAATTTTGTAAGGTCTCACAGAAACTGGTCTAGCTCTTGGTATCAATGGAATTGTATGATCACGAGCTCTTCTAGGTGGAAGGCATGTTGGTTTTTCAAACACTATGGAAATTCCTCTATAAGCTATTGTATCTCACGGGAAATAGGTAACGGTTCTTCTAATTGTACAGCAGATATAGACACACAAGTATATGCAAAATCTTCAGGTATTGTGCTTTGTAGAGTCACTAAAACACCCTTGTGATGGAATGACAACCATTTCTGAGCCTAATCAACATACATAGGACTATGGTGAGCTAGCCAATCCAGACCTAAAATACCATCATAGTTCTGGAGCTGAAGGATTCTAAAATCAGACTGAAATTCATGCCCATTACAGTGCCACTGACAGTTTAGAAGTTTGCTCTTACATTGTATAGTAATTCCACCAGCAACTAAGACTGACATTGGTGCAGTTGTTGTTACTCCTGATAACTCACTATACTGATGATCTAAGAAGGAGTGCGTACTACCAGAGTCCACTAGGAAATGCATCACATGGCCTTGCAAGGAGATTTCCAATTGGGGAACTGGTGATTCAGGTTCTCTGCCTACTTCAGCAGCAGACAGCCTCATGGAATGCACTGAGGAAGGAGATTCAGTATTAGAATCTTCAGACGACTGTAACTGTAGCTGCTCAATCAACTCTTGCACAAAATGAAGCTGCATAGTGGACTTGCATACATGATCCTTAGCCCACTTTCCACCACAGATAAAAACCAAGGCCCTTAGACTTCCTGTAATTTCGTAGTGCTACCCATTTATCATCGGTACTGGCTGTAGAGATCCTAGTAGAAGACCTCTGCTCATCAATAGATCGGGTTCTGCTGACTGACAAAACTGATGACTTCCTTTGGGAAAAATTGTTCATAGGAGTAGTACCTTCTCCCAGTTCTTCATGCAAGAGAGCTAACTCATAGGCTGCATCGAGGTCCTTCGGCTTTTGCAAGGCCACTTCAATTCTTACACCTAGCTTCAATCTTTCAAGGAAACGAGTAGTGTAATGTAGAGAGTTAGGTGCGTCCTCATAAGTAGTAAGTTGGTCAATATAATCTTCCACAGTACTGACTTGAGCAATACAGAATGACTTGCAGAGTAGGGTCTGATGTTGGTTTCAACCAAACTTGCTCTGTAATGCAGTACAGAATTTGGATGAGGAAGAATTTGGCATGCGCCTCTGCACTGATTCGAGCCACCGAGCCGCTCTTCCCTGAAAATGCGTCGATGCCATAGAAACCCAGTGGTGATTCGGAGTATTCCACAACCGAAATTGATCTTCACGGCGATTCTGCCACAGCCTTGGATTGGTGCCATCAAACTTCGGTAATTCCATATGTAGGGAATAGGATGAATGCTCAGCAGTATCTAGAATAGAGGAATCACGGTTGAAAAAAAATCTGGGGGAAGGATTGGGCTCGCGCGCACCTCTGGCCGGGGAAGGGACATAGATATTATGTGATTTCCCCTGATGCTCGTTGTTGAAGTTCATGGCATCGTTGGTGACGCCGCCATGACCCTACTCCGACGACGAACTCCCGCCTCCCTTGGGACATGGTTCTGGGGACTCTTTGCTTAGATCCGCCTTGAGATGCTCTAGATGTAGCGCCAGCTCCTCCCGGATGACGTCAGTCCGAGACGACATGAGGTTGTCAAGCGTAGTGTTGTTCTCCTTGATGAGCTTGCTCATGGACGAGAGCAACGACTCATCGTGCTCCTTAAGCCTCTGATCCATGTCATTGGCGAGCTCGTGGCACAGGAGGTTGTAGACGGCGTGGCCATCCGCACTGAGATTTTCCATGACTTGCTGCGCCGACGGTCACTGAACCTGGTGCGATGGTGGTGCGGCGGAATCTCTAGCACGAAGGCTGTGAATACCATAGGTGAAGGTCTCGCTAGTATATCTCTCGATCTAGGGATTCATGGCGAGACTAGCTAGGAATTTGAATTATGGTAGAGGAATTCCTCCCAACCTCCCAGACCTCTATCCAATCATCCAGATACAAGTGACGGCCTCAACCGTCCAAATCCCAGCCAAACCGAGGAGGAAAGTGTCAACGGCTATTTGTACTATCGTACACCCACTCAGCGGGCCCAGTTTGGGCTTGCAAGCCACTGTGGAGGCCTCTTGGGTCAAGTCGACTTGGGCCTCTCTTGGTTCACTGTAGATGTCTTGCGCTTGTCGACAGCCACCATGTCCTGTTCACCATTTATCTCGCCAAGGTTGTCTCCACTGTCCTTCAGGTCGCTAACACCGTAGGTCTTATCCTTGTCGGGGCATCGATGGATGAATGACACAAGGAGATCTGGCGCGTGGACGGCGTGCACGCGGCCATGCCATGGCTCCTGTACGTGAGGTTGAAGGAGGTAGGAGGTGGGCTGGGTCATATACTGTAGCACCGGGCCTAAGTGCATAGTGTCTTTCTTCTTTTTTGCTTATTTTTTTTTGTTTTCCATTTGCAGCTACTATTTTGCATTAATCCTTGAACCAAATGACTTTTGTATAATGTGGAGCTTTGACATATAATTACTCTACATTATTTAGCACTACCACATAAAGTTTGAGGATTATTTGAATTCATTTTAATTTTGTTTAAATAGAAAAGATTTATTTTGGGGCTGTTTGGTCCAGTTTAAAATAGGTTAAGTGCATTTTAATAATTCAAATAATGTTGGTTTATTCATGACAATTAGTTAGTGAATTTTTGTAACCCATAAAACTTTTTGTTTTACCGATTGAAGAAATAACTATTTGACTTTATTTTACATTGAATTTGAATTCGGTTTGGATTAAGGTTTAGAAAATTAAATGCGATGACGTGGCACCATTAGTGTGTGTGTGTGGTTACTGTAGCTTAACTACTGGGGTGTTACTCGCCAATCCGGGCACTCAGGGGTTGAGGGCCCGGGCACCCGGGGTGGTCAAGGTCGCGCCCGGTTGATGGCCGGGGGTCTGGGCGCCCGGGGGCTTAGGAGGGCGGGCACTTGGGGTGGTCCGAGGCCTCGGTCGTCCGACTGTCAGGGATCCGGGCACCCGGGGATGCCTTTGGTCGGGCACCCGGATTGTCCAAGGGACCTTCGATCTTCCGCGTTCGGTCTTCCCCTTCCTTCTCCTTCTCCATGAGGCTCCGTGCGTGCATGAATCTCCCTTCTTGCCTCCTTCGGTTCTTCTTCTCGGTACCTAAGAATGCATAACATCTCGATTTAGGTAGAAGCCATTCTCACATGAATCCAAAGGAAGCTCGAAGAGGAAAGAGTTAACCTCGGTTTCGATGGCACGTGTGCGGGCTCTCGTGATTGGTCCGCCTCACAGTTGTGGTGGTGATGGAATGTCCATGGGGATGACCATGGGATGCTCCGCATCAGGAATAGAATACCTATTTTCTTCAGAGTTGACTTAGGTGGTGGTTCAGGAAGTGTCCAATCATCGACATTTCTCAATAAGTTAGTCCCTGAGAACATAGCCAGCACAACTATCAAGGTAGTCCCTAGAAGCATCAGTTGGTCCATTATAAAAGATATCAAGTATTTCATTTTTCTTGAGAAGGTGATCAGGAAAAGCATTTAGTCATCGGACAAGCCTCCCCCAAGCTTGAGGAAGATGCTCTTCCTCAAATTGCATAAAGTTATATATTTTTTGTAAAGCACTTGTTTCTTATGACCGGGAAAATATTTCTTAGTGAGCTGGTATATCATATACTGGGGACTACGTACACAATCAGGAACAAGAGTATTGAACTTTAGCATCACCCTTTAACAAGAAAGGAAACAACTTAAGAATATAGTAGTAGTGAATATTTTCCTCTTGTGCAAATAGGGTGGCAATATCATTCAGTTAGTAAGGTGTGCCACAACAGTTTCAGATTCATAACCATGGAAAGGATCGGATTCTACCAAAGTAATAAGTTCAGGATCAACAGAGAATTCATAATCCTTATCAGTAACAAAGATAGGAGAGGTTGAAAATTTAGGATCATACTTCATCATTCATTCATAGCTTTTTTCTTTTAGCTTACTTAGTATAATTTTAAGATCATCCCTATCCTTACAAGCAAGAAATTCCTTAGTCTCCCAAGCCAAGTATATTAAGCATATTCATTCTAGTAGGAGTGCTAGATGTAGTAGGTGATTCATCATTTCCAAATTCTTTAGCTTTAGCAATTTGAACACCAATGAATTTACCAAGTGGCACAGTTTAATCAAGCAAAGTAGCATCGTCATCATGAGTATCATCAATAGCAGAAGCAGTTCCTATTACTTGTGACATATCGCAAGTCGACTTAAAACATAAGGTGAATCAAGTGCAGAGCTAGATGGTAGTTCCTTACCTCCCCTCGTCTTAGAGTCCTTCAGATTCTTGATAGTGATCAGCAGATATTTAACTCTCAAGTGAACTTAATAAATAGAGTTATGCTCCCTGGCAACAGCGCTAGAAAATAGTCTTGATGACCCACAAGTATAGGGGATCGCAACAGTCTTCGAGGGTAGTATTTCACCAAATGTATTGATTCGACACAAGGGGGGCCAAATAATATTTATAAGCCATAGCATTTGAGTTGTCAATTCAACCACACTTGAGAAGTTATTTCTCTACAGCAAAGTATCAGTAGCACAGTAGTATGATAGTTTGGATAGTAGCTGTAGCAGTAGCAATAGTAACAGTAACTACTGATGATCAGTAGCTCCAGATCATCAATTCAATGTAGAGCGATACACAATAGCTCCAGATCATCAATTCAATGTAGGCATGCATTACGTATATACTCATACATGCTTATAATAAGAACTTGCATGACATCTTTTGTGCAACCCTCCCATGGCAGCGAGGTCCTTAAGGAAATCTAAGGGTTATTAAGGCCTCTTTTTAATATAGAACTGGAACAAAGCATTAACACATAGTGAATACATGAACACCTCGAATTACAGTCATCCTCGGAGAGTATCCCAATTATTATCATCATGGGGTCTATGGTTCAGAACAATAACAAGGTCATACAACTAGCGATACTCAAATATAGTGATGACAACATAAAGGGTTCAGATTTGAAATCATGGCACTCGGGTCATAGTGACAAGCATTAAGCATAGCAAAGTCATAGCAACATCAATCTCAAAACATAGTGGATACTAGAGATCAAGCACAAATTGACTCGATTACATGACAAATCTCATCCATCTCCATCACTGTCCAGCAAGCTTATGAAGGAAGTACTCACTCCCAGTGGTGAGCATCATGGAAGTTTTGGTGAAGAAGGGTTGATGATCACAACGGCGTCGAACCCCCATTTTCGTAGCCCCGAATAGACTCCAGATCAGCCCTCCCGATGAAGAACATGAGGAGGCGGTGGCTCCGTATTGTAAAACATGATGAAACTTCTTCTCTTATTTTCTTTCTCACGAAGACGGTGACGATGACATGTACCTAGGGTAGGGTAATAGGCTTGACCTAGACACCCTTCCCAAGGACACTGCCCTAAAGTCAAGGACATTCAAAGGACAACACCATCCACCGACTGAAATCACCTCAGAGTGCATGCCACTCAACCAACAGTTCACTCGGATAGCCCAATTCCATTCGACCAAGATATACTCATTCGACCGTACCAGAAACCACTCGGAATACAGAAGATCTAAGGTCACTTAGGACAGCAATGGTCAGGCGTTCACTCTGTAGACTTAATGATCATTTATATGTCTTTAATATAGGCGTTACCAGTAACGACTCGCCTTAATGTACATTGAACTCCTTGTAACGTGGGCTGGCTGGGGTCCTGGCGCACTCTATATAAGCCACCCCCTCCACTGAGACAAGGGTTCGCACCCCCTATAACTTCACGCATAATCCAATCGACCAGCCTCCGGGCACCGAGACGTAGGGCTGTTACTTCCTTTGAGAAGGGCCTGAACTCGTAATCTTGCGTGCACAACCTCACCGTAGCTAGGATCTTGCCTCCTCCTACTTACCCCCCATTCTACTGTCAGACTTAGAACCACGACAGTTGGCGGCCACCTTGGGGCAGGTGTCTTAGCGACTTTCCGGTGAGGTTGCGATTTTTTCTGATTCCCATCATCATGGTTTCTGGCGGTGGATTGGCTGAGGGCCGCGAGATCCGTCTCGCCGCGCTCGTCTTCGTTGTCGACAACTCCGCCTGGCTCCGGGAGGCCCCCCTCGACGTCGAGGCGCTCCCCGTCCGCGGGGCGACGCACTTTCGCGCATGCGTTCACAGCGTCCTTCTGCGGCAGTCATTGACCCAATATCGCTCGACTCCTGCAGCATCTTCGCTCCCCGCTGTTTGCCGTCTCAAGCGATCCGGTCGGTCACGGCTTCAGCGGTTGGTGAAGCATGTTGTGGCACGTTAGTCGGCCACCCCTCAAGTCACGGCAATCGAGCCCGATGAATCTCTCTACGGCCTGTTCGACTGGCTCCGTTGAGACCCTGTCTGAGTGCGACAGCAGCGACCCTGCGGCGGAGGTCTTGATGGTTGACACGCCGCGCAGCCCGCCTGGTTTCCGTCGCGGCAACGACGGCGATGGCGGCGGCGATCTGTCGCGTGTTCACGAGGAATACCATCCCGAAACTCTCTCTTCACAGCAGAGGGAGGAACTTCACCGCCACACGCCCATCATCGGAGAGACCTCCGAGGCTCGGACCTTGGAGTCTGTGCTCCTGGCCAGTTTGGCTGAGCGCACTCGACTGGAAAACCTTCAGCATGCACTCGACGAACACGCTCGACAGTAGATCCCTGAGTCTAGTCGACGGCGACAATTGTTCTCGCCTCAACCTTAGGTATACCGCACTCCGATTCAGAATCTTACAACTGCAGCTCATATAGCAGAGTCCATCCAGCCATCCCAGTCAGAGGCTGGACGAGGTTTGATGCAGATCCGGGCACTGCTCCGGGCAGTAGGAGAGCGAAACATAGCAGTATCTCAGTCGCGTAACAGAATCCATAGCAAATCTATGGTGGCTGACACAGTCCAGTTGGCTCATAGCCCTAGATCGCCTCCGCAGCGTGAGGGACGTGGGCATCGCCAAGAGCAGTACTTGGGTCGGAACCACGAGCAGTACGATCATCGGCTCGGCCGTGATGACCGCTGTCGAGTGCCTACGCCCCCTCCGAGGGGCGGATCATATGTGCCCCGGCATTATGATGACAGACGCCCGTACAGTGATGAGCAGAGGTTTCCAATCGACCCTAGAGAGCCGGGATTTCATTCTGGTGCAAGGCTTGGTCGACAGAAACCGAGCACACAGAGAAGGGCAAGACAGAGATCCCCCGACTGGAACCAGAGTGCATGTTTCTGGTCCCGAGTGTTTTAGCAGAGCCATCAGAGTTGCAGAGATCCCTCCCAACTTTAGGTTGGCTACTGGAGTTAGTAAGTTCACTGGTGAATCGAAGCCTGAAACTTGGCTAGAAGACTACCGAGTAGCAGTGCAGATCGGTGGTGGAAATGATGATGTGGCCATGAAGCACCTTCCCCTGATGCTTGAAGGGTCAGCTAGAGCTTGGCTGAATCAATTAACTCCAGGCAGTATATTCAGCTGGGAAGAGTTAGCCCGAGTGTTTGTCAGAATGTTCGAGGGCACATGCAAACGACCTGCAGGGTTGGCAGAATTGCAGCATTGTGTACAAAAACCGAATAAAACTTTGAGGGATTACATCCAGAGGTGGACCACTTTGCATCACACAGTGGAGAATGTATCTCAGCACCAAGCAGTTTGCGCCTTCAAGGAGGGCGTTCGGTATCGAGAGCTTAACCTGAAATTTGGTCGGACAGGAGACATGACCCTGACCCGAATGATGGAAATAGCCACTTGGTACGCTAATGGCAAAGAAGAAGACCGACTCCACAGCGGCAAGAGCAAACCAGTCGGCCAGGACACTGGAGTAGGTAATTCCAATCGGAAGCAGAAGTGCAAAGCCAAGCCTGTGGGTCCTGGAGAGGTTGCAGTTGCGACCCAAGGAAAATTTAAGGGAGAGCCTAAAGGGCCCTGGATCCCCAAGAAGGTAAAAGATCAAGCACGAAATGATGTGTTGTATTTGCCATGTCACATTCACACCAAGAAGGATGAAGAGGGTAATCTGATTTATCCCAAACATACCACTCGACAATGTCGGCTCCTTATCGAGTAGTTCCAAGAGAACCAACCCAGTGAGAAAGAGAAGGAATCTGATAAGCATGAGGACAAGGAAGAGGATGATGATGGTTTTCCCAATATCAATTCCACTTTGGTGATTTTTGCTGATATTGAAAGCAAAAGTCGACTGAAGGTCATCAACAGGGAAGTAAACATGGTTGCTCCGGCAACAAGGACATATTTGAAGTGGTCAAAGACTCCCATAACATTCGACTAGTCCGACCACCCTCCGCGCGTTGCCACCCCCGGGAGGCAAGCGTTGGTGGTCGACCCAGTCGTTGGTGGCACCCGACTGACCAAAGTCTTGATGGATGGCGGCAGTGGTTTGAACATTTTGTATGCTGAGACCCTCCGAGGGATGGGCATTCCGATGTCCAAGCTCAGCGAGAGCAACATGCGATTCCACGGAGTCATCACTGGAAAGAAAGCCGATTCACTCGGCCAGATCACTCTTGACGTGGTTTTCGGTGATTCAAAGAATTACCGTAAGGAAAAGTTGAGGTCTGAAGTTGTGGATTTTCACAGTGCTTATCATGTTATCCGGGGCAGAACTGCATATGCTCGTTTCATGGCTCGGCCATGTTACGTGTACCTCAAGCTGAAGATGCCTGGCCCTAGGGGCGTGATCACAGTCACTGGTAATCGGCAGCAAGCAGAAGAGTGCCTTCAAAAGGGCTCAAAGATCGCCGATGAACAAATGGCAGCAGTAGAAATGGAAGAATACAAGAAGACTGCAGATCCGAATGATTTGTTGAGAGATAAGAAGCCTGCTTCAGACTCTGCATTTCAGTCGTCTGGTGAAACAAAATCTGTTCATATTCACCCGACCGATCCCAATCCTGCTCTGACTCATATCTCAACAACACTCGATAGCAAATAGGAAGAAGCGCTCATCCAGTTCCTCTGTGAGAACTGGGACATCTTCGCATGGAAACCGTCTGGCATGCCAGGTGTACCCAGGGGACTGGCTGAGCACCGTTTGCGAGTTGACCCAAAGGCGAAACATGTCAAAGAGCATCTCCGACGGTCCGCCGTGGAGAAAAGAAAGGCAATTGGCGAGGAAGTGGCTCGGCTTCTGGCAGCTGAGTTCATCCAAGAGATTTACCACTCCGAGTGGCTCGCCAATGTCGTCATGGTTCCCAAGAAAGATTATTCACTCCGTATGTGTATTGACTTCAAGCATATCAATCGGGCCTGCCCGAAAGATCACTTCCCTCTTCCCCGCATCAATCAGATAGTCGACTCGACTGCGGGATGTGAGTGATTGTCCTTTCCGGACGCATATTCCGGGTACCATCAAATCCGACTGTATGGACCCGACAAAATAAAAACAGCTTTCATCACCCCATTCGGGTGCTTTTGCTATGTTACTATGCCCTTTGGTCTCAAGAATGCTGGTGCCACATTCATGCGCATGATATAGAAGTGCCTGCCCACCCAAATTAGTCGGAATGTGGAAGCATACATGGATGACATCGTGGTTAAGTCGCGCAAAGGTTCCGACCTGCTGACTGACCTCGCTGAAACCTTTGCCAATATGAGGAGATATGATATCAAGCTTAATCCGTCGAAGTGTACATTTGGAGTTCCTGGTGGAAAGTTACTCGGTTTCCTCGTTTCCGAACGTGGGATCGATGCAAACCCAGAGAAAGTTGGTGCAATCCTCCGAATGAAACGCCCTGTGCGTGTACACGACGTTCAGAAGCTTACTGGTTGTTTGGCCGCTTTGAGTCGATCCATCTCTCGTCTCGATGAAAAGGCATTGCCTCTTTACCGATTGATGAAGAAATCTGATAAGTTTGAGTGGACTCCTAAAGCTGACGCAGCATTTGCAGAGCTCAAAACCCTGCTTTCCACCCAGCCGGTGCTCGCTGCTCCAATCAGCAAAGAGCCTTTACTGCTTTATATTGCAGCCACTGGACAAGTTGTCAATACAGTACTCATGGTCGAGCGGGAAGAAGAAGGTAAAGCCTACAAGGTTCAGCGCCCAGTGTACTATTTTTCTGAAGTCTTAACTTCATCCAAGCAGAGATATCCGCATTATCAGAAGCTTGTCTATGGAATTTACTTGACCATGAAGAAGGTTCCACATTACTTCTCAGATCATTCGATTACAGTCATCAGCGATGCCCCATTGTCAGAAATTTTGAACAACAGAGATGCAACTGGTCGAGTGGCAAAATGGGCGATTGAACTTCTTCCGTTGGATATCAGGTTTGAGGCAAAGAAAGCAATCAAATCCCAAGCAATAGTAGATTTCATGGCCGAGTGGATCGAGCAACAACAACTGACTCACATTCACTCGGAACATTGGACCATGTTCTTTGATGGATCCAAGATGTTGAATGGTTCTAGTGCTGGGGTAGTCCTGGTATCCCCGCGAGGTGACAAACTCAGTTATGTTCTCCAGATACACTTTGATTCCTCCAACAATGAAGTTGAATATGAGGCACTTCTGTATGGGTTGCGTATGGCCATTTCACTCGGCGTCCGATGCCTAATGGTTTATGGCGAGTCAGATTTAGTGGTCAATCAAGTGATGAAGGAGTGGGACATCAGCAGCCCAGCTATGACTGGCTATTGCAATGCAGTGAGAAAGTTAGAAAATAAGTTTGAAGGGCTAGAGCTCCACCATATACCCCGACAGAAGAACCAAGCAGTTGATGACCTGGCAAAGATAGGTTCCAAGCGGGAGCCCATTCCAAGCAATGTGTTCTTGGAGCATCTTCACACACCATCAGTTCAAGAGGATCCCTTCACAGAAGAGCCCCCGCAACCTAAGAGTTCTACTGATCCGACTGAAGTTGAAATCTCAGCCGTAGTCGACTTGATCATGGAGGTTTTGGTCGTCATTCCTGATTGGACAGTGCCGTATATCGCATACATTCTCAGGAAAGAGCTTCCAGAAGATGAAGATGAGGCACGTCAGATTGTCCATCAATCCAAAGCCTTGACCGTAATAGGTGGAGAGCTTTAGAGGGAGAGTGTTACTGGAGTTGCTCAGCGGTGCATCATGCTAGAAGAAGGGCGAATGATTCTCAATGACATCCACTCGGGGACCTGTGGTCACCATGCGTCCTCTCAGACCATTGTGGCCAAAGCATACCGAGTGGGATTCTATTGGCCGCAAGGAAATGAAATGGCAACGGACATAGTCGACAAAATGTGAAGGTTGTCAGTTCTACTCCAACATGTCTCACAAGCCTGCATCAGCCCTGAAGACCGTTCCACTCGTTTGGCCCTTTACTGTTTGGGGATTGGATATGGTTGGACCTCTGAGGACCGGCAGGAGTGGCTTCACCCACATGCTCATTGCAGTCGACAAGTTCACTAAATGGATTGAAGCCAAACCCATCAAAAACCTCGACTCGAGTACCGCCGTCAGCTTCATCAGAGAGTTAACATTCAGATATGGGGTCCCGCACAGCATCATCACGGACAACGGTTCAAACTTTGATTCAGATGAGTACATTTGCTTTCTGTGCTTCCCAAGGCACTCGGGTCGACTATGCTTCAGTCGTTCACCCGCAGTCGAATGGACAAGCAGAAAGAGCAAATGGTTTGATCCTCCAAGGGTTGAAACCCAGGTTGATGCGTGACCTCAAGCATGCGGCAAGTGCCTGGGTAGACAAGTTACCATCAGTATTGTGGGGTCTAAGAACAACACCGAATCGGTCGACTGGTCGGACTCCCTTCTTCATGGTCTATGGAGCTGAAGTTGTGTTGCCGTCTGATTTACTCCACAATGCCCCGCGAGTAGAACTTTTCTCAGAAGCCGAAGCAGAACAAGCCCGGCAAGATGCTGTTGATCTTCTGGAAGAGGAAAGAGATATGGCCCTGATCAGGTCGACCATTTATCAGCAAGACCTACATCGATTCCATGCTAGAAACATGAGAGGTCGAGCATTTCAGGAAGGAGACCTTGTGCTCCGAGTGGATCAGCAACGGCCTCACAAGCTTGCTCCCGCTTGGGAAGGCCCCTTCATCATCACCAAGGTGCTCCACAACGGAGCATACCACCTGTACGATGTGGAACACAAGAAAGACGAGCCACGCGCTTGGAATGCGGAGCTGCTCCGCATTTTTATACTTAAACATTCAGACTGATGAGAGGTTATAAGAAGTACCTTTCAGTTTGTTTATCAAAGACACGGTTTTACAGTCTCCTAAATGATTGTTGTTACTTATACATGTGCTCAAAATCCCCCAGTGGGTGGCTTAGCTGCGAATCCGATTCACCTGAGTTTCAAAAACAAATTCCGAGTGAAGAGCAAGCCTCTCACTCCGAGGCTTAGCTGCAGTTTCGTACTCGCCTAAGTTGAAAAAATCCCACCGAGTGAAGAGCAATCCTCTCACTCGGGGGCTTAGCTGCAGTCATGTATTCGCCTAAGTTTTTAAAATCCTACCGAGTGAAGAGCAATCCTCTCACTCGGGGGCTTAGCTGCAGTCCCGTGCTCGCCTAAGTTTTTAAAATCCTACCAAGTGAAGAGCAATCCTCTCACTTGGGGGCTTAGCTGCAGTCCTGTACTCGCCTAAGTTTTAAAAATCCCACCGAGTGAAGAGCAATCCTCTCACTCGGAGGCTTAGCTGCAGTCCTGTACTCACCTAAGTTTTAAAAATCCTACCGAGTGAAGAGCAATCCTCTCACTCGGCGGCTTAGCTGCAGTCCTGTACTCGCCTAAGTTTTTAAAATCCTACCGAGTGAAGAGCAATCCTCTCACTCGGGGGCTTAGCTGCAGTCCCGCACTCGCCTAAGTTTTTAAAATCCTACCGAGTGGATAGAAATCCTCTCACTTGGGGGCTTAGCTGCAGTCCCGCACTCGCCTATGTTTTTAAAATCCTACCGAGTGCAGAGCAATCCTCTCACTTGGGGGCTTAGCTGCAGTCATGTACTCGCCTAAGTTTTAAAAATCCCACCGAGTGAAGAGCAATCCTCTCACTCAGAGGCTTAGTTGCAGTCATGTACTCGCCTAAGTTTTAAAAATCCTACCGAGTGAAGAGAAATCCTCTCGCTCGGGGGCTTAGCTGCAGTCCCGCACTCGCCTAAGTTTTTAAAATCCTAACGAGTGAAGAGCAATCGTCTCACTTGGGGGCTTAGCTGCAGTCCTGTACTCGCCTAAGTTTTAAAAATCCTACCGAGTGAAGAGCAATCCTCTCACTCGGAGGCTTAGCTGCAGTCCTGTACTCGCCTAAGTTCGAAAAATCCTACCGAGTGAAGAGAAATCCTCTCACTCGGAGGCTTAGCTGCAGTCCCGTACTCGCTTAAGGTAAAAACTCCCACTCGACGGAGCTGCGCCACAAGTACAACATGCGCTCCATCCCGATCCGCAAGGACGACGAGGTGCAGGTCGTGCACAGCACCTAGTGCTCTTGTCCATGACCCACTCGACGGAGCTGTGCCACAAGTACAACATGCGCTCCATCCCGGTCCGCAAGGACGACGAGGTGCAGGTCGGCATAGCACCTAGTGCTCTTGTCCATGACCCACTCGACGGAGCTGCGACACAAGTACAACATGCGCTCCATCCCGATCCGCAAGAGCGACGAGGTGCAGGTCGTGCACAGCACCTAGTGCTCTTGTCCATGACCCACTCGGCGAAGCTGTGCCACAAGTACAACGTGCGCTCCATCTTGATCCGCAAGGACGACGAGGTGCAGGTCGCCTGCGACCTTCTCCTCAGAGCTGCATCAGAAGTGCAAAAGTATGTTCCGAGTGAAGATACAAGTTCCACTCAGAAACAAAGGCAAACATATTCAAGGAAAAACCAAGTTTAGATAAATCCCACGAGGTTCCGGAGGATTAAAGTACTTGGGCATCAGGCCCGAAGGAGTTTAACGGTTACAAAACCACTCGGCATACTGAGGCAAATTTAATCGGATCATAAAAGTTTGTTTACTCCGCAGGGGGAGGGCTGGCAGGCTCGACGAATTCGTCCAGGTAGATTCCATCTACAATGCGAGTAGCAGCAGCAATAAAGGTCTCCATAAAGGACTGGAAGTCGAGCTTCTTGGTGATGGTAACCTTGATCACTGCAAGCTTCTCTTCCTTGGCTTCTTTGCAGTGGACGCGAACCAGAGACAGAGCCACGCCAGTGCCACAGCGAGCAGACGACTTCTTCCATTCCTGCACTCGACCAGGGATCTTGTTAAGTCGAGTCATCAGAGACTCAAGATCATTCTGGAATGTCTCCCTTGGCCAGAGTGAAGTATCGATCCGTGACACCGCCACTTTCAGTCATGCAAGATAGTCCATGGCGCTGGAAAGGCGAGACTCAAGTCGGAGCACGTTCATGGCAGCTTCATCCTTAATGGGGGAGTTGATGGGGTCCAACCTTGTTTCAATTTGCCCAGTCTCTTCCTCGAAGTTCTGGGAAAACTTTGCACATACAGATGAATGGTGAATCGACAGATGTAGGATGAGTCGACAATAACAAATCAGTCGGAAGGGGAAAATACCTTCAAGCATAATGAAAAATTTCTTGGCAAGTCCTCCCAGATAAACCTCCAGCTCGTTCCTCCTCCGAGTGAGATCACCAACTTTGTCGGTCAGAGCTCCCTTGTCCTTCTTCAGTCACGTCACCTCCTTGTTATCTTCGTCAAGAGCAGTCTTCAGCTTGGCATTTTCTTCTTCTAACTTCCCGACTGAAGCCAACTTCTTGTCGGCAAGTGATGTTTTTTCTTGCACCATTTTCTGCGCTGCGGCAAGATCAAGGTCCTTCTGATCCAGATCCTGCTTCATTTTTTTTGAAAGAAATAACGCTCGGTTCTGAAGGAGGAAATAACACTCGGTTCAGAAGAGGATCAGTCGACAAGTTTTCCATACCAGCAACATCATCCTTAGCCTTCTGCAAGTTCACCTTGGCCAACTCCAGATCAAGATTGAGCTGGATCTGCTTCTGCTCCAAGTCAGCAAACCGGGCTCCAAGTTCACAAGATTTCTGTGGTCAGAGGACAGTCGGTCGACAGAAACAAAGTTTGGTTGCTTCCGAGCAATAAAGTTAGTTCTAAGAGTACTGCTGGATCAAACATTCAACAGTAGTCTCGGGGACTACACCCAATGGGTGCACTCAACATGCCCCCACTAGTCCAGGTTCCACTCGACATGGTCCACCCAGACCGAGTGGAAGAATGTAAAAAAAGGAGAAGCAGCAGTTATTCTCAGACCACAACCGACTGCCTGCAGTCGACCGCGGTCTCGGGGACTACACCCAGTGGGTGCACTCAGCGTGCCCCCACCTGTCCAAGACTGAGTGGAAGAACTGAAAAGATACATTTTTCTCAAGACCCCCGCCGAATCACACATTCGACGGCGGCCTCGGGGACTACAACCAGTGGGTGCACTCTGCGTGCCCCCACTAGTTCAAAGATACAGTCGACACAACCTAGTCAACTCAAGTGGAAAAACTACTCAGCAAAAATTGAAACACCCAGTGGGTGTACAGATGCAAAGTGCAGACTGACAAATAGATGCACAATAAAGGTTTTCAGGTAGCATGTCCTAACAGAACAAGCGTCAAGCTAGAAGATCTGTCGGAAATCAGCTAACCTGGACATTGGCCTGGAGTGCTGAGCTGGCGTCATAGGCAGCCTGACTGGCCTCGTGCACCATTTTCATCTGCTCCATCATAAGGCCTGCCTGGCGTATGGCTTCCTTGGCAACGCTCACTTGGTCCTCTGGGACATGATGGGCGGTGAAAAGTGGAGACGGTGGATCTGCCGAAGCAGCTTGAGAATCTGAGGCATGGAGTTGCATAGATGAAACAGGGGCCTGTGCAATCGTTACTGAAGGATGTGCACTCGATAATGGAATCGCAAAAGTAATAGAAGCTCGGTTGAGGCCTCCGGACTGCTGCATCCCTGGTTCTGTCGCCGGCGTCGACTAGGGTGTCTTGCTAGCTGGTGCCCTCCTGCCCGAGGTCCTGCCCCTCCTTCCCGTGGGTTTCTGTGGCACATCTTCATCGTCGTCTGGAAGTTCAATAACATTTTGCGGAGCTGCAAAGGAATCGACCACAAGAGTTCGGTCGACCGTAAAAGTGGTTGGCAAAATAAAGACAAGATGACAAGAGTATACCCACTTTGGATGTGACCGCGTCTTCCATCTCCTCATCATCATCATCCTTATAAATGGAAGTCCGAGAGGTAGCAGCACTGCAAATTCCAGGATTCACTCGGTCAAGCAAGAGGATGAGTCGACAACCAATATAAGACTCCCTGAGCAAAGAGTGAAGACAAAACACTTACGCAGACGCAACGGGAACGTCAACCTTGCTCTTGGGCAAGGCCTTCCGGGGCTTTGATGGCGCAACTTTGGGCAGCTTCGGAGCCTTCTCAGTCGGCAGAGGAGAAGATGTCCGAGTGCGCTTTGAAGTCTGTCCAGTCGGTGCAGCCGCTTTGCCACAGACACTTGCTGGGTCATGGTATGCTTAGAACATCTTTCGATGCGAGGGGGGAGTCGACTTCCTCATCACTGCTTGAGTCGTCACTCTCCTCATCTTCTCCCCCATCAGATTGCCAGTCGCCGTTGTCGCCTCCGCTCACCTCTCCCTCCTACTCCTGCTCCTGCTCTCCGTTGGGCATCGAGTACATGTCACTGTAAATCTGCAAGGCACAGAGTTGAACAGATATCAGTCAGTTTCGGGAAAAATTACATACCAGAACAAAAAGATACTCGGAAGTAAAAGTCAGACAATGTCTGGTTCGCTGGTGTTGTCGAGTGGAGGAATTCTCCTGGACCCCCTGGGGTTGTCCTTGTTGCCAGTGATGCCCTGCAACCACTGCGCCACCGTCTCCTTGTCAACTTCCTCCGGGTGGATCTGAGTGGTGTCATCAATACCCGAGTACATCCACATTGGATGATTGCGAGCTTGGAGTGGTGGATGCCTCGACTGAGAAACACCTCTAGCAAGTCCATGCTAGTCACACCATCGCGGACAAGTTGGACTACTCTCTCAACCAACATATTCACCTCCACTTTCTCAGCTGGAGTCACTTTCAAGGGAGAGGGCTTCTCAACTCGCTCCATGGTAAAGGGAGGAAGGCCACTCGATTGACCAGGGGTCGGTTGGTCCTTACAGTAAAACCAGGTCGACTGAGACCCTCTAACTGAATCGGGAAGAGTCATAGTGGGGAAAGTGCTTTTACCCCTCATCTGGATACCTAGACCTCCACACATCTCGATCACGTGCGTCCTCTCATCACTCGGATTAGCCTTTTTCACAGACTGGGAACGGAAAGCGAAAATGTGTTTGAAGAGACCCCAGTGCGGTCGACAGCCCAGAAAGTTCTCACACATGGACACGAATGCATGGAGGTATGTGATGGTGTTGGGAGAAAAGTGATGAAGTTGGGCTCCAAAGAAGTTCATAAAACCTCGGAAGAAAGGATGGGGGGCAGAGAGAAACCGCGATCGACATGAGTCGCAAGGAGGACAAACTCACCCTCCTGTGGCTGCAGCTCGGTCTCGTCCCCCGGAAGCCTCCAAGAACCATGGGCGATCAAGCCTCCTTCGACCATATCCTCCAGATCCTCCTGCTGGATCGTGGATCGAATCCAGTCGCCCTGGATCCAGCCACGCGGCAAGCTAGATCTCGACGATGACCCTCCCCGACTCGTCTTCTTGCCCTTCACCTTCGCCGTCGCCTTCTTCGCACGCTCTAGAGCCACTGTCTTGTCCTTCCCCATCGCAGCGGGTTCTGCTCGGGTGGGGCGGCGGCGTCGAGGGTAGAGGCGGACGCGGTGGACAAGCAGAGGAGGAAGAAGAGAAATGGGGCACACTGCACAAAATACACCGGCCCCAACGTCTTATATGGGCCTACTCCTGAGTGACTGACTCGTGGGCCCAAGCAATCCTGTCAGATCCCGCAATAGTCACGCGCTCGATACGTGGCAAAAAAGGCAGCGCGAGAGTCGAGGCGTCCCTGCCTAATCCGCTCCATTTTCTGCGGTCTTCTCCGTCCCGCGCGCTTCTCCAAATTTCGAATCCCGTGAGATCCGGGAACGACAGTGCAGTCAATCGCGCCGAAGATTTTATACCCTGTCAGCACTCGAAGTTTATCAACAAAGTTCACTCGACAGCCTCGGAATGGATCAAGGCAACGGAAAAAGTGGTTGAAGTTTCTGCATGATTCGCCAATCCAAGTAAAATGCTTCCGAAGCATGAAACATTTGGTCAGAACCATCTTCAACTCCTTCTCCACTCAGACCCTGAACCATTCGGGTGCTAATGACGATGACATGTACCTAGGGTAGGGTAATAGGCCTCACCTAGACACCCTTCCCAAGGACACTGCCCTAAAGTCAAGGACATTCAAAGGACAACACCATCCACCGACTGAAATCACCTCAAAGTGCATGCCACTCTACCAACAGTTCACTCGGATAGACCAATTCCATTCGACCAAGATATACTCATTCGACCGTACCAGAAACCACTCAGAATACAGAAGATCTAAGGTCACTCAGGACAGCAATGGTCAGGTGTTCACTCTGTAGACTTAATGATCATTTATATGTCTTTAATATAGGCGTTACCAGTAACGCCTCGCCTTAATGTACATTGAACTCCTTGTAACGTGGGCTGGCTAGGGTCCTAGCGCACTCTATATAAGCCACCCCCCACTGAGACAAGGGTTCGCACCCCCTGTAACTTCACGCATAATCCAATCGACCAGCCTCCGAGCACCGAGACGTAGGGCTGTTACTTCCTCTGAGAAGGGCCTGAACTCGTAAATCTTGCGTGCACAACCTCACCATAGCTAGGATCTTGCCTCCTCCTACTTACCCCCCATTCTACTGTCAGACTTAGAACCACAACAGACGGCACTTATGAAGGTGGAGTTAGGTTAGAAGGCCGCCGGTGGGCCCCACAAGACACTAGGGCACACCTAGGGGTTAGGCATGCTCTGCTGCCTTGCGAGCAACTGGTGGCCCCCTCGAGTGGATATTTGCACAAGTATTTCTTATATATTCAAGAAAAAATATCTGCCAAGTTTCGTCCAATTTCGAGAACTTTATTTCTGCACAAAAATAACACCATGATAGTTATTGTGAAAATAGCGTCAGTATGGGCTAGTTTCATTCAAATCATGCAAATTAGAGTCCAAAACAAGAGCCGAAGTGTTTGATAAAGTAGATACGATGGAGACGTATCAATGTGTCGTCCCTATCCATAAAGCACTCGAGAAGGTGTGAGAATGAGATGGAATGAATATACCAAAGTTATCTCTTTGCGAATTTGTAGATGAATCTCAAAGACCAAAATGTATGCAAGGAAAAGAGTGTACTTAGTGAAAAACCTTGTTCAATCCTCACAACCTACAAAAATGGCTTATAGTGGAGCTCGGTGGGGTTAGTGGCACAAATTCATGCAACCTGAAGTCCAAGATATTGCAAATGTTTCCTATTCCATGTATCCCCGTGCACAAGTATCTCTTTTCATGCTCAACTCTTCTCTTATAAGCTTTTGATCTATTTCTGTCTTGGTTAGAACTTCTTTTTTTGCTCTTATCTTCCTTTCCACTATTGTTTTTGAGCCTCAACCACATACATGAGACAAGTATCACAAGATTTGCATGGGAGCAAGCAATTTCCCTATATGATATATCAAATGATGCAACTATATGATATTGTATCACTATGGTGCTCAAGTTTTCGCGAAGCCCGACAATACTCGGAATGCTAGTCTCAATAGGTATGAAGGTATTCGCAAAGATGGCGGGGCTATCTGTTGTAGGGTGGAAGCCTAACTGAAGATCTTTTCACACTTGGAGGGGGAAAGTATGAACAACAATAACACAAAAGGGAAATTCACCCAAACAAACCCAATCACACCTCCACTAGAACAACATAGTTGAGATCCACAAGAATACAAGAACAATCCAAGGAAACAAGCACTAAGGTAAGGTTCTTCCCACTCCCAAGGAGGTGAGGTCTTGATGATAGTCTTCTCCAAGAGGAGGTCTTGATATCCACTAGGGATCTTCTCCTAGGAAGTCTTGATCTCCAAGAGCAGGGGTAGATGAGCAAAGCTCTCTCAATGTCTCACATATACTTTGCTAACCTGAACAAATGGTCTAGGTATGGATTATATAGAGAGATGGAGGAGAGCGATGAGTTGGGAGGTAAAACAGGAAGTCCATGGCCGAATGCTGGGAGGGTCGTGCGCACGGGGTAAGTGAGGCCTGTGCGCACGGGGTCCCGTGGGTACGGTACACACCCGTGCGCACGGGGTGCTACAGCGGCGAGGCATGTGGGCATGGGGTCTGGAGGCCGTGCGCACGAGGGTTCTCGTGTTCACTTCTAGAAGGATTATGAGTGGTCCATGGGCAAGGGATCGGGGAGGCCCGTGCGCACGGGGTCACCTGGGAGGTGCAATCTTTATCCTAGGGGTTGTCTCCTTCTTCCTTGTGGCCTTGGGATCCTACTCCTATGCCTTGGGGATGCTCCGTAGCTCCTTGGTGGAGGTCATATTTGTACCTAACGACACATGGCACTCTCTGGTGAGGTAGCATCCAAGTTCCATCCATATCCATGTCAATCTCATAGAGGAGTGAGTTCACCTCGGTTTTGATGGCACGTGCACGAGCTCTTGTCATAGGACCAAGTGGTGCTTGCAGACTTGTAGTAGAGTCCATGGGGGTGATCGAAGGATGCTCCGCATCTCTCCCCCCCTTGGGAGAGATCCGTCCGCGGATCATGCTCTCCATCACCATGATATGGGGACAAGTCCTTGACATTGAAGATGTCGCTTACGTTTTACTTGGCACGTGGGTTGTCGATCTTTTAGGCATTGTCATTGTAATGTACCAGAACCTTGAAGGGTCCATCGGCTCGTGGTAGTAGCTTGGACTTGCACTCATTGGGGAAATGGTCCTTGCGAAGGTGTAGCCATACGAGATCGTCCAGGTTGAACACCATGGGAGTCTTCTTGATGTTGAGCTTGGTGGCGAGGCGGTGTACTTGTCGCTCGATTGTGGACCTTGTATCTTCATGCATCTTCTTGAGATAATTTGCTCTTGCGCTTGCGTCCAAGTTCACTCGTTCTTGTAGTGGTAGTGGTAGAATGTCCAATGGGGACAATGGGTTGAATCCATAGACGACTACAAAGGGGGACTTGCCGGTAGTCAAATGTCTTGCGCGATTGTAGGCATGCTTGCCAATGGGTAAGCACTCCTCAAATTCCTTGATGTTCTTCTTGATCAACACACGTAGGAGGGTAGATAGCGTCCGGTTCGTGACATTCGTTTGGTCGTCAGTTTGGGGATGATAAGCCGACAAGAAGAGTAGCTTGATTCCGAGCATGGCGCATGGTGTCTTCCAAAAGTAGCTTAGGAACTTGACAACGCGGTCCAACAAATTGTCTTGGGCACTCCATGCAACCTCAAGATTTCCCTACAAAAGTGATTTGTGACATGTGAAGCATCATCTATCTTATTGCATGGGATGAAATGTGCCATTTTAGAAAATTGGTCCACAACAACAAATACCAAATCTTTTCCATTTTGAGTCCTAGGTAATCCAAGCACAAAATTCATACTAATATCTTCCCATGGTTATATGGAATAGGAAGTGGCATATGTAAACCATGAGATTGAGCTTGAGACTTAGCTTTGTGGTATGTAGAGCACCGGTTTGTGTAGCGTGCAACGTCACGAGACATGGTTGGCCAAAAGTACTTGGAGGAAAGTGTGGCACACATCTTGTCGCGGCCAAAATGTCCCATAAGTCCTCCACCATGAGCCTCTTGCAAAAGTAACAAACGAAGAGAAGACTCGGGTACACAAAGTTTGTTAGCACGCACAAGATAGCCATCCTTGAGATAATAGCTCTCCCAATAAATGTTAGCAAGACATTTGGCATAAGGAATCGCAAACGAAGGTCATGTGCATATATATCTTTAATGTGCTCAAAGCCAACAACATTCAATTCAAGTTGAGTAACTAGCATGCACTTGCAGGAAAGTGCAACCTCCACAACATTTTATTTACCTTTAATGTACTTGATCACATAAGAAAAAGACTCAATGAATTCACTCCATTTAGCATGCCGTGTATTCAACTTGGTTTGACCTTTAAGGTATTTAAGCGTCTCGTGATCGGTATGTATAACAAACTCATGTGGGCGAAGATAATGCTCACAAACATGCAATACTCACACTAAAGCATATAATTCCTTATCATATATGGGATAGTTAAGTTGAGCACCCGATAGTTTTTCGCTAAAATATGCAATGGGCCGCTTTTCATCCATCGAAACTCCACCGATACCATTGCCACTAGCGTCACAAAGCACTTCAAAAGTTTTGCTAAACTTAGGCAATGGAGCATGTGTAAGCAAAGATTTAAGCTCATGAAATGTGGTAGCTTGAGAGGGTCCCCATATGAAGGGTGCATTTTTTGCTCAAAGCATGTAATGGTGATGCAATAGTTCTAAATTCCTTAACAAATCCACGAGAGAAACCAGCTAAGCCAAGGAAGTTACACACTTGTTGCAAGTAGATTGGTTGTGGCCAAGTTTTAATATCATCAATCTTAGTCCCATCAACGTGAACACCCTTAGAAGACACAAAAATCCCAAGAAAGCAAGCTTGTCAACGCCAAAAGTGCAGTTCTCCATGTTAGCATAAAGGCGTTCATTTCTATGAACTTGCAAAATGTCCCTAAGATGTGTGACATGATCTTATAGAGATTCTCTAAACACAAGCATATTGTCAAAGTAGACCACAACACATATGCCAATGTATTTGCGAAGAACACAGTGCATTACAGGCATGAAAGTTTCGGGTGCTTCGGATAAGCCCATAGGCACAACTAACCATTCGTACAATCCACATTTAGTTTTAAAAGTCGTTTTCCATTCATCCCCTTGTTGAATGTGAATTTGGTAATAGCCACTTTTAATATCAATTTTTGAGAAAATGGTGGGTCCAAGTCATCTAGCATATCATCAAGGCGTGGAATTGGGTATCGGTATCTAACGGTTATTGCATTTATGGGACAACAATCGGAACACATATGAAAACTACCATCTTTGTTAGGCACAAGAATAACCGGAACGACACAAGGGCTTAAGCTCTCACGTACACATGTCCATTGTCAATGAGGTGTTGTACTTGCCTTTGTATTTCCTTGGTTTTTTTGGGGTTGACACGGTACGGTGCCTTGTTCGGTAGAGGTGCGCCGAGGATGAGGTCGATGCGGTGTTCGATGCCGCGTAGAGGAGGTAGACCGGGAGGTAGCTCATCGGGAAATACGTCCGCAAACTCCTGCAAAAGATTAGACAACACTAGAGGTAGATTGTGAGAGGTGTTAGTTCTTTCTGCTTCATCTTTGCACACTAGGACATAGTGTATAACACTAGATGGGCTCTCACACACTTCTCTCATGTCTATTTTGGTGGCTAAAAGAACTAAGTTTTTCTTTTCGCTCATCATGGAGGCACTCAATTTTGGCTTGTGGCGCTCACTCTATTTGTGGTGTTTCACTCTCTCATTATTCTCTCCATGATGGGTGGATGCTTGCTTGTCGGAAATCACTTGACTTGGCGGCATAGATTGTAGCACAAACTCCTTGTACTTCATCTTGAAGCTATAGTGATTGGTACGCCCATTGTGGATGACTCCGCGGTCGAATTGCCAAGTCTTCCTAAGAGAAGATGGCACACGAACATAGGAACCACATCACACTCCAAGGTGTCTTCGCATGTGCCGATCTTGAAGGAAACTTGCACGGTGTGCTCCACTTGAATGGCGTCGGAGTCGCTTAGCCATTGGACCTTGTAGGGATGACGATGCTTCATCTTGAACAATTGTATCTTGGAACATAGCTCTTCACTTGCCAAATTGTGGCAACTTCCTCCGTCAATGATGACCTTCACGGAGCATCCATTGATGCAAGCTTTGGTGTGGAAGATGTGGCAACGTTGGTCTTCATGGTGTTGGTGTTGAAGCGTCAAGACCTTGGAGACAACAAGAGCTGGGCTCGAATCATTATCACAAAAGACATGATTGTCTCCATCTTCGTTCACTCATTGGTGCATGGCCACGTGCTCAAGCGCTTCCATTTCGTCCTCACGCATGGAGTCATAGGAGCAATCATTATTGGCTATCATTGTGCGTCAAGTGGGACACTCAAATGTCTTGGGACCTCAGCCTTGACATATGAAGCATTTGATGGAACTCGTCTTGACGGTCTCATCCATTGGAGTAGTTGATGATGAAGCTCTTGTCTTGAAGTTGCCTGTAGGAGGAGGATGACTTGAAGATGTTGAAGTTTTCATGTAACTTGACTTGCCGCCGTTGCTTGGTGTGGCTTTCGTCGAGGTAGGTAGCGTCATAGTTGTTGAAGTTTCATTGTATGAACTGTAGGACTTGGAAGAGTACTTGGCGTATTTGTAGTCATCTTGCACTTGTAGCTCCACCTTGGTCGCTTGGTGCACTAGCTCGAGGAGGTTGGAATGGTTAGAAGTCCGCAATTTTCTTGATAGGATGGTTGAGGCCATTCAAGAAGCAAGCCATGGTTTGCTCGTCATCTTCCTTGATATTGGCCCGTATCATGACAATCTCCATTTCTTTGTAGTATTCTTCCACCGTTTTCATGCCTTGCTTGAGTAGTTGCAACTTCTTGAAGAGCCCGGCTGTAGTGAGTGGGCACGAAACGAGCTCTCATGACATACTTCATTTGCTGCCAAGTTGTGATGGGTAGTTCGCCTTTTTCCCTTCGTCGCTCAATCACTTGTTCCCACCAAATGAGAACATAGTCTTGAAACTCGAGGGATGCCATGGGTATTTTCTTCTCTTCTTCATAATTATAAAGGTGGAATATCTTGCGACCTTCAATTCCCATGAGAGATATTCTTTGGGATTGTTTCTTCCGGAGAACTTTGCAATGGTGAACTTGAGCTTGTCGTAGCGTTGTTCTTCATCATGGTGACGATGGTAATGTCACTCTTGGCGTGGAGGAGGGTCCTCAATCTCTTACTCCGCTTGATGTGCTTGACGTTGAGGGTGAGGTATTCGTGATCGGTTCTGATGCAGAGCATCCTACCGTCATACCCATGGGCCTACCTTTGTCTCCTACGACACCACACGAACCTATGATAAGAGCTCGAGCAAGGGCTACCAAAACTAAGGTGAATTCGCTCCTTTCCGAACTACCACTTTCTACATGTGAGACATGGCTACTACCTCAAGCGGAAACCCTATGTGTGATCAGGTATTTAGAGGGAAGCCATGGAGCCACTACATCCAACGGGCGAGCTAGCGAGGACGCCAAGTACAAGGACCAAGAGAAAGAGATGCCAGGAGCCTACAGCCATCGGACGACCGGCCCAAACCGGACGTCCGACGCCTGGAGCGTCAACCAGCCAGCCCAAGTCCCAGCCAACAAACGCTACAGCGGCCAGATGACCGACACGGACCGGACGTCCGACACACCCCAGTGACCGGACGACAGAGACGAAAAGTAGGTCTCAGTCTCATTTTCAGATGCAATTTTCCACCGGAAAGAGAATCCCATATTCTTTAAGCCAAGCCGCCAATCCTAGGGTCAATGCGGAACAGGAAACCATTGCTATTTGAGCAGTTAGAGAATCGAAATTCCACTCATTTAGAAATCGATCGGCGAATGCCAGAGGAAGGATAAGGGGAGCCTACACCAACGTAGTCTTAGCCCTAGAACACATGGAGCTTGGAGCAGCCCCTCCACACATCCGGTGTCACCCAAGAGAAGGGAAATTATGGGAAATCCGAGACCTCGGGACAACTGATGACCGGACGACCGACCGCCTCCGAAAATCCGACGCCACCTGATCCGAGCCGAAATGTGGGACGTTCGACCACTTCCGGACGTCCGGACCCTCACGAGCCACCGGACGTCCGACAGCGTCCGGACGACCGACGCCTGTCTGTGCACAGTGTGTTGGGTCGAAGCCCATGTACCCTTTCGTGACCCTAGACTACATATACTCCTCCTCCTCCCTCTTTCTAGGGTTAGCATTGGTTTACCTCATATGAGAGATAGAGCTTTGCTCATCCACTTGATACCTACTCCATTGGAGGCCAAGCCCTCCATCTAGGAGAAGATCTGGTCCCCAAGTGGATTCAAGCCGTCCACCTAGGAGAAGATCCATCTTGGATTCAAGACCTCCTCTTGGAGATGAACTAGCTGTCGAATTACGGGTTCCGGCAAACCCTTAAGGTTCGAACTCTGGGGTGCGCACGAAGATCTCTCTCTCCCTAGCTCGCTCTCGCAACGATCTCAAGGCCTAGCTCGTCGAACCCATGGAACAAGGGACACAGGAGTTTATACTGGTTTGGGCCACCGTTGTGGTGTAATGCCCTACTCCAGTGTGGTGTGGTGGATTGCCTAGTAGGCTGAGGATGAACAGTACAAGGGATGAACAGACTCCTGAGGAGAGGTGTTCTTGAGCTCGATGAGCTTGTGTGTGCAAGGATGGTCCGAATGATCCCTCCCCCACTAGGGTGGTGGCTAGTCCTATTTATAGAGGCCCTGGTCCTCTTCCCAAATGTTAGGCGGGAAGGGATCCCACAACGGCCAATTTTGAAGGGAGACAACTAGTACAAGTTGTCCTAACAAAAGGTGGTCTTCGCCTGCCAAAGGAATCTGGTGGTGACGCTGTTGTGGGCTCCGCGATGACCTCCGTCCTGCCGTCCTGCTGGTCTTGGTCTTGTTGCACCGATATGGAAACCTTTGCCTGATGCCTTGGAACTCCTCATCTGTGCTTGCCCCTTTAGCACCAAAGAGGGAACTGGCACTCTGCGCCCGCTGGCGCCCGCCTGGCCTTGGTCTTCATGGCTCACGTCACGCGAACCTCGCGAGGCGCCCCTTGCATAGATATCTCTACTCCTCGGGAGCCTGCCTAGCGAGACCGCCCCTGAGTTGGTCTTGGCGCCGTCCGCCTCGCAAGGCTTGGCCCCTCGCAAGGGTCTTGAGTGGTTGCTGCTGAAGATGGGCCATACCAGGCCGTTTGTGGAGCCCCGCCCTGGGCCGCAGGCAGGCAAGTCTGCTTACCCCCGTTCCTAGGACGCCGACAGTAGCCCCCAGGCCCAAGGCGCGCTCGGACTTGGCTTCGAGGCGAAGCCAAGGGGCAAGTGCGGAGCGCCGCGGGCCCCAATAGCCTGCGGCCTTGATTGCCGCGTGGCGACTGATGGGGCGTGTGCGTCTCCGCTTCCCCACACTGCCTCGGCAACCGTTCGACTTGATGAGACCCTGCTACATGCAGAAGAAAACCATCATTACCTGCGATCATGGAGGCCGGCGGTTGGCCTCCTCCTAGCTATAAATGAGGAGAGGGGTGGAGCCCCTGTTGCTCATCTCTTCCTCCATTCCGCCTGCTTCTTCTTCCTCCTTGCTCCACCATCTTGCTGCAACACCCATGGCGCCGATACGGAGGTTTTCCGCCGCTGAGAAGGGGAAAATCCCCCGCGAAGAGCTAGAGCCACTCCCGCCGAAGAAGAGGCTAGCCCGCTCTCGCGACGTTGTCATGAGGCCGGAGGTGACGAGGCCTTGGTACGAGCGGCCTCCCCCCAGCTACCCGCTGCCCTTGCATGCTCAGGCAGAAGGCTCCGGAGGAGGAGGCAGCAACCAGCGCCGCTCGCGCCACGGCCGTGGTAGCCGTGTGGTGGAGGTGCGCGTCGTCGCCCCGCGATCCCACGCCGAGGGCTCCTCGCGAGAGCTCGTGGTGTGGGCGGTGATGCCTCTGCGCACGTGGATCCGATTCCCGGGATTCTTCGCTGAAGAGATGCCGCCGAGGGGGCCACTCGAGTTGTGGCTGCAGCACGCCGAGTGTGACACCCCGGCGACGAGGGCAAAGGTCGAGGTCGTTTCCCCGGGCAAGATCTTCATGACCCGCGGATGGGGCAAGGTCACCCGCGCCTGCCGCGCGAAGGGCGACCTTGCCATCCACTTCGAGTACGATGGCGCCTCCACGCTATTCTTCAAGGTCTTCGACGAGGAAAGCCATCGCCTGGAATGCTGCCCCGGAGGGGGTCACCGGGACGGCACAGCGGCGGGCGCTAGCCCCGCCCTTGGTCCCGCCGGCAGCTCCTCCAGCAGCAGAGACGGTGCCTGGGAGTCCAGCGACTCTCCCGAGCCCTACGAGACTCCGAAGACGAGCGATGAAAACTACGTGCCCTCGAGCTCTCGCCGCGCCCGGAGCGCAGCAGCGGCATCCGCCCATCACTGCCGTTGATCTGGGTGAGGTTGGCGTCGGGCTCCCGTGGGCCACTGTTGATGATGGCGTCGGCGGCGACGCCTGTAGATACGGCTCCTAGAAACCTTCTTCTTTTGTTCCCTGCGAGGAATCAAGGTGAACCCCGTGGGGGTGTGTAAAGGGTCTGTAATGTCTTTTGTGCCAATATCATCCTTATTGCGAACATTCATGATTGTGTGTCTTGCTTCGGCTTGGTCCCCCCTTTCCAACCCCGCGGTAGCTTAGTGCTCTACGGCGACAGGTCCCAGTCCCCAGGCAGGCTGCAGCCATCGTTGGTGTGCCAGGTCGCGATGCTGTGGTAAAGGCCAGGAGGTGAGTGGCCCGAGCTCCGGTGAGAGCCCCCGAGGCGTGATGCTCAGGAGGTCCCCTTTAGCGCACAAGCAACTACCTGAAGGCAGGAAAGGAAGGTGGCGTCGCCGTAGCAAGGCTGCAAGGGATGGAAATCATGTGTCACAGCGCTGGTTGGCTTGAGTGTGAAACTTATCTTAGCGACCCTGGGTCGGTTTCCATGTGCAGCATCCGATTCGTGCATCAATGGCTGCGAGACGATTGGGTTAGGCTCGCGCTGGCCTCCCTCCCTTTTTCACGCTCTCCTAGGTGCTCTGCGTCATCGGGTCCCGACCCTCGAGTGAGCTCAGTCGCCGCTGGTATGCCAGGTCGCGATGCCGTGGTCAAGGCCAGGGGGTGAGGGCTGGAGAGTCAGTAGGAGCTCCTGAGACACGATGCTCAGGAGCCCCCCTTTATCGCGCAAGCGAATTGCGTAAAAAAAGAAGGAGCCTGCGGCGCCGTCTGTCGCCCGCCTCCGGAGATTCCTGCAGGTTAGCGCGAGGGAGGAACACAGGTTGCAACCGTGTTTGCTGGTCTGCCGCTGGTCGTTCCGCAAGAAGATGAAGGCACTAAGGGCCTGGTGATGTGACGTGCGTGGGGCGTGCCGCGAGCCAGAGCTCGACCGCCCAGGTTTGTCAGCGTTGCTGGGACGGGCCCGAGCACAAGCGCCATGCCTGCATGTGTAGCCCCCGTTGCACGATGAGCGGGAGGCCGGTCAGCAACGCGTGTGGCCGCGAAGGGAAACAGATAAGCAGGTGATAATCATGAAATGACTCAAGCAATGGGGTAGGTTAGCTCAGATAGATGCAAGAACGATGCATGCCACTGGGACGGACCCAAGCGACTTGGGGATGATGCAGCCCGAGGAGCACCCCCAACAGAGTAAGTTAAAGATGCAAAAGGATACCTGTTGCAGGGACAGGCCCGTGCGACTTGGGGATAATGCTGCCCGAGGGGCGCCCCCAACTGAATGAACTGGAAAGAGTCACCTAATACCGTAGCTGGTGCGATGTTGGAGTAGCCGAAGATGCGTGCCGAAAGTTGCTCCTCACGAGCCGCCAGGGTCCTGAGCCTCAGGAGGCTCCGTAGGCCCAGGTGGCTCCTGAAGAACTGTCGTGATCTCCGCCAGGAAAACGTGATGCCTGGCCTCCTGAGCCGCTAGGATGCTCCGCAAGTGGCACTGGAAGGTCACAGCCGCGTTTGGCAAGCCTAATGGCATACGAACATAGCTGTGAGGTGGGCCCTCGCACCGTCCTACGCGCGAAGGCCAGAAGCGTCCCTGTGATGCGGCCCTGTTGAGCCCTGGAATGTCGACGCAGACACGCAACCCACCGTCCTCGCCAGGATGGGGGGCTGCGCCGGGTGGTGGGCGGCGGTCGCCGCGTATGGTCCTTGCCTCTTGAAGCTCCTGGACCGCCTTGGTGATGAACTCCTGAGCACCAGGCGCTCCATGCCTTGTGCCCTCTTGAGGGAAACATGCGGCAAAGCACGCCCCACATGGTGCCCGAGCGCCTCCCTCATGACGTTGGCTAGGTCTGAGGCCCTCCAGAAGAGATCCCCCGAGCCCAGCCTGAGGAGGGCGCTGGGTGCGCCTTCCTATGCGAGGGAGGGAGGCACCCCGGCTGCGGGCGCAGATCCTGAGGTGGTGCCACTGGAAACACCGCTCTCCTGAGGCACTGGGTGGAGTAGCTGCTTCTTCTTCTTGGGGATGGCCTCAGGAGGCTACAGGGTGCCTTCCTTGTCGGGATCTTCTGCCGCTGCAGCTTGGTAAGCGCGCTCGAGGGAGCAGACCACATATCTTTCTTCACACGGGACCGTAATGATGCTGCCGCTCCCTGGCATCTTGAGGACGTTGTAGCCGTGGGGGGTCACTGCCATAAACTTGGCCAAGGCTGGATACCCAAGGATGGCATTGTACGGCAGGCGGATGTGGGCGACGTCGAAGTCGATGAGCTCGCTGCGGTAGTTGTCACGCTGGCCGAAGGTGACATGGAGGCAGACCTACCCTATCGGGGTGGTGGAGCCGTCGGTCACTCCTGAGAAGGGCTTGGTATGCTGTAGCTGATAGTATGGAACTTGGAGGCTGTCGAATGTATCGACGAATAGGACATTGAGCCTTGCGCCGCCGTCGATGAGGGTCTTGGTGACTTGAACGTTGCTGGTGACGGGTGAGCAGAGCATCGGGAGGGCGCCGGCGGTTGCCGCGCACTTGAGCTGGTCTCACAAGCTGAAGGTGATGGTGCACTTGGACCACCTGAGCGGGCGCGTGGCCTTGAGCCAGGGAAGGGCTGTGTTCACCTCACGAGAAAACTGCTTGAAGATACGCTGAGAGGCTGGGGCCTGAGCACCACCCAAGATACAGGCGATGGTGCGTGGCTCCTGGAAGCCCCCGGCCCCCTCGTCTTGATGATGGTCGTCGTTCCTTCTTGGTGGTGGCGGCAGTGGAGGGAGGCCAGCGTTGCCCTGAGGGCGGTCCTCATGAGGCTGGTCTCTCCAGGTGCCCTTGCGAGGCTGGTCCTGCCAGCGGTCCTCACGAGGTCGGTCGCGCCACTCCTGGTAGGGGCCGCGGTCGTCCCAGCGTCCTCCGCTTTGTCCTCCTCCTCGGCCGTAGCCTCGGTCGTTGTGCTCAGTGCGCTGACCAAAGCGCCCATCTCAGATGGCCCTGAGCTCCTAACAGTCGCTAGTGTTGTGGTTGTGTACGTTGTGGAAGGCGCAGAATGGGCTGTTGGCCTTGGATGATTCAGGGTGGTCGCGGCCGCGCTTCGTCTCTGGCTCCGCCGCGAGCACGGCAGCCCCCTTGTGCTTCAGGTCCTTAATCTTTGCCTTCTTGTCCTCCTGGTCGGCAGTTGGGAGCTCGAGGAGGGAAAGGCGCCCCTCCTCAGCTCTTGCACACTTGGTTGCCATATTGAACATCTCCAGGGCCGTGCATAGTTCCTCATGGATGGTGAGCTCCTCCTTCATCTTGATGTCGCGGACGCCATCGGAGAACGCGGAGATGATGGCCTCTTCCGTCACCTTGGGGATCTTGAGGCGAACGTTGTTGAAGCGCTGGATGTACTTCTGCAGAGTTTCCCCTGGTTGCTGCTTGATGCGCCGCAGGTCGCCTGCGGCCGGCGGGCAGTCGCAAGTGCCCTGGAAGTTGGCGAAGAAACGCTCACACATCTCGCCCCAGGAGGAGATCGATCCCGCGGGCAGGTTTAGGATCCATGAGCACGCGCCATCCTTGAGGGCCATAGGAAACCAGTTCGCCATAACCTTTTCGTCACCGTTGGCCGCCTCGATGCTCAACTCGTAGAGCTGCAGGAACTCAGTAGGGTCGGGGGTGCTGTCGTAGCGCGGAGGAAGGTCTGGCTTGAACTTGCCGGGCTAGACGATGCTGCACAGCTCAGGAGTGAAGGCGCGGCAGCCTGCTGTGGTCACCGAAGCCCATCGCGGAGGCGGAGCTTGATCTTGATATCCACCCGCCACCACCCCAGGCGGCGCGCAGTCTTGACGCAATGGTGTTGGGAGCGCAGGAGCGTTTTCTTGCGGCCTCGGGACTTCTTGGCAGCTTCCTTTTTCGTGCGTGGGCACCCGGCATGGTGGGTCACGCTGTGGGACCGCGCGTCTTGGTGTGAGGGTGCCATCTTGATGCGGAGGCAGCGGGGGCGCTCCGGGAGCTACGTCACCTGCAGCTGGAGGTGGGCGAGGTACTGAGAGGGACGGTGCAGGAGAGCCCCCAGCGGCGCTAACGAGCTCGGCGATGCGGTCCAGCCAGTCGTCGTAGAGGTCATCGACCGGGTGGTAATGCAGGAGCTCGCGTGCCATGAGCAGCGCGACCTGCGCGTCCGTGGGCGCACGATGAGTGTGGGACGACGAGCCGGTCAGAGTCAGCGACGGGGTGGCGGTGCGTCCGTCCCGCCGGACGGAGGGGTGCAGCGACGAAGCTTGCTGCTCGTTCCCTGCCGGGCCAGTGGCAGCGTTGGCAGCACGCGAGGGAGAACGGTGGGGAGGTCCGCCAACGGGCGCCATCTGAGCGACGCGAGCGGCGAGGGCGGCCCGGCGCTTAGCACGGGCTCGGCGAGCGTCAGCCATGGATGCGGCGGAGCAGTGGAGCTTCGATTGATGGAGGAAAGGCTTCAGCGCACCCCTACCTAGCGCGCCAAATGTCGGATTACGGGTTCCGGCAAACCCTTAAGGTTCAAACTCTGGGGTGCGCACGAAGATCTCTCTCTCCCTAGCTCGCTCTCGCAACGATCTCAAGGCCTAGCTCGTCGAACCCTAGGAAAAAGAGACACCAGAGTTTATACTGGTTCGGCCACCGTTGTGGTGTAATACCCTACTCCAGTGTGGTGTGGTGGATTGCCTAGTAGGCTGAGGATGAACAGTACAAGGGATGAACAGCCTTCTGAGGAGAGGTGTTCTTGAGCTCGGTGAGCTTGTGTGTGCAAGGATGGTCCGAATGATCCCTCCCCTGCTAGGGTGGTGGCTAGTCCTATTTATAGAGGCCCTGGTTCTCTTCCCAGATGTTAGGCGGGAAGGGATCCCACAACGACCAATTTTGAAGGGAGACAACTAGTACAAGTTATCCTGATAAAAGGTGGTCTTCGCCTGCCAAAGGCTCTGGTGGTGACGCTGATGTGGGCTCCGCGATGACCTCCATCCTGCCGTCATGCTGGTCTTGGTCTTGTTGCACCGATATGGAAACCTTTGCCTGACGCCTCGGAACTCCTCGTCTGCGCTTGCCCCTTTAGCACCAAAGAGGGAACTGGCACTCTGCGCCTGCTGGCGCCCGCCTGGCCTTGGTCATCACAGCTCACGTCACGAGAACCTCGCGAGGCACCCCTTGCATAGATATCTCCGCTCCTCGGGAGCCTGCCTAGCAAGGCCGCCCCGGAGGAGTTCTTGGAGTCGTCCGCCTCGCTAGGCTTGGCCCCTCGCAAGGGTCTTGAGTGGTTGCTGCTGAAGATGGGCCGTACCAGGCCGTTGGTGGAGCCACGCCCTGTGATGCGGAGCATCCCAAGGTCATCCCCATGGACCTACCTACGTCTCCCATGACACCACTTGGACCAATGACAAGAGCCCGAGCTAAGGCTATCGAAGATAAGGTGAACTTGCTCCTTTCCAAACTACCACTTTCGACACATGAGACATGGCTACTACCTCAAACGGAAACACTATGTGTGATCAGGTACTTGGAGGAGAACCATGGACCTCCTACATCCAACGGACAAGACGGCGAGGACACCAAGCGCGAAGATCAAGAGGAAGAGCCGCCACGGAAGCTACAGGCTCCGGACGACCGGCCCTGCCCGGACGTCCGACCCCTGGAGGTCGCTACAGCCCAAGGAAACCAGGCCTGCCAACGCTACAGCAGCCGGACGACCGACCCAGACCGGACGTCCGACGAATCCCAGGCTCCGGACGTCCGAGCCCTTCCGAACGACCGACACTACGCCAACAGAACCAAATCTACGGAAATCCGAGGAAGATCGGACGACCGGCGACCGGACGACCGGACGCCCACGGACGTCTGGCACCGTGGCAACAGAAGCTAAATTGCAGACACCCGAAGAACTGCGGACGTCCGGATCCCCGCGAGCCTCCGGACGACCGGCGTCTCCCGGACGTCCGGGCCCTGGCTGTGTCCAGTTACGGGCTGAGGCCCATGTACCCCTTCACTTCGCCCCCCTTTTGCACCTAGACTATAAATAGACCTGTCCTTCCTCCTAGTTAGGGTCAGCATTGGTTTAGCTCATATGTGAGATAGAGCATTGCTCATCCATTATGGATCTACTCCACGAGAGAGACCATGGCCCCTCTACGGAGAAGATCACCTTGGATTCAAGACCCCCTCTTGGGTGGCCCCCATCAAGACCTCCTTACGGAGAAGAACCGGTTACCGTTTGTATCATCCGTTGTTGACTTTGGATCTTGTATCTTACCTTTGTGTTCATCGATCTAGCGCATGTGTAATCTATTCTTGTTGGTTGAGTGATTTCTCTCGTGTTTCCCTCGTGTTTCCCCTCGTGTTCATCATGTTCTTCGTAGGGATCCGCTCCTTTCGTGAAAGATCGGCCATCTAGGGTTCCACCCTACATCATCTTGGTATCATGAGCCACGTTGATCACGATTTCGGAGCCTCCCCGTTGTGCTTTCTAGCTTGATTTTGTTGTGTTCTTCCCCAATTTCGAAAAATCCCCACCAAAAATAGCCCCAAAATTTTTTGTGATTTGTTAGTGTGATGAAGTTTTGTTGGATTTGATCCATGGATTTGCTTTGCCTTGAGTGGATCTAGTTTTCCCCATCATTTCCACCCTTTCCATCCACAAAATCGCCCGGATTTGACCAATTTCGCCACTCCCACCATGAACCCTAGCAGTTCATCCCGTGCCCGAAATCGCCCAGGCACCGAACGTCCGACCACCAGACGACCGCAACTCCCCGGACGTCCGTAAAACCTTGACGAAACTGAATTTTCACCGAAATTTTTTCCAACCACCACATCCACTTCCGCATACACATTCCTACACCACCACCACTTCCGTATACCACACCCATAGCTTGTCCGCTATCCACCTTCGACAATTTGGACACGTTTTGGTCTTGGAGATTTTGAGTTGTGGCTCGCCGTATCCTTTTGTGTTTCGGCTATCTAGGTACGGTTCGACATCGACATCACTACCGCTCATCTTCGCCAAGGACTACTACGAACGACTACACCATTGTGGTATCAATCTCACCTTGGTATCATCTTGGTATCGTGATATCCTCATACTTTCTTGCATTTGCATTGATAACCCCATAGCCTTACTTTTGCGTCACTTACCCATCGAGACTAGCCTTTGAGTATTGCCGGCAACATGACTTGTGCACATTAGTGATCATACTTCCCATAACACACATAACATATCATAGTGGTGCATATCTTGGTATCATCTCTTGTGTCACAAAGTTGTCATCGCATACACAATTGCTATCTTGGTTCGTGAAGCATTGCATGAGAAAAGTGCTCAACAACAAAGAGCCAAACAAGCTTTTAAGAAAAAAGGGAAAGATAAGCAAAGAGCTTATAAGCAAGAACCATAGCATCATACAACATTAAGATTGTCATACTCGATCATCTTGGATCAAAGCATAGGAACATCATACATATAGCATACTTGGGATAGAAGTCGTTGCATTTTTGCTTAGTAGATTGTGCACAAGTTCGTATCCGCCTATTGTGCAATCATGCTAGCGTCTCTCTAGTGTTGTGCAACAAGAGCATCTTGGTGGATTCCACATTTTGGCTCACCCTTGGTTGCACAACCCGACATTATCTATTTGCGTGTGTGTTTCCATGTACCATATCTTGCTATTGGTCTACTTGTTGCATTTGCAAATTTGTGAATCTTTTCCAACATTATTGAGTCTCACTTACAATTGCATCAAATTTTGTGCCACCATCCTAACCAAGCTCCACCATAAGCTTTTACTTGTGTAGGTGTGAGAACCGACAAGAATTGGTACCAATTGTGCTATTTCCTTGATATACATTGGAGTGATCTTTGATCCATTTTCAACATCGGTCAAGGTACATTTGGTATTGGTTCTTCTTTTTCTCCCACTCACATATCTTTGTTTGGAATGATGGATAGGCCAAGTACATCTACCAACCCACTCTTCTTGGAGCAAGACGACGACATGTCATCCTACGTCACCAAGACTCAACTATTGGGTGCACACCGAGCTTTGCATCAAGAACAACTTGCTTTGGGCGATCGCATCGACAATCTCGCCACCGACCTACGACAATCCGAGCAACGTACAAGAGACTACTTCGACACATCCATGAGTTCCCTCAAAGAAGATATCCGAACCATGATGGTCCGCTCTTCTACAACTTTGTCCTCTTCAAGACGGAGCCGCTCTAGTCGTCACTCCGACGACACCCTCTCCGGTTCAAGTACACCGACATCGAATATTCTTCGTCGTGCCGTGCGTCAAGACCGTCAAGCTAACCGCAATCCTCTACACGACACCGACTCTCAAGAGCATCGACATCGTCAAAACCAAGCTGCTTTCGCACAAGCACAAGAATGGCAACGCCAACGACAATAAGAACAAGAGGAGCGAGAGCGACAACATCAAGATGCACAAGACGCCGAGGTGCAATGTCAAGAGCAACAACTACGTGAAGCTCAAGCACTTGAGGCGCAACGTGCCCTTCAAGATTCAAGTCGTGCCGTAGCCAATCGAGGCCGACAAGCTCGACTACATCAAGAAGCACTTCGCAACGAAGCTCAAGAAAGAATTTACCAAGCACGTGTGCATCGACAAGCTCCTCGTCAAGATAGACAAGCTCCTCCTCAAGCGAGATAAGAACGTCAAGTCCATCGAGAGCAAGAAGACAATGGACCCCCTCCTCGCCAAGAGCAACATGAGGTCGACAATCCTCCTCGCCAAGAGCAACATGAGGAAGACAACCCTCCTCGCCAAGAGCAACATGAGATTGCCAATCCTCACCGACATGGGCGTCATCATCCCCGACCCCAACACAATGAAGAGCAACGATATGGCAAGCTAAAGTTCACCATGCCCAAGTTTACTGGAAGCAATGACCCCGAAGAGTACATATCATGGGCATTGAAGGTTGACAAAATCTTCCGCTTGCACAACTACGAAGAAGAGAAGAAGATTGCAATGGCATCCCTCGAATTCCAAGACTACGTCCTCATTTGGTGGGAACAAGTCATTGAGCGCCGAGCGGCAAGAGGTGAACCACCCATCACCAATTGGGCACAAATGAAGGATGTCATGAGAGCACGATTCGTGCCAAACTACTACAACCGTGACCTCTTCAAGAAACTCCAACAACTCAAGCAAGGAACCAAGAGCGTTGAAGAGTACTACAAGGAAATGGAGATTGCCATGATATGAGCCAATGTCAAAGAAGATGATGAGCAAACTATGGCACGTTTCTTGAATGGACTCAATCACCCTATCAAGAAGATTGCCGACTTCCAACCATACTCGAACCTCATCGAGCTAGTGCATCAAGCTACCAAAGCGGAACGGCGAGTACAAGACGACTTCAAGTATGCCAAGTTCTCATCCAAGTCCTATGGCCTCTCCAAAAATCAAGCTTCGACGACTCCTCCTACCTCAACCAAGCCATCTAGAAGCAACGGCGACAAGTCAAGTTACAAGAAAGCTTCGACAAGCTCAAGTCGTCCTCCTACTACAAGCAACTTCAAGAAAGCTTCATCATCATCTACTCCAGCCGATGAGACCATCAAGACAAGTTCCATCAAATGTTTCACATGCGGAGGCCGAGGCCACAAGTCCTTCGAGTGCACAAACAAGTGCACCATGATCCTCAACGACGACGGAACATATGACTCAATGAGTGAAGGAGAAATGGAAGCCCTTGAGCAAGTGGCCATGCACCGACAAGTGAACAATGAAGAAGAAGATGATCACATATTTTGTGACGAAGACTCAAGTCCCGCTCTTGTTGTCTCCAAGGTCTTGACTCTTCAAAATCAACAAGACGAAGATCAAAGATGCCATATCTTCCACACAAAGGGCGGCATCAATGGACGGTCCGTCAAGGTCATCATCGATGGAGGGAGTTGCCATAACTTGGCAAGTGAAGAACTAGCTCCAAACTCCAATTGGTCAAGATGAAGCACCCGCACCCCTACAAGGTTCAATG
Organism: Triticum aestivum; assembly: GCF_018294505.1. Taxonomy (NCBI): domain Eukaryota; kingdom Viridiplantae; phylum Streptophyta; class Magnoliopsida; order Poales; family Poaceae; genus Triticum; species Triticum aestivum. Next base: position 167,143,136 of record NC_057796.1, read on the forward strand.
GCTAAGTGACACCGGCACCATACAAGTCGAGCATAGAGTACAAGTCTCTTTCAAGATCGGCGCCTATGAAGACACTTTGGAGTGTGATGTCCTTCCGAT